>NC_139536.1:50513381-50817979 GCF_965153285.1 Podarcis tiliguerta
TGGGCCGGGCAGCAGGCTGCTATCTGCAGCGTGGGGAGCCCCGCGGGAACTCCCGCAGGGCTCCCCACGCTGCGGATGTCTGCCCGGCGCGCGGGACGCTCTGCTTCAGGGCATCCTGCGCGCCGGGCGGCAGGCTGCTATCTGCAGCGTGGGGAGCCCCACGGGAACTCCTGCAGGGCTCCCCACACTGCGGATAGCAGCCTGGCGCGCCGGGCGCTCTGCTTCAGGGCACCCTGCGCGCCAGGCGGCAGGCTGCTATCCGCAGCCTAGGGAGCCTTGCGGGAACTCCTGCGGGCTCCCCAGGCTTGCTGATAGCTTCCTGAAGCCTGGAGAGCGAGAGGGGTCAGTGCGCACCAACCCCTCTAGCTCTCCAAGCTTCAGCGAAAGCCTGTATTCGCCCCATAGGACGCACACAGATTTCCCCTTCATTTTTGGAGGGGAAAAAGTGCGTCCTATAGGGTGAAAAATACGGTAAATCCCCTGAGCTCTGGAAGCTGTAGATTTCCATACAAAACTTGTGGCTCAACTTTAGACTTCAACAAGTTCAATATTGGTACAGCTAGCCTTCTTCCCAATAGTTCAGCAACGTTTGAAAACCTAGCCTACTCTCAGATAAGCTTTTAGCTTCATTTCTTTTACACGAGGGTTCCATGAATACAAGGCAATGAAGAATACTCCAGGTTTCACAAAATTCACAAATCTTCACAGTTACTATAGTTTTCATAATTAAATTATTACTTGTTTACAATATAATCCTAAAAATGTGAAAAGCATTCTGAGGCCTTTTTCTGCATAAGCAAATGCGAACATACAACCTACATACAATAAAAGCAAAATCCTGACAACACCATGTCAGGGGGACCTCTACAGTTTCACCTTTAGTAGATGTAAAGCACTGAGTGTCATCAGCATAATTATTGTCAGCCACTCCAAACTATTTCATGCAGAAGTTGAATTGTATACAGCAGATAAAATGGACCACAGCTTATGCAACACCACTGTTCTTAGCCAGCCAGCCAACAAGTCAGGAATCAAGCCAGCAAAGTGTTGCTCCCTCAATTCTATCTTGGCAACTGGTCCAGAATGATACCAGGGTTAACAGAAGAAACATTTAGTAGGCCCCAATCCATCTGCAAACTTCTTGAATACTTCTGTTTGAGTTCTAGTCTCAATTTTTCATATGGAAGCACGTCCTTACATATTTTGCTAAACTTATTTTCAAGAAATGGCTAATCTCTGCTTCTTATATGAAAAAAGTTACAGTCATACCTCTAGTTGTGTTCGGCTCATGCTGCGGATTTTTGGGTTGCGAACGTGGCAAACCCAGAAGTGTATACTCCCGGGTTTTGCTGCGTGCATGCGCGCAGAAGCGTTCTGCGCGCTTCACGCATGAGCACTCTATTGCATCACATGCAGAAGCGGCACTCTACTTACGGACTTTTCGGGGTGCAAACAGCACCCCAGAATGGATCACATCCGTAAGTAGAGGTACCACTGTACTAGCAGTAATTTGAAGAACTGCAACTTGTAAAGGTAAGTCAAATTCTTCTACATTAAAAAGCATGCTATAGTAATACCATATTTTAGTCTGCAAAACAGCAAGCAAGAATATAGAATCATCTGAATAAATTGCAAGATTAGAAGGCAAACCAATCCATTTACAGTGGGACATTTCACCTAACAGGTAAAGGAGTGGACATAGAGGCATCTTACCACTTACGTTCATTTCTCCAAACTGTCTGACCTTCACTGTCAGTAAGCAGAATGACAAGCCCACCAACTGTTTCCCTCCCTGGGCTACAATGCATTCTCTTCCTTTTTAAGGCCAGTGTACCACTGCAACAAACAGCAGGGCTTAAGCCAGCTGCTAGAATGTCACACAAATATATTTAGCTCTGATCTCATTTATTGCCTTCCCTTAGTGACAACCATGTAGTAACCTTCTTGCTCTTGCCAGATGACATGCTTTACCAAACTGGCACCACCATAATGCAGCAAGATTATCTGTCATCAAGACACATGCATTCGAGGTAGAGTCTTAATGTATTTATTACTTTTTATTTGCTTGAAACTACCTAGGACAAGCTGAAGTTTGGCAAATACTGGGGCACACCTTTTCCTCACTGATTTCAGTAGAGCTGTGTACAAGTCATAAGTGAAATTCTCATCCTGAATTTTTAAAGTTTTGTGTGATTACAGGTATTGTCATACTATTCATCAATATACTGATCAGATATTAGAAAAGCTATCATACCACAGCTGCATGGGCGCCTTAAGTTGTTTTTGTTTTTTAAATTTTTTTGTATTGGATAAAAAATGTTGTATCTCAATGATCTAAGTCATTATTTTGGATAACGTGTATCCACGTTCCCTGTTGGGTCATGTATGCAAGATAACTGACTGTTTAGTTTATTTTGTTTACAGTGAAATAAAATTACACACACACACACACACACACACGTACACAAATGCAGCAATTTAACACATTTTATTTCATTCCTCAAGCTTTGTGGAAAAACTGATCCTTAGAGACAAACTGGAAAAGGTTTGTGGAAATATTTTTATTCCCATCTGAAGATTGCCATATTTAATGGTATTTCTGTTGTTGTTGTCCCCCCACCAAAGCTCCTTTTATCTGACATGGGGGAGATTCACAGAACTACGTTGGAGGATAATTCCACCCACAACTTCCGATTACAAAGATAACCACAAATACAGTTTTTTAAAAATATATGATTTTAATAACAGCCCGCATTACTTGAATTCTCAATATTCAAGACTTAGACCTGCTTCAGACATCATTCGATTGCCAGCAATATGTTTTGAACTTTCACTTCTCCCAAATTCCCTCCATCCCTGGCTTCTGGCATGCTTCTTTTGCCATGACATCTGAATGATTCAAACTATGATTCAAACATTAGGAAAACCCCAACAAAGGCCAAATACAAAGATACTTTTATCTCCCTTAGGCTACCCCTTCCTAAACAGCTAAGTGATGAATGAATGAGAATGCTTAAGTAGGCACAGAAACTCTGATGGAGGTGCCGGGGGCGGGGGAGAGAGAAGGCGAGGAGAAGCAAGGGAATATCATGGTAAAGCTGGTTAATTGTCATTCCCAAGCAGGAATGCTTGCAGGTACTACATGTTTGACTTCTGACCCACAGCTAATATTCAGTATACTTTTGTTTAGAAATGCAAGGCATCTACAGATAGATGATGGTCAGCTCATTCAAGTCCTTAAGTAATTGATTAAAGAACTGAAATATATATAATTCCAGCATCCACTGAATGGTGAACTTATTCTTAACTGGGAACTAATGAGAAAAATTAATAATCTAAATCACATTAAGGAGCAAACACACCATGCAGATTTCTGAAGTTCAAATTGGTCTAGAAAGAGTAGCATGCTCCATGTTCTCTATCAGGATACCTTCATTCTTTCAAAGTCTGGGTTTCATTGCAAAAGAATGCTGTCCTCCAAACTAGTCACAGAAAATTCATATGCTATTTACAATCAGCCATCAAACAGTGATTTGCTGCTGTAAAGGTGCATTTATTTAGCATGACCAATGTACAGAAGGAATTAAAGAATTTCAGCAATCCCCAGCCAGATTCCAGGGAGTCCTGACTGCAGCTCTTTCTAGTGATGGCATTACTCCATGCTTGAGTACTTCTTCATTTGTTTCACTATCAACTGACAGGATATTTAAACTGTAACCCGATGATCACATTTGATGAGCTCTCTTATTCATAGGAATCTGATCTTATGCAGTCTTTTATTGGCAAGCTTGATTCCGGTAAGGTGCATGAAGTCAGCTTGACCGATTGCTCTATCACCCGGCTGATGGCAATACTTGTCAGGGATGTGTTCTTTCTCAAGTAAGCAACACACTGATCATGCTCTACCTCTAACACACATTTTTGAAGACAGGTATTCATGTTATCTCTCTTCTCTTATCAACCAGTAAGTCTCTGCTTCCTTACCCTCTTGAAACCTAGCACAATATAATTAAGGGAAATTAGAAAAGAAATATAGATATAAATATTCAAAGCACTGTCAGAAAGTAGTTTACCTTGTTTAGTAGTGTCACAACTTGGAATTAAAAAATGAGACAGATTCCCTATCGTATTTTATAAAAAGGAGACACTTCAAAGTTTAATTTTTTTTGGAAGAGACAGAAGTTCAACGGGCATGCCCTGACATGACTTTCTGGAGTATTTTACATGGCATCATGTCACTAAACTAATAAACACACTAATACACTATACTATACTAATACACACAGGACTAATAAACACTATTAATGGGGTGGGGGTGGGGGTAATACTGATGAAAGCCAGTGTGGTGTAGTGGTTAGAATGTCAGACTAGGACCTGGGAGACTAGGGTTCAAATCCCAACTCAGCCCTGAGCATGGATGCCCAGGTCTCTGGGGTGACCTGGAGTACATTTGCACAGTTAAAGCTAGTGCACCAGCTGCACCTGTTTCTGGGCACAATTAAAAGTGCTGGTTATGTCCTATACAGCCCTTTATGGTTTAGGTCCAAGCTATCTGAAGGAGCGCATTCCCTCATATGAACCTGCCCATGATTTAATATCTTTGAGGAAGGCCTTCTCTCGTTCCCACCACCCTCACAGGCATGCTTGGTAGGAACATGGGAAAGGGCCTCCTCATTGTCTGCACCCAGACTTTGGAACTCCCTCCCTAGAGAAGTCAGACTGGCTCCCTCCTTGCTGTCCTTCCACTGACAGGTGAAGGTTTTCTTGTTCCAAGAGGCTTTTGAGAACTGACTGCTTTTAATGAGAGGACTGGTGCCGTGCTGTTTTTATTGTAATTATCTGTATGGTTTTAATAGATTTTGCATGCTTTCGTGCACACACACACTTTTAATTTCAAATTCCATCCAAGTTTAATTTTTAAAATGATTGTTCATAGCTGTTATTATCTGTAAGCCACAGTTAGCCTGTCAGGGAAAAGGGTGGGGTATAAATAAATATATGTACAACTATAACAGCAACATAAAAAGCTGCCTTAGACCAGGTGAGGTATTTGCCCATCTAGCCTAATATTACCCATTATGACTGACAGTAGCTCTCCAGGGTCTCATCACTTCTTGCTGCAGGAATGGAGAACCTCAGGTCTGGCGGCTGAATGTGACCTTCCAGGCCTCTCCATCTGGCCCTCAAAACTATCTACAGCTCATACCCCTCTCACTGGCCCTACTTTGCACCAGAAGTACTTTTGCCTGACTGGAATGTGTCCTTGAACTCTGATGATGCCTCTTGCAAATCTGGATGGAGGATAGGGAGGGCTGTTTGAGTACATGCAGGAACTAGCCTACTATACAAAGGCAAAGTTTCATTAGCAGATCTGTCCACTGTTGCTTTTGGTCATATCCACCACTGGCATGAGGCCCTTAGAATATTGCCTAGAAGGGAATGTCTCTTAGCTCGAAAAGGGTTCCCCATCCATGCCTTACTAGATACTTTTACCTGGAGTTATCAGGGATTGAACCTGGCAGCTTCTGCCTACAAAGCATGTGCTCTACACTATTGAGTAATGGTTTTCTCCCTTGGAAACAGATAGTAGTTTGGAAGGGTGGGAGATTTAAACTGGGAATAGTGTAGATAGCAAGAAAATGGCCCTATGTATTTCAAAGGATTTCAAAGTCTGAAAGCAACAAGAACCAGGAGCTAATAAAAATAGAAATATGACATTCTCATCAGCCCAAATCAGCAAGCAGCATGGAAAGCGATTTCAGAAAAAGCAGCAACTTGGCAGAAGCCCTGCCCCAGGGTTGGTATTTTTTGTTTTGTTTTTGAGTGGGCTGCTCCTCCCCCCCCCCACCGCATTTTCTGGTCCCATGCCCCATTCACTGTATTAAGGCAGTAAATGCTACCCTATCCTGCATTTTAAAAGGTTTTTAAATAAAATTATGCAGACTCTGAAATCCTTGGTTTGTTATGTCTTCATTCCATAATTTACTCAACCATTATTAATTCAGGAAGAGCAATATCACAGCTTTCCATTTAGTAGTAACTGTTTTATCTACTAATTCATAATTAGTCTGTTACTTAACTGAAAGAAGTTACCATTGCTCCTATCAGTATAGTTTTTGTTGTTGTTTTTTACTAAAACATGCATGTATAGACACTCAACATGCTCAGCTGTGGCAAGTATAAAAAACTTGAGCACACTTCCCAAACTCAGTTCAATGTGCCTGCAAATGCTGTGCCCATAATAGGTAGGCCTCAATCGAATCCTACATATTCTCAGAAAAGCAACTGCACAGATTGTGTATAATTCCAAAAGCATAGACATAAGATTGGACACTTCTCTCAAAACAAAATGGTCAAATGACCAGTCAATCACATTTTAATGGTTGCCTTCCATTAAACTATAACTGCCACTGTATAAAAAATGAAACTTGCTAACCACATATTTTTCAACTATTAGCAAATCAAAACTTATTACTCAAGATATTTCAGTGTAGATTTAGGTATCAAAAGAGTTGTTGTTGTTGTTTAAAAAAAAAACTTTAGAGCTTTGCAGAAGTTCATCTAATATGAAATTTCAATTGTTATTCTGTTGTAGAGGCAAGATGTCATGTATTCTGAAGTGCAATCTCATATGTTACAGAAAGAAGAGGGTTCTACCAAATTATCACCTGAGCAGCAAGCTAACCTATGCCTGTTCTTAGACATAGGAAGGCTCATATATGGGAACATTTCAGAAACATCTCATTGGAAACAGGTGAGTTGATCCTGAGCACACAAACTGCAGGTGCCGTGGGGATGAGTATAAATGGTCTTACCCCTTGGCATCATGATAGAATCACGTAGCTTCCAGAACAGTATTGCTTTGCCAAGCATTTGACAATAGCTAATACCGTTATACTTTGTGAAGTGACCACTTCCTTAGTTTAGTCCAGAAAAACAGCAAGATATAAGTCATAAAATAAAAAATAAAGATTGCTCTATTTATCAGACCTTACACCTCAGTAGTATTCTTGGATCTAGAAAACTGGCAAACATGAAGCCACACTGAGAGGGTATTGCACAAACTATAAGCCAGAAGACAGATTCACCAAAAGAAGGTACTTACATCTGGAAATTCTTTTACAGGCACATATAGTTTCTCTTGTAACTGTACAATAGGTCCCACAGCATCAGGTAATTCTGCACTTCTCTTCTCCGTGCTACCATTTAACGTGTCGTTATACATGTCTTTCCGTACTCTGCTAATTTCTGTGGGGGGAAATGTATACTTTGTGTTAATCTCAAGACATTACAATTTCTAAAACATTTATTTATCAATTTTATTGTCATCTTTATGGGACCCCAAAATTTATTTCAATTATAAAACAATTGGAAACTGAATACATATATGCACCTTTTAAAAACATTTCTGCTACTGCCAGTTATACTCCAGGGATGTTTCTTTACATTAAAAAAGGCTGTTGTAGTAAAAATTTATAGATGTATTGACAAGGAAAACTTACAAATGTACCAGAAGCTGTTAACTACTCTTTATTACTGAAATATGTAAAGGGAAATAATTGAAGTATTTCATGAATTTCAGAGGGCCCATTATTGAGCACTATGACAAACCATTTAAAGAAACCAGTGTCAACTTGTCTTTATCTTTATTCTCAAAGTTACTAGAAAGTTACTAGAACTATTACTAGAATAGCTTATGTTTATAATGTTCTATTAATGCAATTACAAGGTACTCTGAGGTAGGAGAGGACATTCTGCTTTATAACTGGTGCAGGGAAACTCATCAATCCCATTTACTACTTCATCATTATATATTTACTCTCTAAAAATACTCAAAATTGATTAACTACAACTGGAAGTAAAGTTGTCAATACAAAACCTCTTAGTTATTGTTACCATAATATTTTACTTAAGTCCATCTTCAACTTTTGATTCAAGCAAAATACTGAAACCTCATGAACTATTTAAAGCTTTCCAAAATAAAAGTGTTTTTGCTTGCTTTACAAAATCAAATCCAGGATTGATAGGTATCATCCAACATCACACTCTTCCTCTCCTTATCACTGTGGGCCTCCAAAATCTGCTTCTGAGCGGCGGGGAGCACTCCAGAATAATTATGGGAGGTGGGAGGAAAAGGAAGTTCCATTGCACAAGTGGAAACTTCATTACACAATCAGGTGGGAATCATAGGATGTTACCATAAGGGTTCAACTTCAGAGGAAACTACAGTATAGCAAACAGAAAATTGCTAGGAATTCTAGAACTTCGTTGGGTCCATTGAGATACACATGATCACATTAGGTCTACTGCTCAAGAAACAGTCTGGACAATCTTCTGAAACCTCACCTAGTAGTGATCCAATCATAAATGAAGGAACCAAAGCCAATAACCTTTTTCCAGACCAATGCAACAAACCAAATATTCCAAAAGAGAAAATAACATCTACATGCTTCAAATATGGGGCTGGGAACTGAAAAGGAACCATTTTAGATAACACTGACCAAACAGAAATGACTATTCAGCTCTAAAGTAATTCATGTCACACCTCACGTCATGATGAAGTCACAGAATATCACTGCTATGATAGAAAAGAACCTTGCATTTACCAATATCAATCAGCTAGATTTTCACGCAAGTGTTACTGAGGACTGCAGGCTTGAATGTGACTTTACTTTTCTTTTTAAAGGCCCACATTTTGGCAAGTTAAACAGACACCCATGTGTAACATTAAGAACATAAAATGATACAGATCTCAGTAGCAGCCTCACAAATTCAGGGCACAGCAATTATGAGACAACAGTTTCTCTAGCCCACCTCCCCTTACAAGCATTACATCTGCCATTAGGGCACACGGGCCCCAACTCTTTCTCAAATTCAAACAGGCTTTCTTGCCTTGTAGTATAGAGAATTCTTCAGTGCCACAGACAACACATACTTACAGGCTGCTGAAATAAAGGTAAACAAAAATGAAATTTTAAATACATGTACAGGGTGGAGGGGCAGGATCTTCCTAAGTTACTAAACCAATGTTTTAGAAGCATCTCTTAAAGAATAATTTTCTGTCCCACTGCCATATTCCATTTTTTATATATGTTGTCTTTCATTAAATTTATACATTCTGTTGGTATTCAGTACAACAGAATCTAATTAACTGGTAGACACTACAGACTGTGGTGTAGAATATTTACTATTGTACCCAAAATGGAAAAGAATTTCAAAGAGCACATCCAGAAACATTTAAGCTTAGTAACAGTAATTTCATTTCTCTACTACAAACTGACATAAAAATACATCTATGCAGTGTACAGAATTCTCAACTAAAACCAACTTTAGACTGAATAGTAGTCTCCCCATGTTAAAAACCAGTGAAGTTTCTAAAGCAGTTTGGCATGCTTTAAGAAAGGGAATTCCACTAGGTAGCAGAAAACTGTTACATTACTTTAAGTAGCTCTTTGGATCACAAACATTAATAGATTCATTGCAAATTACTGTTTTCCTTCACACTCATTTCTTGTACACAGCAGTTTGAAAGCACACCAGTGCAAGTAGATAAATAGGTACCGATGCAGCGGGAAGGTAAACAGCGTTTCCATGCGCTCTGGCTTCACTCATGGTGTTCTGTTGTGCCAAAAGCAGTTTAGCCATGCTGGCCACATGACCCAGAAAGCTGTCTCCTAGGTCCTAGTCCAACACACTAACCACTACTGCACAACAGATGTGGTTTTTTACTTATTTCTGTGTTCTTTGCGATTTAATGTTTTCCTTCCATCAGTTTCCTTTGTGAATCCAGTTCATAGTGGTTAGAATGACTGGCTTGTCATATGAGACTGATAATATATTTTTAACTATTTGGCATCATATCAATTTGGCAGCAAACTCAATTTCATCATTTTCTATTATAAAAATGGACCTGCAGGGTTGCAAAGCCCTCACCCCAACTGCAACACTCAGCATTTAAAGTATTTAAAGCATTTAAAGCAACATCTTCCATACACAAACAGGTTTGAATCTAAACAGCCTTTCAAACTAACATTTCAAAATTGGTATAGCATTCAATTCACAATTCATGGCAGAATATTTTAAAACTTGAGCACACTGATTAGTTGCTAAAATTCCACAAATTTTATCCAGGGCCCACACATTTTGGAGGGAAGGTACACTTTAACAGGGCCTGAATGAACACGACACAACTGAGAACCAAAGACTCAGATGTTATGCAGTACAAGGCCTTATCACCATACTGCAGCAGCAAGCGGGTCAGCAGATGCAACTATGAAGCTCTGTTTTATACAATTTTGAAACAACTTTCAAACATCAGTCCTGAAAGTGCTACTTGTTTAGTACTCCAAACACCAGCATTGCGAGCATCATTACCCATCGATACCACTGACTTTTTTATATCTGCAGTATATCTGACAAGATTTTAACATACTATAGTTTAAGTAGCATTTCAGACATTAGTAGCAGAGCAGGTATTTCATAAAACATTTATTGTTCTTCAAACTGTAGCATTCTTCTACTGGGACACCTTGTAGAAATGTTTTCCAAATTTTAGCTTTACCTCAAGCTCCTATTGGTTATTACTATTCTCCTTTTTAGTACAAGCAGATACAAGTGACACAATGAAAACAAAGCAGGAAGCAAAAACTCAAGCCTCCATTCCTACAAAGAACTAATAAGTCTTACAACCTCAGCCAAAGTTCATGGACTGATAGTAGTTTATTGCTCAGTGATCATTTTCTTAGGGAGAGGATTGGGACAGGGATCTGCAAGTGATGTGAAGGGATAATGGGCATTGTGCAGCAACAGGGCCTGCATGGTGGTTGCATGAAGGAAGTGTTGGCTGACACTGAGCAGGGAGAGCTCGCCGGAGGGCACTGAGGGAGGAGCAGCTAGGTGCTGCAGCCTCTGGCAAGAGCCTCTTTCCTTTCCTCCCTCTCTCTCGGTCACCCTCCTTCCCCCCCCTCTCTCTCTCATATTCTCAACCCCCCCATTTAAATATTTATAAGTTTATGTTGATTAAAATCATTCTCCATTTTAAATATTGTATTGTTTTTCCTGTTTTTGTGCACTACAAATAAAATATGTGCAGTGTGCATAGGAATTAGTTCATATTTTTTTCCAAACTATAGTCCAGACCCCAACAGTGTCTGAGGGACAGTGCACTGGCCCCGTTTAAAAGGTTTGAGGACCCCTGCCTTAAAACATTCAGGGAAAACAAAAAGCAAACATTGTTGTAGTACAATGTGTACTTATTTTTTGTGTGAAAATATTACCAGAATATGCCCCTTTCAACACTTCCCCAGGATTCATCAAAGAATAATTTAAAATATTTTTCTTTCACAGAAACACCTATGCCATCTATCTTCAATGAATATCTGCGAGAACGATGCTTTGCTATGGATTGGGGGATGAAGAATGTTGCATCCAACTTTCTGTAAGCACAAGGAACCCTAGCACTAGGGAATTCTGTACACATGCCAAATTGCTTTGGGTAACTCCCAGATCAGGGAATTGGGTTGATTCAGGGGGCTTTGGGGTTGCCCAAATTGAAGCAGGGGTCTTCTAAGCGACTTTAACTGAATCAGAGTCCTCCCAAAGACTCCTTACTGACAGAGGTAAACAGACAGACAGATTCAATGTCTGTAAAAGTGTCTGTTTTATATTGCTCCATATGGGGAAAACCGTGTAAGGAGGAAGAGGAGTGCAGATTTGTGACAGGCAGCTCTAGTTTTCAACCAAGGAATAATTTTACTAATGCTTTTTTTTTTTTTTACTTCCAATTGTGGTGCTTATGGGAGGCATGTAGAAGAAATTTATCAAAAATTGTTCCAGTGTTTTTCATTGGTTTTTGTTACTGTGTCTGGCAGCAAAGGCAGGAGTAATCCCCAGAGCCTTAGTATTAGGAGTTTGTAACTCCCTTTGTGACTTTTTTCAGAGTGACAAATACAAGAACTACCACCATGACAATCCATATCAATGATTAGCTATTTGTGACTATCAGTTGCTGCTCACTTTGCTCTCAAACCCCACCCCCACCTTACTCCTCACCAAAGCACCACAGCGCAGACTGCCAACACATCTCCCCTGTTGACTGACCCACGCCACCTCCACAGGTCAATCTCGCTTACCCTCTCCAGCCCACTGCCACAAGTCCACCTCACTTACCTGCTTGCCCACCTTGCTCACCCCACTCACTGCCATCAGTAATAGGAGGATGCTTGGAAAAAGCTGTAGCACGATCTGCTTTACATTAACACTGAATGGTTTCAGACTAATGCAGCATGCTTTATTTTGATACGCACATGCTGGGCTGCAACCAAGAGATAGGCAAAAATGCTGACTGAGCTATGCAATAGCCCAATAGCACTCAGATCTGACCTAAATGAACCAGCACCTAAAACCAAATCTACGTAGAATCAGTGATGGAGAACTTCAGACCCACCACACCCCTCAATCTGGCCTGTCAGGTCTATCTCAGAAAGCCTCACCCATCTGCCAGTCATTCTACATCATTTTATTGAGTTTGGAAATAAGTCCTTAAAAAGCAGACAGAAGGATCTCACACCTCCAATCTTTGTACTGAGCAACAAGATGCCAAGATCAGGTTTAAGCCCTCTATCCACTCTGCAAAAAGTAAACTGCACCATTTCCACCCAAACCAGTGAAGGTGATGAGAAATGCTGCCATTTACTTTCATTTCTGATCTTAGCAATTTGCTGCTTAGCACTAACACAAAGTAAAACCCCTTTGCCTCTATGCCTGCTCAGGCAGAGGGAACTTCCCAACCACCCAAATCTCACTGCTGGAATGGATGGGGAATGAGCGGGCTGAGCATTTGCTAGTTGCCAGGAGGAAGAGAAGTAATGTGTGCAAATATATTTTAATTTAATTTTTGTTTTATTCCAATAGAGAAAATTGTATTTATTTTTCTTTGTACTATTTGAATTTATTCCACTGGTAGGAATTTGATTTTGCTTTGTTTCTGTCTTACCCCCACTGAACACTTGGAAAGTTGGTCATGTTTGAATCCAGCTCTCAGAGCAAGTGTTTCCCTACCCCTCACCCCTAATTTGAACCAAGCTTAAGACTGTTTTCCTCTATAATGAATAACAACAGTATAAAGTATAACAACACTATAAAGTATAACAACAGATGCCCTCATCACAGCAATATCTTATTTGGTGTAACCTATATAACTGTTTTTTGCTCACTTCTCAGTTTATGGATATTTATCACTTGACATGAATGTTTACTTTACATTTCATGCAAAGTTAAAACACTTATGTAGTAAATGCCAACTCTGAGCACTGACCTAGTCTTGCTCAGTGACTTATCACAGAGATGTAAACTGAAATCAAGGTTTTGAAAACAGTTTAAACACCAGGTACTGAAGGTGCCATTTTCCAGCATGTGGGAGTGGGAGAGGTGCCATATGAATATCTACAGGGCTGCTCAATGTATCCACCCCCACATTCATCTAAAAAAGTCAAGTAGAAACAGGGTCACATTATCATAAGCAACCTTCTTTGCAGTTAGCAAGCTTCTAACAAAGCACCTTGTCTTCACTGCACAAGCTGCCTTGTGACAAGTAATTACAGCAGCCTTCCCTAATATGATGCCCTCCAAAATGTTTTGGACTCCGTTTCCCTGCAATCCCAACTAGCAAGACCAATAGTCAGGAATAATGACAGCTGCAGACCAAATACCTAGAGGGCACTAAGTTGAAGATGCCTGGCTTAGACGTGTGAAGGCACACGAGCTGGCAAGAACACAAAGAACTTGACCAAAAGATGCAAAGAATCGTAACTGACTTTAAAAGAATTCTTCACAAAAGATAATTGTTTTGTTTTAGAATAACTGTTTTCAGTATGCTTTATAAGGATGAAAGATTATCACATTTCTCATTTTTGTAAACCAACATACTTCACTATGGGTAAATGCAGTTGATATCCAGGAAACAAAACCTACCTTTAGGTACTTACACCTATGTAATGCAAACCAGTATGAGCTGCTAAAGCAACTATTGTTGAATAAAAGCATATGTTCATTTAAGCACAAAGCTGTAGCTTGATGGAAATGTAAGCATAGAAAATGTACATTACAAATGCAGAAATACTGTATTTACTTGAGCCATCAAATCTAACATACACCTCAATTTTCAGAATCTTGAATCCAAAAAAAGCATTTGCTGTCAAATGTAAATGTGCCATCAAATCTAATGCACACCTTAATTTTCACAACATAATTTGATCAAAAAATGCGAGCATTAGATTCAAGTAAATACGGTACTTGCTGACAAAACCATTTGCTTCAATCAACTATTGCATAGCATCCTTACTTCTTGTTTAGAATGCCATATGGACTACCTGATATTACATGCTTTATTTAATCCATTTAAGGCCCTACTGATCTAAATGAATAGTTTAGCTCCCTATGAAATAATTGGGATATGAAAGAAAATGTTATACTGTGGAGGACTCCTGTTCTGAGTCCGAGGTAGCCATGCAATTTTTTCAGATAGAAAAAACAGGGGTTCAGGCCAGCATACAAAGACACAGTATTCGTCACAATGTACCCACTATTACAAGGCATACATTACATGCAAGCAGTACTCCAGAATCACCACAAGAGAAGTCTTGGGAGTGGCAAAGCAGTTGTAGCAAACAGGACTGGAGCCCGGTGATCACAGTTTCAAAGAGAAACTCCTCCTTCAGCCTATGAAGCTAACAAGGTCCCACTTCAGGCACAAATAGAGGCAACTGCTGTGGGCTGGCTAGATCTCTTCAAAACCGTGCTGGATTATTTGGCAATAGCCTATTTATATATTGAATATACTAGCATTATGGTCACTGCTCCAAACTCGTTCAACAATAATGGTTAAGAGCGGTAGTCTCGTAATCTGGTGAACCGGGTTAGCATCCCCGCTCCTCCACATGCAGCTGCTGGGTGACCTTGGGCTAGTCACACTTCTCTGAAGTCTCTCAGCTCCACCCACCTCACAGGGTGTCTGCTGTGGGGGAGGAAGGGAAAGGAGATTGTGAGCCGCTTTGAGACTCCTTAGGGTAGTGATAAAGGGGGGTATCAAATCCAAACTCTTATGATCCTCACCATCCTCCTGGTCAGTTTCATGACCAACTGTTATTGGGCACAGTCATTTATGGTATCAATATTTTTTACCTCTTTGTTACAACGGGAACACATGTAGCCAGTTTATGCAATGACAGTTGAAATCAATACTAAATTTCAAATCATACACTCTCCTTTTCTTAATTTATGTGTTAAAGACCCCCTTTTAAAACTGCAATCATTAAAACTGAACATATTTTTATTATTCCAACGATGGCACAAATACGTTTTTGCTCGCCCTGCTCTGTACACAGTCGGCATTAATAAATATCACCAGATCAGACTAAATTCAGAAAGTTGGTTGTGAGGGGGGAAGATTCTGTTGCAGTTACTAAGCCTCTCCGGAGAAATCCCAAGCAGTCCCTAGACTTCTATAATGTTGAGAAATAAGTTGACATTGTAGCTACCGTATTCTATCCAGCTGCAAGAGGTGGCACTATGTTTTTTAATGAAAGAAATTACTCCTTTATAAACTGGGCATGGTCAAACACAAAAAATCTGGTAATGGGGTACCTTTAATACCCCGCCCTGAGAGAGAGAGAGAGAGAGAGAGAACATACGCAACCTACTGGGCACTCACCTACCCTCCAGGAAGACATACAGGATTTGTTTCCAATCCATCTTCATCAGCGAAGTAGTGGAGCAGAATTTTCTTCCCCACATGCTGGACTGGGGGGAAGAAATTATGACTATTCTTCGGAGATTAATCACTAAAGAGCAGCCAGCATTTTTCCTCCCCATCACAGCACTGGGAAGAGATGGACCTCTCCTCCTTGCTTAGTACTTTGATAGGGAAGATAGCTTGAAAATGCACCTTTTCTCCCTCTTGGATGCCACCATCGCTAGCAGTTCAGAGGTACTCCTTCCTGTTTCTGGAGAATGTGACAGCATGCGAGAGGGAAATCATGTGTCTGTCCAAGGTCAGGAAGTGGCATCCTTTAAAATCAGCAGACCTGATCCAGCCCACAAACCATCTCTGATTTACACAGTATTTGTTTTTATGTTGTAAACTGCCCTGTGATCTCCAGATGAAAGGTAGTATATAAATTTAATTAATAAATAAAAATCCATTTGAATGAATGAATGAAGTGGTCTCTCTGGAGTTAATATTATCCATAGTATCAAGTTTCTGTCCACTGGCATTATTGTGTGTTGAGACTGAAATCAACACCTATCATCATGGCATGTAAAGCCATTCTTGTGCAGGCATTTTTTCAGTGGTACAACAGTTTTACACATATAAAAAGGTGGTGATAAACTCTGTATTCAGCTTTGGGGGAGGATCATAGGAAGAACCTATGGTAACACTTGGAATATATGGAACATTTACTTTATGAATGTATGACCAAGGTGATTTCACCTAAGTTTTTTTTCTCTGATACTGACAGCATTTGTTCACTCATTTATTTCTAAGAATCCAGACATTTCCTTCAAACTACTGCATTCCTGTTTTTTCTCCAGGTATTATAGCAGCCTTCAGGTGTGAACTAACATCAAAGTGCTAATGTTTCAACTGAGTTGGAAATATGGGAGAACATCATACTCATTGCAGCCTTATTCCTGCACCAGTCTGTGCACTGCTTCTGAGGAAAACAGTGAAAAGAGATTTTCTCCCTTAACTCACCAAGTTTCTTCTAGATAGTGCTCAGTGAGTAGCTTCTCACCTCTAGGAAGGCTTGGCAGATACTGATTTAGATTAATTCCAATCTAGTCACACAACCAACTCTGGAATGAAACCAAACTTGGTTGCCCTGGTAAATGACTTCTGCCAGGAAACTGAGCGGGGTTGCAAGCTAATTGGTTCTCTTACACCCCTCAACAGCTTTTGATACCATTAACCATGGTATCCTTCTATATAGTTTATATGAATTGACATTAGGAGGCACTCGTCTCCAGTCCTTCCTAAAATACTGGTGACAGAAGGCGGCCCTGAAGGATTAATGTGACACACCAGAGAGCTTCCAAAGGTTCCATCTTGTTCCCTACACTATTTAATGTCTACATAAACCATTTAGGAAATCATCTTGTGGTTTTGTCTGCAGTGTTATCAATATGTGGATGTAATCCAGCTCTCTCATTTGTATCTAGTAATCCCATGGAGATTTACAACACTTTAAATTGTGTTGGAAGCACCTTTGGGTTGCATAAGAGTAAACAAACTAGATATTAATCTGTACAAGATCAAGGATAAACAATCTATGCTGGATGGATGTTTGCAACCATGTCAGACAGGATTGCACTCTTCCTGAAGGTGTAATAAGCAGTTCAGAAGCTTTCCTGCATTGGGCATAAACTGAGTAAGTGCAGGCGGTGACCAGGAGTGCTTTGCTACTATTATTAGGCTGGTGTGCCAACGGGAACCCTATCTGAAATAAACAAACATCAGCTTAGCTATTCATGCTAGACTACTTCCTGTAATGTGCTTTATGTGGTGCTGCATTTAAAGAGGAATCAAAAACCTCAACTGATGCAAAATGTGGCCACCCAGGTACTGTGGGGGCCAGGGGGGCAGAACATGTTTCAGTTACTCCAGTTACCAGTGCACTTCCAGACCTATAATTCAAAATACTGGTATTGCTTTTTTTTTTTTTTTAATTTTTATTAAGGGTTTTCTTGTTTTACAGAAGTAAGTGTAATGCCTCGTTGTTGTTTTTCCATGTAACATTTTTACAAATCTGTTTCATTTGTTGAGGCATTAGTGGGAGAAGAAAAGAAAAAAGAAGAGGGGGGGTGGAGAGAGGGAAGATGGATGGGGGTGGGGTCGGGTGGCGGTGTTTCTATTATGTTTAATGTATGTAGAGTTTGGTGTCAGCGTTGCTTGTGTTGTTCACTTGTGTTCCTTTGGTGGTGAGAGAGGTTGGGGTTGGCCTAGGGTGTGATTGTTTGCTTGTGATTGGCTGTGGTGATCTTTGTTTTCGTGTGTGAGTGAGGTGGTATTGCTTTTTAAAGCCCTAAACTCTGTGGGCTGGTTACCTGAAGGACTGTTTTCATCCATTTAAACACCGATAGCCTTAAAAATATATACATGTTTTTAAAAATTCAGTGTTAGAAACTGGGGTATGATTACTAGGAGCCATGTAGCTGCTGGGATCTAGGTTGTGGGCACCAAACCAAAATGTCTAGGTGCCTTCTTTCTGCCCTGTTACTAAACCAGGCTGCCCTGCAGCAAAAAATAAAAATGCTGCCAGGTGAAAATCAGGGGGTCTGCAGGGTAGTGCGGCAGCAACCCCTCTAAACACCTGATTCACCTGGCAGCACGTCTTTTGCTGCTGCACTGCTGGGAAAATCAGGTGTTTGGATGGAGGCAGATGTGCGTCTTTTACTGCCATCGTGCCCAGCAGACGAGCTGACTGCAGCCAGGCAGGTGGAGATGCTAGCAGCCAACAGTGGCTCCTGGACATCTCCTGCCAGTTGCAAATCCCCATTCTACCATGTTGCTCATTGGGAACCTGGTGCTATGCAATTTCTTGGACTAACACACTGCACATAATTATTGTGATGATCAAGTCTGCAGACAGAGAGCTTGTGCACAATTCTGAGTTAATTAAAGGATGGATACAAGTGTAATAAATCTATAAAAATACACAATGAATCAGCAAATTTGTGTACCTGAAATATCCTTAAAATATCTCAGAGTGAAATACTAGTTTCTGAAACCTTGCTTGGAAAAATCGTAAGCTACCCTAAAAATTCTTCAATATACTGTTTTATCCTTTTTCAACTTATATCAGGATTGCAACTGTAAACTGAGAAAATAATGGGAACACAAGGAACAGGCCTTCACTTGTAATATACGCTTTCATTCATGATTATTTTGAGGCCTAAATATTTCAAAAGCTTTATAAATAGATCAGTTTGCCAAATGCCTTACACGCAAGGCAACAAGGTCATCTTTTAACAAACTCTCTCTAGTTCTTAAATAAAGGAAAAATGAACCATCATCCATCTAAACTAAGCAGGCCCAGCAAATACCCTGCAATTCCTACCCTCTACTCAATGTCGAAATGGGTGGATAAATTTAAAGCCTGCTCTCCCAGGAGTTGCTTTATAGGCAATTTTCTTCTAGTATCAAGGACTGCAATTTCCATTCGACTGCCAGTTTGCGATTAAATTCATCATCTTTATTATAAAAATGTGCTGCACTCTATGGCCTACTGAGCAAGAATAGTAGGAAAGATATTTTTCACTTCTAAAAGCAGCATCATTCTAAAATATCCACCACATCCTTTCCAAGATTCTCTTCTTCAATATGATGGTAACATATATCATTCACAAAAAGATGCATATTTGAAATTTTCATGTATGTAACATCTTTCCATGCAGATCTAAAAACAATTTATTCTCAAAATCGTCATAATGAATATATTCATTATCTTAAGCACCTTTTAAAAAATGTTACCTATCTGAACAAACATGCTCTTGAACCACCACATTACTCTCCAGTTTGACTTTTGAAGAACAGGTTCTGTTGAAGGGCTACAGGTATATTTCAAAATACGGAATATTATTTACATGTATGTTTGGGAAAAGCTTATTACAAGGCACATTTATCACTGAATCCTAAAGGATTTCTCAAAAATTATGTTGTTAGATAAAGCATTAACTAGCACTGTAAAGTGATATTTGCAATTCTAATACACGATCAGGTAATTTTTGATAAGGAATGTCCACATATTTTAGCACAATCCCAGAACTATGTTTAAAAGTTCTTGATCAAATTTGTTTAAGGGTTATTAAACACACAGAATGGAACCCGTTTCAAAGGGGGACAAAGAGCCCTTTAACACTAGGCTCAACTAACTGAGCACTAGGCTCTAATTTGAACACTAGGAGCAAATTAGAAAGGTACTCAAACTACCTAATCAGCTTTTAAATTCAAATTATGAAGTAAGAAAACTATACAATTATCAGATCCCAAAACTATTCATTTTACCCCTTTAGGCCTCTTCCAAAAAATCTGTGGGTAGAAAGTATGTCTTAAGCAACACATCACATTCTCTCTGTTAACGTTCAAAGTAATGGCATCACATAAGTAGGAAATGTAATGTGAGTGCTGCTTTGAGCTTAGTTTTCCAGTGCATATTTGCAAATATAGCAATCAAATGAGCTCTGCAGCACCCTATGATACCACAAGACCAAGCACCAGCAGTGAGGTTACCAGATATCTACAGCCACTTGCCATGACAACTATGAATTTCATTTTGGCTATTAAAACAGGAATGCTGTCATGAGTAAGTATCAGCTGCACTTTGCCACTTTGAGGGGCGAGAGAAATGCCAATATTTTTCTTGTCAAGGTAAACTATGCTTGCCAGATGTGCCTGTCATTGTCAATCCTGCCACACTGCTGAAATCCTCTACAATAGATTAAAAATGGTGCTGCCTGCTTCTGCTTATACTCTTTTTATTTCTCACTTCCACGCATATCCTTTCCTCAAGCTCTATCCTGCTTCTCCATTTCAAGACCCTTTCCCAAGCCTCTTCCCAAACCTGTCATGTCTGCAGAAGAGTACAGTTCCACTGCAAATAAAGAGTTGACCTCTCTTCTGCCTAATCTCCCTCCTCTCAAAAAAAATATTTACACCAACTTATTTACACCAGCTTAGCCCTAAAATATGCCAGCTATTTTATCCTCCCTACTTTAAAAACAAACTAGTTGCTGCAAGTAAGGCAGGTTGGCAGAAAGATCTGGACTATACTTCTTGGGAAAGGAGAGTTGGGTTTATTGGTCTTTTTGCATTAATACTGAAAATGAATTTCTACTGCTCTATGCCAATGCACCAATTGGAAAACTGTACAGTGGGCAGGCACAAACAGAAATTCTGCTAAGGTAAGGGAGTTCAAGTTGGGAGAACTCGCATTTTTGGTAGAGCTGCTGGGAGGAAGATAGTGCTCTTTGGTTGTGCTGAGTATAGAAGAGATGGTGCAATGTTCATTTTCTTCAAAAAAAGTAGTGCACGACTTGAGATTGGAGGAGCATGCCATCTAT
Source organism: Podarcis tiliguerta (assembly GCF_965153285.1). NCBI lineage: Eukaryota > Metazoa > Chordata > Lepidosauria > Squamata > Lacertidae > Podarcis > Podarcis tiliguerta. The sequence continues at coordinate 50,534,499 of NC_139536.1, forward strand.
ACTGTTAGCAATTCTCTGATTCTATTGAAAGATGGGACAGGCTGCGCTTATGTGGGCAAGTGGGCTATCAAAAATATTTGAGACTAGTTTGTAGATACCTACAGGTGGCATTCATTATTCATTAACAAGCTGTAACTTAAGTTATATTAAAAAGTACGTTGCAAGTATGCGAATGCAACAATTTAATTTGGTATTCCACACCTGTAAGGAAACATTTTCAAAATTTCAGAAACTCAATTAAAATGGTTAGCAAACTCCTACATGTCCAGATGAGGAAAAGAAGAAAGCTCAACCATCAAGCACTGAAAGTCAAACATATTTTGCCTTTTGCTTGCAGTGAAATGCAGGGCAGCCACTCCAATTAAAATGAATCATAAAGGGACCAGCTCACTGGAGATTTGTTTAAGAATAATGTTCAGCAGGTTAAGTTTGCATTGCTCTATTAGTATGCAGGCATTCAAATGTTATATACAACACAGAACTTGATTAGATTATAGCTGTTCAGTCACTCTACTATACCTTATTCAGTGAAAGCCATAAAAACAATAAATTGTTTTCATCCTGATAAGACCAATAGTAAAGTGTGTGTGTACACATACACATGGATATTTTGAGGGAGCTAGTGGCACAGCCATTGAAGAAAAAAGCCTCCCCAGGGTATCTGAAAACTACAACCTGGTGGGCAACCATACCCCTCTTTGGACAAGGTGTTCATGTAGGCAGCAGTGGGTCAGCTACAGGAATTTTTGGAGGAAAACAACTATCTCTGGACTCATTCCAATATTGGTTCACATCTGGCTTTGGCTAGAAATCAGCTTTGTTCACACTTATGGATGTCCTGGGGGGGAGGGGTGAAACACTGATTTTATGTTACTGGCTCCCCCTGACCATTTATAAGAGTTGGGGATAGAAAAACTGTTCTACAATGATTCTGGCTCCTACCTGCATGACTGGTCCCAGAGAAAAGCATTAGGGAAATATGTGTCTGTAATTGGCTTTGATATTTTGTCACTCGCTTAGAAGACTACTTTGGCATTTGTCTGTTAATTGTAATTATAATCCCACCTATCAACACTACCAGACCCACATTTAAGACAAACATTTTGCATGAATACAAACATTTACATCTCACTTCTACACCCACATTTAAGACAAACATTTTTCACATGTGCTGGTATGTTTCCCCAGTTCTGCTAGAACACTGAATTCTAACTGGTAGATTACTTCTAAGGGCATTTAAAGGCATTTAATTAATTATCCAGGGTAGAACTGGGAATAAGGTCTATCCGAAGATATCTGCTCCTTTTCATAAAGAAATTTAAGTGTACTAATTTGAAAAACTCATCCCATGTGCCTCAAAAAGCATTCTAAAAAACTGTCGAGCTTATTATGTTATTGTTTAGGAATCAGCTTTTTAAAGAAAGCATTATTCCAAATACATTCAACTGAATGGCTTTACTATTATAAGTAAAGGTAAAGGGAACCCTGACCATTAGGTCCAGTCATGACCAACTCTGGGGTTGTGGCGCTCATCTCACTTTATTGGCCAAGGGAGCCGGCGTACAGCTTCCAGGTCATGTAGCCAGCATGACTAAGCCGCTTCTGGCGAACCAGAGCAGCGCACGGAAACGCCGTTTACCTTCCCGCCGGAGCGGTGCCTATTTATCTACTTGCACTTTGACGTGCTTTCGAACTGCTAGGTTGGCAGGAGCAAGGACCGAGCAACGGGAGCTCACCCCGTTGCAGGGATTCGAACCGCTGACCTTCTGATTGGCAAGTCCTAGGCTCTGTGGTTTAACCCACAGCGCCACCCGTGTCCCCTTTACTATTATAAATGTCACTAAATACCACAACACATGCATCTGCCTAGTAAAAAAGTGCTCTGCCTCTCCTTTCAAAGAATTTTCTTTATCTGGGGCAATTCCACTTTAGCTGCATTAAAAAGCCAGGCACCTCCATCAGCATAGCTGGGACCAAGTGCCATTTAGTTCCTCCCCCTACCCTCAGTAGCCTCTCTTGCACTGGCCATTCTACTTGATTATTATGTAAAAGTGAGCTATCAATGTACTTCTTTTTATTACCCCATGTTTTCCTTTTGTATCAAGTCTACCTGATAGTGGATGTTCAGTATTATGATTGCTCTCTATCTACTGCAAATAAGTTTTATTAGTCTAAGTAGCCATACTGTAAAACCATTAAAGCAACGTTGTTTGCCTAGTAAAATGAGTTTTACAACCAGCTCATACTGTCAAACAAAACAAACTAAACATGGAACTCAAACACGTTTATTTCAAGTTTTAGCACAACCCAGCTACACAATAAATATTGCTATTATTCTTCACCGAGAGATTTCACACCAGGCCAGCCTTCCAGATAAATCTTAAAGCTAACCGCATTTCCCTCCCCTCCCCCTTCATTCATCCTTCCATGCTTTACTTCTGTCTCCCTCCTGGCCTCTGAAAATACCCAACTCTTTCCATACCCTTCCTATTCAGATTTCTTTTAAGCTCTGTAATATTTAACAAGAGCTGCAGTACTTTTAAGTCCAAGAAAGAGCTAGGGAAAGAAAAGAGATATACACAGCAGCAACTGGAAGCACTCAATCTATAGACCATCATAAGACAGGATGAACATAAGAATAGCCCTGCTGGATCAGGCCAAGGCCCTATCAAGTCCATCATCCTGTTTTCCACAATAGCCAACCAGATGCCTATGTGAAGCCCACAAAGAATATATGAGCACATTGAAAATATATGATGACAGATTCCTTCCTCAATATTTTCTGCTTTAACTATATCCTGCCTTTGGGTAAATTCTCTTGCTCAAAACAAGCTATATGGATATACACACAAAAAAACCCCATACAGAATCCTTTAATTTCCCCCCATAAGCTTACCTAGATTTGAATTACTTTTGGTGAACTTTAATATTTGGAGTGTTCTTATGCTTTCTAAAATACCAATTATTACTAGTGCTCCAAAGCTTTGATTAGTAGGTCTGTCAGCATTCTAAACACAGGTAATTTATATCAGCATAGGACCACCAACAAGCAACTCTGCTCTTTAAAGACACATTGTCATGAAAGTTGCAAATACATACAGTGGTACCTCGGGGTTACATACGCTTCAGGTTACATACGCTTCAGGTTACAGACTCCGCTAACCCAGAAATATTACCTCGGGTTAAGAACTTTGCTTCAGGATGAGAACAGAAATCGTGCAGCGGCAGCAGGAGGCCCCATTAGCTAAAGTGGTGCTTCAGGTTAAGAACAGTTTCAGGTTAAGAAAGGACCTCCAGAACAAATTAAGTACTTAACCCGAGGTACCACTGTAATAGCTTCCTCATTCTTCCTTCTGGCTTGGTAACAAAGATGAAAGACCAGCCTACCATTGGGGATGATACAATCGTGCCTTTTCTTCTAAGAACCAAATGAAACTGAAGCTTACTTGTCCTCTGCAGAAGCTTATGCCAATGGATCCAACAGGGTCACTCAGCAGAATGGGGTGAGAAGCAGGTTTTGGCAATACTCCCATCTCCATGCAGCTCCTTATACCCCATATATCTACTCTGGAGATTAGAAGGCCCACCTTAATAGATTTAAGGAGCACGGAAAGCTGGAAGGGGGAGGGAAAGCACCAAAAATGGCTTCTCTCTCCATTCTCCTGACGAAAGCCTTACTGTCAAACAAGGTTAAAAACACTGGGTTGTATCCAATTGTGTAATTCAGCTATTTATAATACTGATGAACTCATTTTGAAACCATTGTAATTCTCGTATGTAGACTTATTTTAAACTTTTATAATTTTTGGAAAGCTGTAATATTTTCACTCAAATAGTGGTAGCTTCTGTGTATTAAATCACTAAGAAGAAACTCCCTCCTCCTTCATACTATAACAAGGAATGTTCTTTGAGAATTTAAAAGATGTAAACACATGTTAACTATCTTTTTTACAAGGAAAGAATTAGTTTACAGTCCTGTAAATTATACTGGGGACAGCAACTTCAGAAATAACTGGTGGTTTTAGAAAGAGGAAGGACACTGAGTTGGTTTCATTTACAGTGGTACCTCGTGTTATGGACGGGATCCATTCCGGAGGTCCGTCCATAACATGAAATGCCAACAACTGGAAGTGCTGCATCTGCACAGGCACAATTTGGCGCTTCTGCGCATGTGCGAAGTGTGATTTAGAGCTTCTGTGCATGCGCACGGTGAGACCAAGAAGTAACCTGTTCCGGTACTTCCGTGTTGCTGCGGGACGTAACGCGAAAAGACACAACATGAAGCGGACGCAACACGAGGTACAACTGTACTAACATACTTGGAGGGGTGGGAGGCATATCTTCAAAATTTTGAGTTGCAGATATGAAAAGTATCTGAAGTTGAATAACCAAAGTAGCAGAGCTGGCTTTCTGTTGGCCAAAGAGTACATGATATCATTATGTGGTTGGATGATGCACTAACAAAGCCCTGAATACTAACCATACACAACCTGATGATACTTACATTGTTAAATAATACATTAGATACTATAGACCCCATAACGTTCTGAATAGATTTGTGTAGTTGACCTCCTTTATAATGTTTTGTTTTGAAGTCATCAAGGTAATATTTTAGTTTCCTGTTAATTATGTTGCTTTGAATGTATACTTTATTCAGTAATGTTTTATTCTGGATTGTTTTATTTGATGTTTCAATGCATTTTAAACTGCTTTGAGATTTTTTCTTAAAAATATAAGGAGGTATAGAAATGAAATTAATCATAATAAACCACTGGTATCCTACAGAGATGAGAGAACAATGTGATTTGCTACCTCCTTCAATAGCCTCCCTAACAAACTGTGCAAACACAAGAAGATACAACTTTGCTTTAATGCCTGTAAGTTTACAATATTTTAAAGCCATTCAAAGATTCAAAGGCAATGTAAAAAAAAAGTGAATTAGTAATAAAATCCAAAATTTGGCAACATACAAAGACTCTGTTAACACTTCCCTAGGCCCCAAAAGTTGGGGGGGGGGGGAGTATGACGAAAGTTATCTGCTTAAAAGGGGAATAGACAAGATAAATCTGTTATATTTCTATTTGTTAAAAATCCGCTTTTGTTCCAACTTTGATTCTAAGACTGCAATTCTATTACATATTTACTTGGCAGTAAGCTTGACTGAACCCAATAGAACTTGCTTCTAAGTAAACAAGCATATGTTCAACTTACAGAACACACTGGGCAACTGCTTAAACTCTTCAACAAGCTGAAATGAAACCTTTAGCTTTAGTAAGTAATGCAAACTATATTATACAGGAGTGTTTATCATTTAAACTATTAGTGCAAAGTAAGAGCCCTAAAGAAAAGACGCTTCCAGCTTCTGCATAATTGTTTCTCTCACTCTTTTATTTCTATGTGGGGCCTCCCTAGAGCTTAACCTGGAAACTGCATCTGCTAAAGAATGCAGCAGCTGGGTTGTTGACTGGGGCATCCTGTGGACACCATATGGAAAGTTAAAGGTACAGGATGCCTGGACAGTTAAGTCCAGTCAAAGGCGACTATGGGGTGTAGCTCTCATATTTGCAGATATGTTGCAGATTTGTTTTTCTTGTATGGTTTTATTGTTTTGTGCAAATGGTTTTATTGCTTTTTGAAACTGTATTGTGTGTTTCTTACTTCTATCTCGTACACCACTTCAATGGTTTCTGGCAATTAAGTGGTGTAAAAAATCTGTTAAATAAATAAAATTTAAAATGCTTACTTATAATCCTTTGTAGCAAAACTAAGTAGAACTGAGTGACTTAAAAAGGTTGCAAACGTACAGAGGATCATGTTCCACCCTCTATTCCTTCTGTTTTCTTTTTAAGCTGGAATCCTTCTTTCCTTCAAGTAATTAGTAAAGGTAACTAAACAAGCATTATTCTATGACTTGCTTTGTTGCCTTCCAGCTCCAATTGAAAAGGTATCATAACTATTACAACAGTAAAACCTTAAGGGCCCTGTTATCACTTGCATTCACTAGCCAGAGCAGAAAAAGTCTGTCACTATATACAGCGGTACCTCGGGTTAAGAACTTAATTCATTCTGGAGGTCTGTTCTTAACCTGAAACTGTTCTTAACCTGAAGCACCACTTTAGCTAATGGGGCCTCCTGCTGCCGCTGGAGCACGATTTCTGTTCTCATCCTGAAGCAAAGTTCTTAACCCAAGGTAATATTTCTGGGTTAGCAGAGTCTGTAACCTGAAATGTATGTAACCCAAGGTACCACTGTAATTACCCTAGGCAGCAGATTTGACAAAGCCCAGATACTGGCTATCTAACATATAACCAAGGACCTATCGTTATCCATCAAAACCAACGTTGGTCTCTAGCAACTTTCTACTACAGTGATCAGATAGATAAGTATTTAAGGGGAGGCCTCCTGCAGATTGGCAACTGCAACTTTTTAACTACCAACAGTTTAACTGTTATATATAAAATATTTGCCATGTTAACACATGTCTTGTGTTAACAGTCCATGGGTTTCAGTCGGTAAATGAACTGACCACCTGCCCATTTTGCTCTGCCCCCATTATTACTATTGTGTGCCTAGCTCTAAAGACTGGGTGTCAGGGTTCTAATAGTAAAAAAGAAATAGACCCCACAGACCTCAATCTGCCCTCCCCTGTACTGAAGCAACAACTTCATATCTAGGTACCCTAAAGTTTCAAATTCCATTCAAGGTCCCTTCATACATGCCCCTTGCTTGCCCTCCAAAATCCTTTCACAAACAAATGCCTTACCCTCTTTTTATTAATTATGCTTTTCCACTGAACCATAGTCACTCATCCACATATTTTCCTTAACAAACTGTCAATTCCATATGCCCCTATAGCTATAGAGCTATCAAGTGGAATGGAAGAGATGCTTATGTTGTGACATGTAACAGTTACTGGTAGCTCAGCCTTCTAGGCTCTAAAAATGACCATGCTCTATGGAATGCTTTAGTAATGGAGTGAAACTGTGGAGACCTAAAGAAGAGGACTGCGTAAGCCCCTGAATCTTACATTCAACAGCCTAGGTTAAACAAATCCTGACTGCACTAAATGGTTTGTTTATTTAACACTGACACCGCAAAGAATCTATCACAACTTATTGCATATTTTGGATATAGCCTTTTGATGTATTTTGGAAAAGTTGCACCAAACATCTATTTCACACAGCTTAATAAAATGATACACTAGAGCAGGCATGTCCAACTCCCAAGAGACTGTGATCTACTCCCAGTATAAAAAAGCTGGCAGTGATCTACCCATTGTCATTGGAGGAAGGAGGAGCATGTGTGGGGTGGGTGGATTGCCCAGAGTTGTTGAGCTTTTTTAGGAGGGAAGTGACCAGAGTTATTGGGCTTTTTCCCCATAACTTTTTGTACACAATAAGGATCCCACGATCTACCAGGATCAGCTGGGGATCTACCAATAGATCACAATCTACTGGTTGGACATCCCTGCACTAGAGAACTCTCAACCAATACTGGAACCAGCAAGGTCAGCTGCCCCTGTCACGTTGAAAGCAACAGGTACCAGAACAGAACAAACTGTTCAGTGACTCCTGTAAAGCCTTCAGTTACAAGGGGGGGCGGCGGGGGACAGTAGCAGCCACAGCTGTTCTTACGACAGTTCCCTTATTACTCAACCCTTTGTGTTGGTTCAGCATAACTGAAGTAACACACCTCTTCATATCCTTGAAACTAAACTTGAAACCTGCAAAGGCAAGAGGGTCACCCTAAACCTGCCTGGGCTTTTGACACAGTCAGAGTACTTCCAAAGCTGAGTGTGATGCCAAAAGTAATATGCAACATGTCCCCTGGATAAGGGGATGTTTCAGTGGCAAGCCCCAATTTTAGCTCATTACCAAGACTTGCATAATCAAACTGAAATACTCCAAAAGGATTACTCCAAACTTGGATGTCATTCACAACCATGCCTTTAGCATCCAAGAAGAACTAGGCAATAATCCTCATTTATTAAGTTAGCAGCACCATCCTGTGTGCATGTTTTGCCTAATGTTTCACTGAGTTCAGTGGCTTCTATAGAATAAACAAAGCATTTAGGTAATGAACATAACACTTGCATAGAAATATTTTACCAACAATGGGACAGTGATACACAATAACCAATTGTTGTATTCATCAGAATATGCTGTGTAAATAGAAGATTCTTAAAGTACCAATGGGGCTTGCTTAATAATAATAAGAAAGGAGTTCCGCATCCTAGACACAGACACCTGTGTCATATAGAAACAAGATGAACATCATGTGGTATAGTTAAAAGTGACTTTCTGGCTAAACCCAATGATAAGGCTGGAATATGGGGAAATGCAGTCCCTGAAGTAAACTGGTTCCAACCTGTTCACAACTTTATATGATTTTAGCCATCATATTTTAAGTACGTCTACTGCTTAACATCAGAGTTAATAAGCAAAGAGTGCATACCAAAACAAAATAAACCTATCTATATCACACAATAGGAACCTCCAGATTGACTCAAACCACTTCTGGGGTAACAGAAGGCTCACTGAGAAGATTAGTTCATACTGTGGCACAATAACTATTATCTATAGTGAGCATTATTATCGCCATGACAGAAAAAGTAGGCAACATCACAGAAAGAATTGCCTAAAATCAAGAGAGCAAATCAATAGTACCTTACCTATTAACACTGAACAGTCTGACAATGCCACAGTATTTTTTTACCAATCGCCACAAAATAGTTGTGAACACACACACACAGGGTGGACTGCAGTTATTTGAAAACACTGCCTGGACTGAACTAGATATAGAAATTAAAGAAAAAAAGGTTAGTGTGGAAGCAATCCTTAGCAGCAGATGAGCACCTTAATGTCAAACATAGAAGTGCACTCTTAATCAAAGTCAGCATGCACAATCTTTTTGCCCTCTCCCCAGACCCTGAAACAGTGCCCCTGACTCTGAATGCTGAAGTACTGAGGTAAGGTTCTACTTGCAGCAGTTGACCTATAAGCAAATGCATCATTGCACAGACATTCAGATTAACTTTCTCAACACCAGAAGTTTCAAAGAATCGGCTACATCTTTCAGATTCTACTTGAAGTCCACAGTTATGTGTCTGTTCTAACAATTATACATTAATACAAGTAGCTGTTACATATTGCCATACCACTTGCATCTAATCCTGCATTGTCTGGTATTTTTTATTTCCCATTTCTGCATTGAAAGCAACACAACTAAGAACTAAATGGCTGGGCTATTTGCTTCATTCCCAATACTGTACACTCAACTTTTTAAAAGTAGCCTGCTATGTGCTGCATGGTAGACTGTCATTCAAAAAAAACCAAAAAAGCCTACGTCGCCTTACAGTTTAGTACATTGGACCCTCGGGTTACGTTTCCTTCGGGTAACGTAACTTTCGGTTTGTGAACGTGGCAAACCCGGACGTGTATACTTCCAGGTTTTGCCCTGCACACGTGCGCAGAAGCGGTGCCTCTAGGTGCAGACTTTTTGGGGTACGTACGGACCCCCGGAACGAATTAAGTTCATACCCGGATAGTCCACTGTCAAAAGCCTGCAGTACCTGAAAGATGAGGCTTATTGTTATTGTTACCAGCACTGTTTCTTCAGCTGTTCCTTCACTGTTATACTCCAACCACTTCCACCTCATGCATCAGAGCGACAATACGCTTAACCTATGAAAGCTCTTTAAAAAATGACTCTTTTTCACTCAACAACCAAACACTGTGACATCAAACTGGGAGGCGCAACATTTCAAGTTTTAAGGCCTTCAAGCCTTCTACACAAGCTAGTAGCAGCTGTAATGACACCATATATTTTTACACATATTCTACAAAGTAGAACTATATTTGATATTTCAACAGGACAAACAAAATTAATGTATGCGTTGGAAGCAGCAAACATAAAAATTACTCAAGAAAATTTTGAAGGCCTTCATATACTACAAATTTAGCATTTTGTTACCACTTGCACATATAGTACATGAAAATTAATGGATGATCTAGAACTACAGGCAAGTAAACTGAAACAGAAGTTTGCATGTTTCACCCTCAGAATTTGAATATTTGGGTAAGGGAAGCTGAGATTCAAAGTATGCAGTATGATGTTTACAAATCTGACTATACCCTCTAAACTGCCCCCCCCCCCCAAAAAATAAGCAATACTTCATGCATTTTATATTAATGGCAATGTCCTATAGCCATTCTACACTATAAATAAAAACAATTTTGTATGTTTGATTGCACCTTTTATTTGCTTGCCTGTGTCAGTGTTTCTTTTCATAACTTCATCAAAGCAAGGAGTTTTAAATTATCAGCTTCCTGCTTCAATACAACTAATGTAGTGAATTAGATTCACCACCAATAGCCTCTCTTACCACAACACACAGAACTATTGTATTCCTTACTCTAGCAGTACATCCAACAGACAAATTGGACTTAATGAAGTAGTTCAAAGCCATGTCTTTCAACTGAATTTTCAAAATTACAATCATATTCCAGATTTGTATCACTGAAGTACAGTGGTGCCCCGCAAGACGAATGCCTCGCAAGACGGAAAACCCGCTAGACGAAAGGGTTTTCCGTTTTGGAGGTGCTTCGCAGGACGAATTTGCTATGGGCTTGCTTCGCAAGACGAAAATGTCTTGCGATTCCTGGGGGGTTTTTTCCGCTCCCCACCCCCTTTTTCTAAGGCACTAAGCTGCTAATAGCCTTTTAGCAGCTAATCCCTTAAGCCTTTAATAGCCGCTAAACCGCTAATAGCGCTAATCTGCTAATGGGCTTGCTTCGCAAGACGAAAAAACCGCTAGACGAAGAGACTCACGGAACGGATTCTTTTCGTCTTGCGAGGCACCACTGTATAAACAAATTTCAAAAAGGGTACCACATGTAAAGTCTCAATGAAAAGTTGTCAACATAAATGGACTTTACATTATTTCAGAAAAACAGCAAATACATGAGTTTTAAGGAAGAAACATATTCCAATCACAATAAGGTATCAGGATGACCAAGCAGGCCTGACTCAGGCCTGACTGAGTTACCAAATATAAAATTTCATGCTTTCTTAATGATACAGCAGCTATGCTGGTCACAGAATGATAACTAGTATGCAAATATAAAATTTTCTTATTTGGAAGAAAAGCATAATAATGCATACTGACATGAAATTTGAAATAAAATTCTGTATTTTAATAATTTTCAATTACATATTTATAAACCACTTTAAAAACAGAAAAGCTGAACAAAGCCACACAGTTAATTGCAAGTCTAACTTTCAAGCACAACTCTTACATCCTATTGTTTGAATAATGAGAGCATTTAAAATACTAGCCACATTAAAAGTTTGCATCAGAATTCTAGCATAGACATTTAACTGTAACATGCACGTACAAAATTCTTCATTAACGTAATCACACTTCTCTAGATAAAGGGTGTTTCTTCCATTTAACAATTATATCAAATATTTCTTCTCAATTTAGGAAAAGCATTAGCAAAGGATAAGCCATTTAGGGAAAGCATAACCACTCTGTGAATATTGTTTAAGAACAGGTAAGTACAAAAATAAAAAAATAACATGTATGCCTCATAGAATGTTTGCATGCATCTGGCAAATTATACATCAAGCAGCCTGAATTTACAATGTATAACACTGGTAACTAGAGGAGCAAGTCTAACTTTCAAACACAACTCTTACATCCTATTTAAATCCCACTCATTTCTTTGAACAAAATGTAATAAAGAGAAATACTGTAAATGCAGGAAAGATTCAGTAATGTAGAAGTCAGATCTAGGTAAGTTTGAAAAATGTAATATAGAACAAGACAGATCTAGATAAGTTTGAAAAATGTAAACAATGTTGTTGTATTTTGTTCCGTCCCAAAATATATGAAAACATTTGTAATTATAAAACATTTTAAGTTTTTTAAAAGTTTTAATTACAAATGTGCTAGCACTGGTTATTTTGGAGCAGTAAAAATGGCTGCCTATAGCTTGTAGCCAATAGGCCACTAACCTTTCTGGGCCAGGGGGCACCATTTGGAATTCTGAGTAAGTGCTGTGGACACCAGTCACAAAATGGTTGCTATAGGGGCGTGGTATAGCACAAAATGGCTGCCACCTTTAAAGAAAATGAGAGAGCCACAAAAAGTGTAGGCATGTCCACCCTCCCATCAACAGAAATGGCATCTTTCTTATCCACTGCTGCACTGACAGAGCTCTTTGCACCTCTCCTATGTTCAGAACACAAAAAGCATGGGTGTCCAGTCCTGGCTTTCAATTGAAACATAGAAATATTTTAGAATACGTGTTCAATACAGAACCCGCTTCCAGTAGAAACAGGATTGAAGCAGGAAGGCAAACAATCTCTCATGTGTTAAAGATTTTTGATGGGCTATTTACCTAGACCTTTCATAGGAGCTATAAGAGGCACTGGCAGACACACTGGCACCCACGAGCACAGTGTGTCATTATAAAATTGTAAAAATATCTGGAAGTGTTTGGAAGCTTGATTGCCTATCAGCTTCCTCCCCTCAAAACAAAACTGGTACTCAATCTCACTTTCTTATAACAGAGAGTGACTAAAATGAGTTATGCCAAATGAAACACCAGAGTTTTGTAAGGGTCGTGTGCCACTTTAAGAAGCCACTTAACAGTATTTAACAAACTGGTACATAATTCTTTTATTTTGTTTTTGTCTGGTTTTGCTCCTTATAGTGGTTCAAAATCTAAACTCAGCCTAGATAAGGTTGTATTCAACCAAGTTATCCCAAGTCTGTTTGCGCAATTGAACTTCTCTCTATACACATAGCCCAAGTACCCCCAAATCTGCTCTGAAAAGTTAGAAAAAGTGCCAGAACAGATTTGTCGGGGCACACAGTGGAGTGGAGGAAAATTTCCGCTCTACAAGCACATAACAGGACAAAATTGTTGGACACTATACACTTAAAGAGGCTTCACACCTCCCTTTCACTGTATTCTTTTTTAAACTTCTGCTGAAGACGGGATGTGAACTGGGAGATATCAAGAAGAGAGGTATTCAAAGTTCTTTAGGGTTTCTTCAAGAACACTTGTTGACTGAACACCAGCTGCAGGTCCGACCTTCTGCATGAGTAAGAGGGATCAGAAAGGCTGCCAAACATGCCAGGGGGAGGAAGGGCAGAGACTTTTGTAAAATACACGTGCCAAGTATACACACTATCACAGTTTGAGATAATCTATCTGAGAAGGCTGCTACTGTTTATTTCCATGTTTGTCTCCACTGAAGCTTTTGAATAATTTTTACAAAAGACATACATGTTGCTATGCCAAGGTCATAGAATATTTGAGTGCTACTTCCAGACCACTGATCTTTTCAAATCTCCTGAATGTCCAGTTCTGACAGAGAATATATATGTTTCCGCTTGAAAACAATGCCAAAAGTCCTCCCCTCCACTAGAAATATTGGTGGAAAATACCCACAAAGGGTTCCAGAAGAGTCAAGGCCAGAGCTGTACAGTATCTGCCTCACTGATCCCAAATGAACAAGAGCAAATACATATTAGGTTAAGTCCGTGAATAGGAAAATTCCAATCATAATTTTAAATTCTGTTTTGCAGGATGGGGAGCTTTGTTATCTCTTGCCTTTATTTATATATTTGAATTGTACTCCTAATTTATTAAAGCTGTAATTTAATCTTCCAATTCAGTTGAAGTTTCTACAGAAAATATTGCACACAAAAAATGAAAACAAAAATCCTACAGAACAAAGTTCCAAGAATACTGTATATGTAAGAGACTGAGCACATACTTCACTAACAATTTAGCAAAATCATTTAAGGTTAAAATAGAAGCCAGTTAAAAACAGAATTTTCTCTAAAATAAGCTTACTAAAGCTTGCTTGGTGGCAAGCTCCATTGAGTTCAATGGAAATTACTTCTTAATAGACATGCTTAACGCATAGAATTTTGTTGACACACACACACACACACAGAGAGAGAGAGAGAGAGAGAGCACGCTTTAAATAAATAAATACACATACAATTGCTTTATAAATTGAATAGCTTTTATGTAGTGGGATAGATCCAGACTCAGTGCAATCCTTTGCATATTTTCTCAGAAGCAAGCCCTAGTTTGCTGAGTGAAGCTTACTCCCAGATAAATGTGCACAGGATTGCAGCCTATTAGTTCAACATGGGTCTCACTGAATCAATGGGATCCATGTTAACCTCATCATGGCTGAAACATCCTATTGTTTTCAGGTTAAACGAAGGCTGCAATCCTATACCGGCTTACCTAGAAGTAAGCCCCCTTAAATTGAATGGTGTTTACATCAGAGTAGACTCCATAATTACTTGGGATTCAATCTAATATTTGTAATTGGTTAAAAAAAATACAATTCAAATGGCTATTTTTATACTGAATACTCAGAACCAAAAGCATACCAAGTTTGGCTCCAATTTCTGTTCGGAACCCTATGTCTCCACTGTGGAAGCTTGTGCGGATCCAGAATTCGCCTCCACAGTGACCTACGGACACACTTGTTAAGACCATATTCATGGAAGACAATCTTACTCGCTACGAGTGATCGCCAAAGAAAGAAGATATATACATTATGCGGCAGTAGCATTAGTCATGATGCGAAGGTTAAACATCTTGATTCTGTGACAGTGCCATTCTGTACTCATTTTAAATTTGTTTGGGGGTTTTTTTTAAAAAAAATAATGAACATAGATGTCAATGAAACTTCATCCTACCTGGATATGGGCTTCTAGTAATAATCTCACATAAATGAACTCTGAACATATCTTTGCCAATCTCCAGTTGAAGCGTGATATTTGGCTTGCTCAGCATCATCTTTATTAAATATTTAATCCCCGTGTACTCATAACACAAGGGGAGACAAACAAAAGGAATTCAACAAGTTGCTATTCACATAAAAATATACTTTTTCCTTTCTTTAAAAAATGACTAAAATTTGTGGCAATACTTTCAGCAGACAATTGCTGGAAACAAAAGGATCTTCTAACCTAAGAAAAGCCCTTCCCTCCACTTCCTACAGGCTCCCATAAACCAATAGAAAAGCAGCTTTATATTTATTAAGTTAATTTACATAACTTTGCTGCTGTTTATAAATAAAACAAAAATCAATGATTTTGAGAATCTACACTATTATTGAAGCTTTATCTCTGTGTACCTTTGACTATGAAAAGGTATACACATGATTAAATGTAGAATATTTTGGATGGTACTGATATTTACCCATACAATCAACTGACCTATAAAAATACAGACGTTATCTGCAGTTTTCCACAAATATGTATAGATTCCATTAGAATGCTCCAAGCCCTATTACTAGCTATCTTTTACACTCTTTGAGCTTGACATAACCGCCAAATACCAATAATAACAGAGGGTGGGAAACAAACTTTCTGCCTCCTGTTCTACAAAACTATCAAATTGCCAGAATGTTTTCTTAGTTTTTGTTAATGTGAATACAATTTAAGAAATCCAGAAGTAAAAATGTTAACTGTTTCATGATTAGCAAGCGACTAAACAGCAATTGTAATTACTTCACAGATATTCATTTACTGCACAAACCTTTCTACAATATTTTGAGAAGGGGGTGGGGATTATACCACACTCATAAAGGCACAGTATATGTGAATATGCTTGCTTTAAGTTCAACATCTCACATCCTTCTTAAATTTTCTGTTTAAGTTTGCCGATTTTGGCAAAAATGTTTATAAAAAGCCTTAAAATCTTCAATCTTTTTTTCCAAAAAGAAAGAACTGGCGCCCCTTAGTGTTCAAATATTAAAACATTTAGATCATTCATTTAATTTGCATGGAACATTTTTTCAACATTCCAGAAAGTTTTCAGCATTTGCAGTTCTTCCACCCAGGAGCCAACACAAACAGGAAAAGGCAGAAAGAATTAAAGGGGCAGCTGAACTTTTGCCTTGAGCTATCCAGAAAGTGATGGGGAGGGGAAGAGGGGAGAAAAATAAGGGAGGGACAAGAAACCGCTTGATTGTTGAATTAGATAACTTTCAGATCTTGTTTTGGACTTGCACAAAACAGGGGAGGGGAGATGCCAGTTCAAAGGCTTCCGAAGTTCCAAGGTTATACCACACTCAAAAGATTCAGTGACCTCACATATTCTTCTTGAAATATCCTTTTGACACCAGAGATGTTCTGCTCTTTTGTTCTTGTGACAAAGTCGCTCTGCCTCCCTTTCCCAGATCAAACTGATGATTCAGTAACTTTTTCAATCCATTGTTATAACTGTGCTCAATTTAGTTACTTTAGAAGCTACTGCTCAAATTCGTATCTTAATTTCATACTACGGAATCTTCCTGAAAAAATGTTAACAATCTGAAGCTACTTCCTAAATAGCATCCCTTCAATGTCTGTCTCATTTATAGTAGTGTTATCCCAACAAGAGTCAGAAATAAAATTCCAGTTTGTAAATCAACATCCCACAACTATTTACATCAAACAAATGCTTAACAGCGTTTCCAATTCAAGTGTAGACAAACCCTTCAAAGGCCATTTTAAACTCTGCATAAACTTTTCTCAATTGGAAAAATAAAATACCCAAAACCATGACTGAAATTAGATGTCAACATCTTTCAAATCTAACTACTGAAGCTTTAAACTACCCCCATAAAATTCATAGGACGCCAAAACTCATGATTTCTCGGGACAGGGTTTTGATTTGAGGGGGAGGAATCAGGTTCAGATCCAAGTGAAGTCAACACGTGATTAAAAAATAAGACAAGAGAGCACTGTTTTGCAAAGCCTTTGGGTGTAATCCTCAAGCCATTTGAAAGCATACAATTAGGATTTTTTAAACAAAAAAAACTTTGAAGTGTGCTAAGAGTTACACCACAGATTACAGTAAAAATTTAGGTCTTAATTCCACAAAAGTGACTTTACAGAGTGGGAGTGGGAACAGGAGGCTTAAGTGTATGGCCTGGAACGTGCGGTGGGTATTTAACAACGCCACTGGCGGTTTCGCGTTTTGTTCTTGACACTCGGGTCGCTTATTCTCCAGTGTAAACTCTTCCAAGGCAAAACCTAGTAAAGTTTGGTCTGTTTACTCACAAACTTGAAGCACAAACTCCGTTTTTGTGACGGAGCAACCACCCAACAGGGGAGAAGAGAGCTAAGCCCTCCAGTCTCAGCAATGGGTTTGCACCACCTCCCTCCCAGTCAAATCTCGACAACAAGAGCGCCCCGTTCCTCATTTCTTCGGGCTGCAAACTCGTTCACAAGTACTTCTATGAATCATGCCACCCGGCCTACTTCGCCTTCGTACTTTTTTTTCTACCGTAATCCTCAGAACTCTCTTTTCCCACCCTTTCCAAAATAAAACCACCTCCCGGGCTCTTTCGCTCCCCTCCCCCCTTCTTTCCCCCCTCAATGAGGCGGCGACGTTTCCCCCTCGATTAAAAACGCAGCTACGCAGAAAAAATGAGGGAACGCAACAAAGCCACACTTTATTCCCTCCCCGAGCGCCTCGTCCCCAAAGGCCGAAACTTCTGCGAAGGGACTTCCCGCTTCTCTCCCCTTTGTTTACGGGGGAAGGAAAGGCCGAAAGACGCCATTGAAAGGGAGGGGAGTCTACCCCCCGTTTCGGGACGGGAGAGGGAAGGGCAAAGGGGATCCCGTATAGGGTGTAGAGGCCCAATAGAGAAACAACCGTTTTCCCCTCACAGCCACGGCTAAAAAGAGAGAGTTGCTCTTGATTTTTCGGGGGTGGGGGTGGGGAGGTGCATTTACCTTCGTCCAGCAGTCTCTCGAGGTGGTTGAATATCCCGCAGAAGTTGGGGAGGCTGCTCATGAGCTTCTTGTCGTTCATCAGCTGCATCAGGTAATCGGGGCTCGGCTTGGGCTTCTCCTTGGTTTCCATTTCCCCAACCATATTCCAAGCGCAGGGAGAGAGCGAGCGAGCGCCCGCACCAGCACTCGCCCAACCACCGCACTGGGCGCCCGCCAGGCGGGGAAAGAGACGGGGTGTGTGTTATGTGGGCTTGAAGCGCGAGGGGGGGAGGAGGCCTTTCCCCCCCTAAAACCGGGGGGGGGGGTAGAAGGAGGAAAACGAGGGAGCGGGGAAAAGGGGGGCGCCGTCAACGAAGAAGCCACCAAAGCACACGCCGCTAGGTCCCGGGCGAGACAGAGAGAGGAGGAAAAAAAATAAGAGGGGGAAACTCGGTGACCCCCCCAACCCCTCCGCCTCCACCACCACCACGGAGGGCTGCGCCCTAGTCTTCCTCCGCCGCCTTCGCCGCCGTTTCTCTCTGTTTCCAGTCGCCGCTCCCACGGGAAGCCTTTCCCCACAGCGCCGTGCGCCCGCGGCCGGCGCAGTCTCCGGTGTTTCCCTCGCCGCCGCCGCCGCCCGCTTCGCCTCCTCTCACACGCAGACGTTGGCCGCGGTTCCTTCTCCTCGGCGCGGCTGCCGCTGCTGCTGCTGCTGCTGCTGCCCCCTGGTCTGTCTCCGCGGCGGGGAAGGGAGGGAGGGAGGCGGGCAGGCAAACGGGGGGCGGGCTTGGCTACTGTTTCGCGAGGAGTCCTCTCCGCCGCCGCCGCCGCTTGTAAGGCTGTTCCCGGCCACCGGTGGTGCTGCTTCTGCTGCTGCTGGTGGTGGTGATGCCGCCGCCTCGCCTCCCGCTCCGCCTGCCTCCCTCCCCTCCCGCTGGTGCCGTTTGCTTGTGGCTGGCGAGTCTCTGTCCTGCCGCCGCCGCCGCCGCGGTGCCTCCTCCTCTTCTTCCTTCGTCTTTCTCCTCCTCAGTTCGCTCCGGAGTTCGCTTCAGTTCAGCGCTGGCGGCGGCAGTAGCAGGCAAGCAACGGCGGCGGCGGGAAGGGGAGGGCGCGGGGGAGGGGCGGCAGCAGCGAAGGAGGCAGGGGCGGGGCGGCCGTTAATCAGCGAGCGGCGGCGGCGGCGGCAGCGCCACTTGGCGGACTCGGGCCGCCCCGCCCCTACTGAGAGACTTGGGGACTCGCCTGACGAAGAACAGAGCGGAACCCGGCGGGGGGGGGGGAGCTCCAACTACCGCGCGCCAAAAAGAACGCGGCGGCGCTGCGCACACGGATATATACACACGCAACGCAATACTGTATATGTGCCTGCTTCGGTGTGACGGGGGCGCGCGCGCGCACGAGCAATCTCGTGCCGCCGCCTTAAGACTACTTTTACGTTCGACATGTATATGAGGGGAGGGGGGGTAAGGTGTTGTTGCTTTTGGCGCGCGTGCGCGTTACCATCGGCTGGCGCCTCTCCCCCCCCCCCCAACCACCGCCGAATTTCCACGAAAAATCGTCTGAGCGCACGAGATTAGAAACTCCTTAAAGAAACTCTTGTTACTTCACCGATCTTACGTTGGGGCGGGGCTCGGTCACGTGCCGGTGGCGGGGGGAAGTCCTGGTTGTGTCGCGGTTCTAACTAAGACGCATGCGCCTAGAGGGATACGGATACGCGCGCTCCCTCGCGCGCGCTTTCAATTGTGCCGCGGCCCTGCCCCTCTCCCTGTCTCTCCCCAAGCGTTGGAATGGAATGGGAGGTGCGAGGCTGAATGGAGCCCCGTGCGCCTGCGCAGAGCGAGAAACCAGAGTAATTTTGTTCTATCCCCTTGAAAGCGGCACGGGGGAAGAGCGGCTTCTCCGTGGGGGAAAGAAGCTCGAGGCACACGCGCCCGTTGGCGAACTCTCCTTTGCTCGGCTCGCGTTCACTCCCCACGGAGGTTGCGATGTGTAGTGTGCACGTGTCGCCCGCTGGCTCTCCTGACGCGCGGAGCCGTGTCGTCCTTTTGCCACAGGAACGCAGCACCGCCGAGCCAGCCGCTCATGGCAGCGCGATGCTCGGCAGTTGGCGCGCCTCGCGACCACCTCAGCCCTCCCGCGCGCTGCTCGCGGGCGCCCTCAAGCCCCGCCCCGGTCGCCTCACGCGGGGAATTTCCCCGTACGAGGCTGCCTTTTGCTCCCGGGTCCTGCTGGCCTCTGCGTGGCGGGATCCCTCCCCTCAGGAGCACCTTTCCTTCCCCTCAGAGGAGCCGGGGGAGCGGCACTGGCGCTGTTTTAGCGGCCACACGGGGCGAGCATCCTTGTGAATGAGGCGGAGACAGGAACCTGCGTGTGGCTCGCCTGCCCCCCCCCGGGCCTCGGCTCCCCCCTCCATGGGCGCTCTCCCTTGGGGGCGAGCCCCGTGCGGAATGCCGCGGGGGTCGCTCCCAAGCCCAGCACGCACAGGCTTTCTCTTGGTGTCCCTGAAGTCTGGCGTGCCCGGCGGCCGCCGCACAAAAACACAAGCCCCGCTGTCTGCATCCCTTAAAAGGGGTGGGGAGTCGCGCTGGGTAGGCGCGGACCGTTGCTTTTCCATCCAGGACCGCCCTCTCCCTCCAAGCGTAGAAGCCGTGGCCGTCCTCGCCTTCCTCCCGGCTCGCATGCTCGACCAAGGAGGCAACTTGGCATACGAAACGAAGCCCGTCACCTGCTGCTCCGCCCCCCCCCCCGAGGTTTTCAGTGCCTAAACCTCTCCTAAGCACCCCCTGCCTCTTTCAGCCAAGGACGGGTGTTACCTGATCCTGCAACTGTCTTTGTGGTCCGCGGAATTTGCAAGGCTCCAGACCGCCCTCCCTCCGCCCACCCAAACGGGCTGCACGGATTCTCCCTTCTCTTCCCCCACCCGCTTCTCTTTCTCAGGGTTTCCAACGCGTACCGCACCCGCATCGATGCCACAGTTCTCTCTCCCTTTAAATTCACCCCCATTTACATCAAATTTACGTAAATGTGAATATAAGCAGTATTTCAGAGGGCAGACATTGTCTTTCGTTGTTCCAAGGTGGACGCCTTTTTTGCTGCTTGTTCAGCTGCAACACACGTGAAACAGATCATACCGAAGTAACCGGATTCCTTTTCTTTTTTCAGTCGTCACACCCACATACCTCTGTCTGTTCATGTACTACTTTTTTCGGTGTTCACATTCATGTTGGTTCCGTCCTTATATATTGTATGTTCTACCTCCTCCCCAAAAAAATGCCTTAAAAATAGAATCAATCCCATACACACTTTCATGGAAGTGTTTATTTACTTCTCCGAAGCATTCTGAGAAAATGTACACAGGATCAGACTGCAAGACAGATTTCTATTCTAGGTGAGGCATATTTTCCTGAAAATAATTCAAATGGACTTGCCAAGCACGTGTCCCCTATTTATTCAAAAGCATGTTGCACTTCGTTCAATAAGTCTTGCCCTACAGAAGTGTGCTCAGGTTTAGAGTGTTAACTCAGAAATTCCTACTAAAATTGATGTGTAAAACACATTAAGATAATTAAGAGAAAAGTTCTTGTTTGTTTATGCAGTTCTCCATATTTAAACAAAGGGGTATTGATAATATTTATTGGCAAAGCTATTTTAAAGAACTGCATTTATACAGTATTATCCTTAGGAATGCATCCAATTATTTTGTGAATCAAAATATTATGGTACTTCCCCCAAGAACTGATGTGAGTACTAGTGCTTTACAGGGCTTATGTCAAATTTAATCAAACATATGCCCTGAAATTTAGAGGGAAGTTGTGTGAGCTTCTGTTAATAATGTTAGTTCTACTAACTATATATATGGAACTATATATATGGAATATTATTTGTTTTCAAGTGTAAGGTACTCTTTTTTCCTTTTTGCATCTGTGCTTAATATATATGATAGAAAAACAAACTTTACAAATGTATAGGCTAAGTTTTTAAAATGTTTTCTTTCAACATGGCTTCTTATTTTCAGATCTAGAAAAAACAGTCTCTCGTAGCCCCATCCTAAACATGCTTGCTTAGAGATATGTTTATTATGGAGCATGGTCTAGCCAGAGATAAGCACTTTAACAAAATCACATGTTAAAACATGTACTACAGGACCAAACTAGATGTGACAGTAGCAGCCACAGCTGGCTATTCATGTCTGCCCCATTTCATCTAAAACCACGAGGGTCCACTTTTTACAATGAGAGGGACCCATGGGTGAAGAAAACATCCCTACGATTGCTTACCATCACCACCACCCACTCACTCTCCATCACTTCAAACATTGTTTCTTTCCATCATTTCTCACATGTTTTGTGACTGCAGCCAGGCTGGGATAAAAATGTATGTGGCAACAGAGTAAGATGGAGCATTCAGCTCAACTTTTCTTGTAAAACCCACTTTGCATACCCTGTTTTCAGACATGGTGGATCCCATCGTGTCTAGTTTGGCCCCTTTTGTTTGTAGCTTTAGAAGTATCTGAAGAGGCCTGAAGCACCAAACAGAAAGTCTTTGAACTGATCCTTCAGAATTCAGCTGATTTAATACAGCTGGGATAGCTCAGCTAGTACAGCATGAGACTCTAAACCTCAGGGTCACGGGATCAAACCCTACGCTGGCAAAAGGGATTCCTGCATTGCAGAGGGTTGGACTAGATGACCCTTGTGGCCCCTTCCAACTCTACCGTTCTATGATTAGTGTGATCAATGAACATTGTTTAGGCTAAAGACCTCTGTGCCTTGAAATGCACAAGTACTTCTACAGGCAATCTAAAAGGCATTTGTTTAATCTAGAGTTTTGTTCTTTTTACCCCTCTGTTGCTTTGTTTATGATCCAATGGCATATTCTTTCACTCTCCTCCATGTGGCTACTCCTCATTTACACATGTGCACAACTTGCCTGCTCTCATGTTCTTTTCAGGAAGATCCTGATGCTTTCATGAGTCTTGTTTAATATTGTCACTAGGCAACTGCTCAAATTGCCATGGGATTAGTCTGTTCTTCCCATTGAAATGGCAACAAAGGGGAGACATAATTCTCCATGTGACCTTGTCGCATCAAATCTGGTGATCACACATTCCCTGGGTGTGACCCAATCTCATAGCTTTGTTTTGCTAGCTTCCTTCCTTTTCCTACCCTAAAATAGAAAATGGCTCCGGTTTGTAATAATCTTTGCAGAATTTGCCAGCAAGCTGAGACATTAATAGTGGAAAAGTGCAGGTGCCTTGAGGGCCACATCAGGCACCTACCTAGTCTATCATATTCTGTCATCTTTTAAGTGCTTCTCAAGAGTGCTTTCTTCACTGTTGCAACTCACACAGGGTCACACACAAAAATAAAAAAGGAACTGTGAGCATTTTCTGGCTTCATTTTGATCATTTCATCTGCCAAAAGTCTATTGACACTCTTGAAACATTCCTCTGGCTTACTACAAGTGCTGACCTGATTTTCAGCTTTGTTCCACATTTGGATGGTCAAATTTTTAGCAAAGTGGCAACTTACTTCACACAGGCCGCCAAATAAATTACCTGCTAGTATTCTTTGCAAAAATGTTTATTGTTACTGTGTGGAGACTTAAATATAAAAAAAAAATTCTATAGAAAAAAGATAGTGGCTGTTCTGTTTTTGGATGTGAAAAGGGAATGCAATATATTGCTCAAATAACAGAAGAACCAGCTTCTAGAGTTCAATTTTAAAATGTGTGTGTTGTGAGGTCCTTCCTGTTTGTTTGCTTTAAGCAAGGGTTTCGTTGTTTAAATGTATGCCTTTCACATGGTCATCTGTTCACTTACAGAATTAGGAAATTGTTTTAGAAATCCAGTCTCCTGTGTGATAGTAATAAATGTAATTTTATACCACCCATCCCCACCAATTGATGCTTGGGTATATCACAAAATACAATTATCACAGTGAAAAGCCCATTTCTACTTGTTTATTTAAAAAATCTTTGTATCTTATAACATCCTTCAGTTTTATAGTCTCCACCTGATGCCAAAAAAATGAGTGTTTTCACTAGTTAGCCTCTATGGCAATAAAGTTCCACAATTCAGGGTATCTTCTCCACAGGCACTTGCTTCAGATGACAGAAGCACCTGAAAAAGATAGTAATGTGCAGACAGGTTAATGCTCCCTCAGGTGCACAGGTTCCCACACCATGTATGGTTTTAAAGTTTAGCATCAGTGCTTGAATAGTGTTTGGAGATGAACCTGAAGCCAGAGGAGGCAAGTTATAGTTCTAATGTTCAGTTCCATTTTTGTTGCCTAGCTGCTGTATTCTGAACGGTGCCATATCAATCTTCAATTGCAGCTCCAAGTACAGAATACTGTAGTACCTAATTTGGAAATTACAAAAACGTGGCTTATATATTTTTATCCTGGAAGCATAGCAACTGGTAGGACAAAGGTAAGGTAAAGAACCCCTGGACGGTTACGTCCAGTCGAATTCGACTATGGGATACGGTGTTCACCTCCACTCTCTTGTCATGACTGAGCTTCAATTTGTTCACCCACATTGAGGTCTTCTGGGCACTAATTCAGTACTTCTGTTGCCTCTTATATAAAGGAGAAAGAGAGTTGAATGCTACCTCTCAAAGATTTTATGTAGAAGAGGACAAGATAATCTTGTGGGATGCCATAGCATAAATGCCACAACATTAAACAGTATTTCCCCAGCACCATCTTCTTGAATTGGCTCTGCAGGTATTATTATTAATTATTATTA
Organism: Podarcis tiliguerta; assembly: GCF_965153285.1. Lineage (NCBI taxonomy): Eukaryota > Metazoa > Chordata > Lepidosauria > Squamata > Lacertidae > Podarcis > Podarcis tiliguerta. Next base: position 50,558,995 of record NC_139536.1, read on the forward strand.
TTATTATTATTATTATTATTATTATTATTATTATTATATTACTACTATTACCCTTGCGGGAGGCAGTGGAAGACAGGAGTGCCTGGCATGCTCTGGTCCATGGGGTCACGAAGAGTCGGACACAACTAAGCAACTAAACAACAAACTATTACCCATCCTTCACTCCAGGGTCCCATGGTGGGTATCACCAAGATTAAAAATAGTTGAAAGCAACTTAAAATTAGAGAAATAAGGTTGGCCCTACAAATATACATCTCAAGCTAGGGTAAAGGGTTGCATCTTCAGCATTTGCCAAAAGCTGCATAAAGATGGTGCCAGATGTAATTTTATGAGAAGTGAGTTCCAAAACTTATGGGCTGCTGATAACAATGTTCCCTCTTTGGCTCCCCACCCCACCCCAGAGGTTTCTAAGGGTGGTGGAACAACCTGAGTTCTTGGCACCTGAGAAATGGAAAGAGAACCACCAGCAAAACACCATGCCAGCAACTCCCTGTACAGAAAGCCTGCCCAGAAGGATTCCATGGTTGATAATATTGAAAGAAATATAGAACTGGGAAATTAGTAGAGGTGTACTCCCGATGTGCTTCTCCAGTGAAGGTCACCCATCAAGGCAGTTTCCATGTGAAAAATGGGTCAGAAACCAGAACAAATTGGTTCCAAATAATTGAAGCTTTATTTACAGTGCTCTAGATTTATGTTTTCAGTTAGCCAAGCGCTTGTCATATACACTTTCAGTTCTAGAATGATGTAGTCTTGGATTCACACCACCCCAAATGGCATTGACCCTATTTAGAGGTTTAAGAATATTCATAGGTTCAAGCACTAAATATGTAAGTAACCAAGCAGCTTGGATTTCTCCAGTCATGTGTAAACTGATTCAGAATCAAGAAATCAGCACTCCCATTCTGATTGATCTAGACATATACTGCTTTTTCTGAGAAATGCTGATAGCAGTACTGGGCAAATAAATAGAGTTTATTTCTGTACTGCCTTTTTGCCAAAAAGACCCCCAAGGCAGCAGATGGTTTATGCACAAAAACAAATTTCAAATAAAAAAATGTAGCTTAGAAAAGTTTAGGACAACAAATACATTTTTTTTAAAAAAAAGACTACAATCAAAATGCATTAATATTCCTGCTAAAGGCAAAGTATAGTTCCCACAAAAATGTCAGGGAGAGCAGGAGAAAACCCTTAGGGAGCTGCTCTTTCTTATTAAGGCCCCAGTCAAGGGGTGGGGCAGACAGATGGGAAATCTTGCCCCTTGGTGGTCCAGCACAATCTCTCCCCTGCATATTGCATGATGATTCAGAAAGTTGTGACTTGTGACCTTGAATACAACTTAACTACATGTGTCTGCTACTCTGAGTCCTAACACAAATGAAGAAAGACTTCTAGGACTTAACTATACGTCTCTCTCCATTCATGTTGGACTGTGAGTAACAAAAGCACACAAAGTGGTATTCAACTAAGTTTTAATCAGAGTAGACCCACTGAAATTACTTAGCCGTTTTTCATTCATTTCAGTTTGTCTGATCTGAGCAAAACTTAAGTTGAATATTATCCACAGGGTAAATCCAGACATGCCCTCCTTGTGCAAATGAGTGGACTCTTCGAATCCAACATGTTCCCAGTGGCAGAAGGGGAAGGGATTATTTCCTCTAAATTCGTCTTGCAGGCCCAAATGCCCCTCCCACTTACAGAAGGTTCTCTTACATTCCAGAATAGACTTTCAGAAGCAACGGGTTGCATGGAGAAGGGGGAATTCATGAAAATATGTTTTTCAAAATCATCTCCCTTCTACCAGTGGGAGTGTCATGTAGCAGAACTCCACTGCTCTAAAGTCGGGCTCCAAGTATTTGTATAAAATCTGTTTTTATACTAATACGAACAAAAATCCCATGTATCTTCTCCACTGCTAGTTGTCAGTTCTCTTTCTATCATGCCAAGAACTTGGATAGTCCCTTCAACAGCTTTGAATCATTTTGAGGTGGTTTCTGTAGTCCCAACACTGCTGAGCAAAATGTTTTCCTGAAATAAAAGAACTACGCAACCAGTTGTATCAGCTGAAGAGTGCTCTAGACTTTGTTTTTCTCAAATACCTTATGCCGCATGGTAAACTTCTTTTGAAAATGAGAGGAGTTTCAAAAGCCGTGACATTGGGGTCAGCTATTCAAACAAGGATGGAAGTCCTTTGCATGAATCTTAAGCAGCTCTTTAGATTCCAGCCATTGTACATAGTGACAAAATGAGATTTGCAAAGGCATGTATAACATCACATTCCTACACATATAAAACTCGAAATGCACAAGTACAAGATGGGGCATAATAAGCGAGAAAGCAACACTTCCAGAATGATTTTAGAATTCTAGCAGATAAAAAACTGAACACGAGTTAGTGATATAGTGCTGTGGGGAAATGGCCATTGCCATTTAGATTGTATCTATGGACAGGTGACTGCAGAAGTAATAGTACAGCTCTACTGAAAACTTGAAAGGGCTAATTTGGACTACTGTGGTGTGTGTATCTCCTGCTTTCAGTTCTGATTCAATTTGTCTCCCAGGCAGTAAACATGGAAGTAATAGATTTGAACAAGGGCTGGTCTTCACATGCACATTCATCACTCGATTGTAACATCAAATACTGAGTTCCTTTGTGTAAATCAACCATCGTGCATCGTCACAAATAGAGTTGACAACCTCTGTGGTGACAGTTCACATGCTCAGTTCAGAGTCTTCACATTATTTATTGCTCTATCACAGGCATGTCCAAAGTCCGTTCTGGCGGCCTAATCCAGCCCCCCAGCTGGTTTTATCCGGCCCCTGTGGCAGTTTGATCGGCCCCCATGCATGTTCGCTTCTTCAAATCTGGCCCTCTTTGAAAAAAATTTGGGCACCCCTGCTCTATCACATCCGTAGGCCACCCAAGATATTTGAGACAGCATATAAAGAGTTATTGTGCATATTATCCTCAGAGCAATCCTGCAAGGTAGGTTAGACCAAAAGAAAGTTATTTTTCAGAGAACTTCACAGGCAAGCAAAGTTTTGAACCCTGTTCACCCCAGACTGCAAGAGAAACCCTGAAAATGCTTTTGGGCAATTTGAAAGTTTTGAATATATAGAGCTAAGCCAATTCAGAGTATAACATAAATACAAATTGATGTGTGTGCATTAAGTATGTTTCATGCTTACTATCTGATTTATGCAGTGGCATTATTCTACTGTAGCAAGGCACATATTCTTGGAACAAACCCTCATTAATCCTCTGTGTGAAAGCAGAATATCAGTTCATGTTAATTCTCAAATAAGCATAAGTATTTGTTACTGCCTTTGTTTTCTTGTCAGTACCACAATAAGATATAAATCACACGAGCTAACTAAGGTTTCTACAAAGGTGGATATTTTTTATTGCATTTTTTACTTATATCACTGTGAGAGAAGAACAACCTGCATTTTTTTGAAGTTTTGTTTCCTATTATAGATAACAGCCATTTCTAAGTTGTTTTCAAATTGTACTCATCAGACCATATGATCTAACTTTTACCCCCCTGTTCCAGCATTAACTACTAGTGTCCAAGAATTTCGTAATTTGGACCCTTTGGGTTGATGTATGTACAGTACTGGGCAAAGATGCCAATTTGTAGAGGAAGGGGATAGCAAGCAAAAAGGGGGCATGCAGTAAAGCCAAGCAACTATTCCAAAAATGTAAAGCATTTTACTTTACTTTTCTTTTAATGCCCTGCACGATGGGACAAAATACACAGTCCTTTGCCATATTGTCTTTGCAAAGCCTGTCTGTTTGGTCATGCGCAGAAAGCAGCTAGGCAGTGAGAGTGGGATGTATTGACAAGAACAAGATGAATGACCCCCTGGAGACTGCGGGTTTGTATGCTAGTTTCCACCACCTTTTCATCCCTTTGTAACCCATTTTGGTTCACATGCAGATTAATTTTGACCAAGTCCTTACCAAATGCTCTCTTCTTTTCCAGCCACTTAGCTTTGGAAGGTAGACTGGAGAATCTAAATATTTATGAGGTCCTCTCTCTCTCTCTCTCTGTCTCTCTCTCTCTCTCTCTCTCTCTCTGGTTTATGATGCACCGTTGTTGAATGTAGAGGAATTACGTTAATGAATGCATGCCTGCACACACAGACACAGAAACCAGGCAAAGGGGGAAAACACACACAAAGCTTTGTCAGCTCTAATGTCGGCTCTTACCAAACAGTTCCCATGGAAAAAGGGAGAGAGAGGCAAACAGATTCAAAATCTTGCCAGGAGAAAAGGTTGTACAAAAGATGAACAAAGTTGCGTCTTTGTTTTCCTTGGCTATAAAAGTGCCTTGTTTCATATCGGGGCGGAGGGTGGGGGGAAGCCGAAATGAAACACATTCATATACAAATTAAAGGTTTTTTAAAATGCTGTAACTTATTTGAGCTGCTCAGTAGCACAGAGAGAAGTCTTATATTGTGCTTGGATCAATGCAACCCCAAAACAAAAAGTTAACAAATGGCACAGATCTTGTTTGCTTATCTTCTTGCATACTTTCTTTGTCTCTGAGGATTTTGTATACAAATAAATATCAACTGGACAGGATTGTATGGCATATGGTGTATGTTGATGTTCTTTCTTTCCTTGTGCAATGTTTGTGAAACTGGTCCATGCTTGACTAAGACTGTCATTCTGTATATACTTAGGAGCAAGCCTCATGGAACTCAATGGGTCTTACTTCTGAGTAGACATGCATAGGATTGGGCTAGAAGCTCATGCTCTGGACACCTCCTGCCTTGACTACTGCAAGCCTCCTTTCTCAGACTTTCCCTTGTCGTGCATCAAACCTCTCCCTGCCTCAGAACTCCACTGCCAAAAATGATAAACCTTTCTAGTCACTCAAACTATAGGGCCCTATATTTAACTATATTTAAGTTCAAATACTTAAATTGGCTTCCCATATAACTTATGTCCACAACAAACACCTTCACCTGCAGTCCTGTCAGGCTTCCTGTGTGTATTCTCAGGTAGATGGGGAACAACTTGCAGTAACTAGTCCTGTGTACACAGTTTCTCACCTGAATCAAATGGCTGGAGCTACTTAGTGGGAAGCTACACCCCCCCCCCCAAAAAAGAAGGTATTTTCTAATTTGACAGCATAACATGTTTAAATGCGGTCTTCTATCTTTGTATTTTAATTTAAACATTTAATATGGGTTCAAAACCATATATTACAATGAAATCTGCAGAATTTTACGCACAGATGAATGCATTTTATTAAAATACTGGAAGTGAAATATAGACTGTTTTACTTTATGGCAAAAGACTAATATTTTAAATCTTTAATTGTCACTGTCCTCCCTACCTCCACCCTTTTTATTCTCTGGCCTCCACAAACTTAAGCAGAAGGTGGTACAAATTTTCTCTGTTTCCTTTCATAACAGAGCAGTAGGACATGGAATTTTAAAACATGCTGTCTGTGTTAGCATTTTAAAAATGGTTAGGCAATGGCAGAATGTTTGCTTGCTCTTTGAATACAATAGGATTTTTACTATCTAACTCCTATTTATATTTATGTCTGTTGGGATTTCAAAAACAGTTACCCTAATAAATGTGTTCCAGTTTTTATTGTGCTTTGTTTTCAAGTTGTCCAATTTGATATGTAATTGAATCCAATAAAGCGATCTACATTTCATTTGTTCAAAGGCTATCATTTATGTCAGGCTCAATATTGACACTGCCATTTACATTTACATTGCTAGGGACTTTGTGGAATGAAAATTCGCTCCGAGCTAGATCCGATGCAAAATGAACTTACTGTGCAGAGTTTGCTGCACACCAGGGGCCTGCAGTGGAACTATTGCAATGCCTGATAAGTCTTAGCAAGATGGGCAAGAACCGTTACAGTGGCCGGGTTCACACATTACACTGAGCCAATGTTAGGCCATAGTTTCTTAAAACAAATCTTGCTTAAAGCACCAGTTGCCCCACAGAGGATTAAAAAAATCAATGTACGTTCACAAGTTGTAAGTGAGGTTTGAAGATGGTGGTGCATCGTTTAGCATGTAGGAGTTCAGAGTCTATGCTGAAATAAGTCTGCTGATATTAGGAATAAATACTAGTCAGTGCTATTACTCTTGACCCCAATGAGAAGCTGAGTATTACAAAAATAAAAATGAATAAGCAGCATGTTTGTTGGGACTATCACAGCAGGGGTAGAACATGGTCCACTGATGGACCACTGGGCAACTTCAGGTGGCTACCCGGTGCCTGCTGGTTGCTAAAACTCTTGCAAGGTGTGTTGGACAATTCCCTTGATCTGATCCAACAGATAACATCTTAGGTTCTTAAGCAAGAGTTCATTCTTGGAATCTGTTAATCCAGTTTAGCTAAGCATTAAGTGTACAGATATCATTGGTGAACTACAGGGATTCTAGATTTTTTATTATTATACCATCTATTTCCTGACATCAATTCATGCTTGACTTGAATTTAAACATATTTTTCTGCATTGTACTTTTCCCAATTGAAAGTTTTTATCGGTATTCTCCCATATATATGTTTTCCTAGTTTTTTGTGAGTTCCTGAATACCAAAGAGAGAAGCTTGCATAAACCTCAATTTGAGCATTATTTTTCTATTAAGAAAGAATTCAGTCTTTCAAAACTACATGAGTGGAATTTGTTTGCATAAATGTAATTCCACAAATGTCAGTGCTCAGAAGCTGAGTGCTAATTACGTGATCTAATTTTGGTGATTTTTTTAAAGAAGAAAAGTTAATGTCAGGAGTCACCCATATTTCCTTTTTACTAACGATTTATCTACCCAGTTATTTGTATCCCACCCTTCTACCACACAGCTCATAGTCTGAATAGAATCACAATAGAACAACAGCAGCCATAAGAATTATGAAGGGAAGAGATAAAAGGACTGAGGCGGCAGCAATCAACAACAGATGTCAAATCAGGAATACACTACAGAGGAGCACATCTGAACAGGAGGGTTTTAGCTGACTTCTAGAGGGAGATTTTAAAAACGTGCTTACCCAAATATCATGCAGCACGTAGCTTCCTTAGCTTGGGTACAATTGTTAAGAAGTTATGCTCTCTCATGTCCACCATGATCGGTCATACCTCAGGTGGTGTGGAATACAGAGTAAGGGCCCCCTCTAAAGTATGAATCTGCATGCAGGCAGAATCATTATCAGTGGCAACCCTTCTGGTGGATCGTCTTAATGTTCACTTAGACTCACCAGGCAGAAACAAGGAACTTTTAACATTCTGATGGTGGCCAGAAAGAGAAAACATTCAGGAGACAATGTTGAGCACCTTTCGCCATGTCTGTTGAACGCCATCTCCTATCTTTGTCCATATTCCTTTAAAGCACAGTGGGGAAACCTCAGATCTGGGAGTCAGATGTGACCCTCCAGTTGTCACATCTCATCACAGACCACATAGTTCACTGGTCCTGTTTCACACTCTCCTCAAGTGTTTTTGCCTAGCTGGAATTGTTTGTGACCTGTGATAATGCTTCAAACCTGCCTGAATGGAGAATGGGCAGGTATGTAAGGTGGGGGTTAGAAACTCCCGATTTTGCATGGCTGGAATGAGACCTGTTATGTGAAAGGTCACAAACCGCTCTACTCATATTTCCTTCTGGCCCTGCCGCCTTTGCATCCAGCCAGGCCACCCACTGGCATGCGCCCCCCTCCAAGTTTCTCACCTGTGCTTTAAAGAAATAGATATGAAACAAAATACATCATATACAGTTCCTGAACCTCTTAAGCATGTATTTATGAGCAATGACACCCAGTACTCATAGAGCAAGGCTCCCAAGTTTTGTAAGCCCCAGTACCTATCCCAAAGTACCTATCCTGCATTGTTTGATGCTAATCTCCAAATGTCTTTGAAACATTAAAAGATTATAGCAACACTCCTTATACCACTGCCTTCCTATACTCATTTCCGCTACAGTTTTACAGAAGCCATTTCAAAATAATAGCACAGAATTTAATAACGCCTTCGCTAAAGCAGTGGTAGCCAATGTGCATTCCAGATGTTGTTCTATAGCTCCCATCAACACTGGCCAGTGGTCATTCTGGCTGGGACTGAGGGGAGTTGGAGTCTTGAAGATACCACATTAGCTACCTCTGTGCTAAGGCATACAAAATAGGGCTCACAGCTCATACTCAGCTCTTGGTCTTGACAGAAGCTTTTACTTAACCAATCACAGAAAATACTTTGGCAAGGTAGAAAGCAATATGGCAGACCCAGCATATGAATATTTTTCTGTAGACTACTTGGTGGTTTTCGTACAATCAATCAGTATGTATATGAATTTTGTTAAATAAACAAATAGAATTTGAGGATTACATATCATTGAGTATCTTTTGGGGGTCCTTTTAGGATATACTGCCACCATTTCGTCTGGACAAACATTTGTCTCGGAAGGTAAACTTTTTAAATGTCTATTTTGCTATTATGTCAGCAAAATCCAATTCAAGTGAAAGCTTCCAGACCCTCATTAAGACCCTTCAGACATGGTTAAACTCAAAGGAGCAGAAAGCATTTGCTTGGCTTTAATGTAAAATATGCAGAGCAAACCTATCCTTAATTAGACACACATGTCTTTCAAGATATCAATAAATGCTTCCTTTTTTGATAAGTGTGGTTTAATAAAATGTAATAACAAGAGAGTGAATGCACCGAAGACATAATTTAATAGAGATTAAAATTAACAGACACAAATTTGCAAACCTCAGCAGTGGCTAACAGTCCGTTTATTTAAAGAAAATAGCTAAATTCCAGTTTTACTGTCAATTGGTCAAACAGGGATGGGAAGAACTCTGGAATTTTATTGTAACTCATTTTGGAATATCAAATGATACTTCCTCCTCTGCTTTATATACCATATTCCAAGTCTACAGAAGAGTGCACCAAAATTTGATAAGTTATGTTCATTAGGCGTTCAGTTTGGAGGCTGTCACATTGCTGCTGCCTAATGTGTTCTGACTTCCTATAACTTTCCAGGGAGGTTTTCACCCACGGGTTGAAAACCCTTTTGGGCTTATGGACACATTGGCAAACCAACCAAAGGAACTATTGTGGGCACCCCACATACGCCACAACTACGCACACATTGCAGCGTTGTCTATCAGCTGCAATGGAATGCTTTCCCCACCAATTCTAATTTCAGTGGGAGTAGAGATGGAAGAGGATGCCCTGTGGGCTCCAGAGAAAGCCTCTGGGCACACGGGTGCCCCTGGCCCACCATATTGGTAGCCCTTGCTTGACCTATGAAATGAAAAGTAGCTTGGAAGGAACCCATGTGTCTAAGAATGCTCTTCTCCCTTAAAGACCACTATTTTGGATCAAGAGCACTCACTTGGCTATCAGCTGACCTTAACCTAAAGGATAAGAGAATGTGTGGACTTCTTCCATCTTCAGAAAGGATCCAGCGATAGTGGTCCAAATCTGGAGTTATCATGAAATATGGAGCTGTGGGCTGTGATGTTGTTTTAACAAAATGAAATAAAATACCTCCCTACTGGGTTTCTGCAAAGTTTTAAATTGGTTTCAATTCCATTTCTAATACCATTACCTTAAAAAAAGATTTCCTCCCCCCTTTCAAAACAAGTGTACCTGTCAGAAAAAAATCAATGTTATCCTGAATAACCTGAAGTTGCCATGTGAAAAACTTGTGTTATAGAAGCCATATGGTGGTGGTGAGGATATGGAGGATAAAAAGGGTTTTAAGAAAAGGTTGCACAGAAGAAGAACATTTTTGGAACAATAGTACTTTCGTTTGAATCTCCAAAGGCAAAGAAATCTACTTTTGCACAGTAGCTACAGACAAGGTGCATCTCTGAAGCAGAGGCTTTAGGAAACCTCAAGAGGAAGAAGTCAAAGCTGTATTACACATACCATCTTTTTAAAAGTATCGTACCTTCTCTAAACCAAACACTGAACTTTACTGGTAGCCTGTGTAACTCAAAGAGAACATGCACAATTTGCACCACAAACTTGATGCCATGCATTATTTTACACCAGGAAATTGACTGTGCAGATCACAGGACAGCAGTGTCAGGTAATCTTGAGGAATCTCTCAAAATCAGAGGCATACAAAGGGGGAGTCATGTACCTTCCGGAAAGGCTTAATTCCCATGCAGACTTTTCTTCAGTCTCATTCTTCACATTGACAAACTGATACTGTGTGTGTGCAACATTTAGGATTGTTGGAGGGACAATTTTCTTCCCGCTCTCTCAAATTTCAGAAATGAGGCATCAGAAATATCTGTATCTCTGGCCCACTTAGTAGTTCTACAGATGGCGGTACCATTTCTGTTCACATTCTTTCTCTTCCACCATGTTGTTTCTGCATGAGGTCCTGGTGAGTGTATGAACCAGGGCTCAGACTCCGCTTCCTCAGGGTTATAGTGAGGAATGTGAAGCGCTTCAAACGTTCCAAAGCATTATACCAACCTCCCCCAACTTAGTGTTCTCCAGATAGCATGGCCAATGGTCAGGGATGATGGGAGTTGTAGTCCAAAGGATCTAGATGGAATCAGTTTGTGGAAGGCTGTGTTATATATATGACAATGGTGGTGCTGATTTAGGGTGGCCATAGCATTGACAGGAGATGATAGACACTGATGGGTGATTTGGGTGTTCTTCATGTAAAACCATTCTGGAACTTCAAATTACTCCGGTGTTGAAGGTCGGAAACCCAGGGAAGCTTTTCTTCTGTGACTGAGGAATATTATGAAAATAAGGAAATTTGACACTGCTCTAAGGTTTTATGTTGGAAGAGGCGGGTATGTTGGAAAAAGCACAATGTGTGGTTAGTCCCTTAGTTCTTTTCTTTCTCTGCCAGTGGCACTGTTAGAAGAGAACTTGGGGACAGAAATCTGGGAGACGAGATGAGTGCGGGGAGAGAAGCAAACAAGAGCTTTAAAACACATGAGGAGGAATGCTGATGGGACAGTACCAAAGATGACCCAATAATACTCCACTGCCCTGAAGGCCTACAAGCATCTCGAGTAAGCCTTACACATCACTATCTGAAGGGGGGGGCACTTGTATGTCCAGAATAAAATAGGGACAGTCAACAGGGTGTCCTCCAGATGTTGCAGGACCACAGTCACCATCATCCCTGACCATAGCCATGCTGGCTTGTGCTGATGGGGTTTGGAATCCAACAGCATCTGGAGAGCACCACACTGGCTAGCCTTGGATTAAGGACACAAGTGTCCACTGTTGAAATTCAGAATGGAAACTCCTTGGACAGGGAGCTTGTCTCTCCTGCTTACACCAGCCTCTAAAGTGGTTATTAGATGTTTGAGACTGATTCCCTCTAGGCCTCCCCTCCAAGCACAGTGTTGCCTTGCTGGGTGCACCTGGTGGGAGTTGTAGTCCAAAACATCTATGAGGGCACCAGTTTAGGTAAGCCTGGTTTATACTCTTCAGCAAACTGTGAATAATGGTGCTATCTAGACAAATAAATAAATAAATAGATTTATTTCACAGGTTAATTTAGAGCAATGTGAAGCCATTCCTAACATTCTGTAGCCCTCTCAATTCAGTAGACTATACACTGCCAGGCATCAATAGAAGTGCTTCAGTGGAACAGCTGCATAAACAAGAATCAGAGGGAGAGTTTATATAAACAAATTAATTACTGCTGTAAAAGGGAGGCATAGCAGTCTGACTGTGCCGGGTATAGCTTTATCTAAGCAGGTATAAATCAACAGCAAAACATACATTTCATTTTGCGTACGGTTTGCCTCCTCCAGGACAAGTTGAATCCAGACCACTTACTGTAGCCTTGCCTGTTACTCAGTCAGTGTGTTGCTGATGCCATTTACAATTTCCAGGGTTTTTGCCTCATAACACTTCTCAAATGTCCCCCTGAAAATTCTTTTGCCAGCCACACATTTACCGAAGCTATAATAACAGATGGAGTTTTATGCTCAGCTGGCTTTTTTCTCTAGTTGATCAAACTGAAAAGCCAGACAAGATGGAAATTTGCTGAAATTTAGATTTCTTCCTGCAGTTTTACAGATCTTATAAGTTATCGTTCATTGATTATGCGGGCTCCCTCGTCTCCGGCATCTGTTTGCTGCATATGGAGGAAAGGCGAATTCATTTTTAAAAAAACACCAGAGCACAAGATGGAACACAAATACATATCTCAAACAAACAAACAAAAGCGGCAATATAGAAAATGTGTGCAGCTTTCTCCGTTCTCTCCCCTCCACCTCACCCAATGATTCCCAAACTGTGCTAGGGCACACCAGAATGCTATAAGAGGGGTTGAAGTAATAATGCTCAACTTTTGTATAGGTCCTCACAGTGCATCACATGCATTATCTAGCTGTAATCCTGACAAGAACCCTGTAAGATCAGTCTCCACTGTTGTCTCCCATATTGCAGATGGCGTGGGGGGACTGAGGGAGTGTGGCTTGCCTAAGGCCACTTACTGGGTTCATGGTGGAGACAGGATTCAAACTGGGGACTTTCTGATTCTCAGCTCACTCTCGTAGCCATTATGTTACATTAAGCTACCATCTCTGAAGCTTCCATAGCCCTTGGTCTTCCATGAATATGGTTTTAACAGTGTGTCCCTAAGTGGGGTGCTAGGTGGAAACATGAATAGACAATCCCACTATTGCAAGGCGAGTGCCTGGCCATTGTGCTGGAGCCTCTGGTCTTCCACATGGTGCTGCACTACAACTCACATCATTATTGGGCATCCTGGCTAGAGCTAATGGGAGAGCCAGTGTGGTGTAGTGGTTAGAGTGTTGGACTAAGACCTGGGAGACCAGAGTTCAAATCCTCACTCAGCCACAAAGTTCACCTCGTGGCATTTGGCCAATCACTCACTCACTCTCAGCCTAATCTACCTCAAAAGATTATTGTGAAGATAAAAATGGGGAGGAAAAGGAACTATGTACCATCTTGAGCTCCTTGGAGGACAAATGGTATCAAAATGTAAATGAATGAATGGAGTTGGCACTCAACAGCATCTGGAGGGCTGCAGGTTCTCCACGCTGATCTATCTTTTTTGAGCGCAACACAGAAATATGCCTCCAGTTTTAAGCTGGGGTGGGGCAATGGGATGACAACCTGAGGAGCTCTGATAATGCAGGGACCACGACGGACGTGGTTTTAAAAATCCCCTTCAGACCTTTCTCTAGCAACAAGAGGTAGTCAGGGACTGAGTAGGTGGAGCCAGAAACATGTGAAAAGGATCTAGGAGTCTTGGTTGACCACAAACTTGACATGAGCCAACAGTGTGACGCGGCAGCTAAAAAAGCCAATGCAATTCTGGGCTGCATCAATAGGAGTATAGCATCTAGATCAAGGGAAGTTATAGTGCCACTGTATTCTGCTCTGGTCAGACCTCACCTGGAGTACTGTGTCCAGTTCTGGGCACCACAGTTCAAGAAGGACACTGACAAACTGGAACGTGTCCAGAGGAGGGCAACCAAAATGGTCAAAGGCCTGGAAACCATGCCTTATGAGGAACGGCTAAGGGAGCTGGGCATGTTTAGCCTGGAGAAGAGGAGGTTAAGGGGGGATATGATAGCCATGTTCAAATATATAAAAGGATGTCACATAGAGGAGGGAGAAAAGTTGTTTTCTGCTGCTCCAGAGAAGCGGACACGGAGCAATGGATCCAAACTACAAGAAAGAAGGTTCCACCTAAACATTAGGAAAAACTTCCTGACAGTAAGAGCTGTTCGACAGTGGAATTTGCTGCCAAGGAGTGTGGTGGAGTCTCCTTCTTTGGAGGTCTTTAAGCAGAGGCTTGACAACCATATGTCAGGAGTGCTCTGATGGTGTTTCCTGCTTGGCAGGGGGTTGGACTCGATGGCCCTTGTGGTCTCTTCCAACTCTATGATTCTATGATTCTATGATTGCAAGGTAGGAAACTGCCTTATAGCGAGCTAGACCATTAGTCCATCAAGCTCAGTACTGCCTACATTGGGTGACAGCAGCTCTCCAGGGTTTCTCAGCCCTATGTAAAGATCTGAGATCTTCTGCATGTGAGGCAGTTGAGCTACAGGGCCAGCATGTATGGCCCTGTGCCTCCTGCCTGCAGAAGTGGCTCTCTGGGTGGTGTGGAGTCACTCTGATAGCTTCCAAGCAAGGATATCAATGCCATTTACATGGACGAGCAGGAGCACCAGGTGGCCTCTGGTGATGCGTTCGTGCTGCGCCAACCTCCCCACTACCACACCCCTCTGACTCAGTGAACAACAATGACTCACCTACCCAGAAGCAAGTGCAGTGGTTCTGCACCAGCCAGAACCACTTCTGCCTCTCAGTGTTAATATTACCTGCTCATATTTCCTATACAACTGTGATGGGCCGTCCATGGACAGAAATACGGTGAGCCGGCAATCTGTAGAAAGATTCTGACATAGTTCTCAAGAAGTACCCAAGTCCTTCCTTACCCGGCAATTATTCCATATGTTGTACAGATAGTCTAGCTCTTTGAGGTGGGTAGGCAGGAATTGTAGACCATGTATATTTAAGGATCCTGAAATTCATGGATTTATTCTTCGTCATCCCATGGCATGCTTGCGCATTGCAGTACTTCATTATTCCCACTCCAGTTCACACGTTCTGCCTTAAAGACTCAGCTATTTGTTTCACCTTATCAACTCTGTGGTCATCTGAAAAGCTGAACTAAAAAAAGAAGATTCCTCTCTCCTCTCCTGGCTACTAAAATGCCAACCATTGCCATTTAAAATGTAACATTTATTTAAGAAAAAAGTTATGCTAATCAGCAGTAGCAGTAGCACACCTGCTGAATATGTATTTGTGCAAGTAGAAGAAAGGTGGTCATGGACAATTCAAGGGTTTTTCTTTCCCTTAGCGAGATTCAGTTGACAGTGTTCATAATAATAATAAAAGTAAACACGGATGGTCCTTTATCAGAGTAAATAGGCCTCAGAGACCTGCCATGTACTCTTGTTATCAGCACTGCTTCCTTCTCTGCCTAAAGGACTTAGGTAATGTGCTTGGTACAGCTTTTAGACACCCCCCCCCCCCGCTATGTTAGAAGTCCTGTCTCTACTCATTCCCTTTACAAAGCATTATATAATGAGTCGGATCCAGGCTTAGTTTGTTGAACTTAAGTCCAATTGAAACTAATGGGACAAATTAGCTTTGACTTATCTTTAAGGCCCATTGATTTCAAAGGGAATCAGGTGCAACTAAAGCTGTGTACACATTAGCGGTAGGGTTGCCACCCATCTCTAGAAAAGCAGTGGCAACTCTAAATAGCGGCTTAAAATGCAGCAAGATAGTTCTCTCCCCCCCCCCAAAAAAAAACCCCACTAGTAGTAGTAACAGTAAATTTAAACTAATAAAATAAAACAATAGCAGCCAGAGTATTTCAGTGAGGCCTTTGTTGTTGTTTAGTCATTTAGTCATGTCCGACTCTTCATGACCCCATGGACCAGAGAGCGCCAGGCACTCCTGTCTTCCACTGCCTCCCGCAGTTTTGTCAAACTCATGTTGGTAACTTCGAGAACACTGTCCAACCATCTCGTCCTCTGTCGTCCCCTTCTCCTTGTGCCCTCCATCTTTCCAAACATCAGGGTCTTTTCCAGGGAGTCTTCTCTTCTCATGAGGTGGCCAAAGTATTGTAGCCTTAGCTTCACGATCTGTCCTTCCAGTGAGCACTCAGGGCTGATTTCCTTAAGAATGGATAGTTTTGATCTTCTTGCAGTCCATGGGACTCTCAAGAGTCTCCTCCAGCACCATAATTGACTGCACCCTTAAAACAATACTGGTATGTCTAAGGTTGAAAGGCAGTGGCTTGCTGCATTCATCACTTAGGTGACATTTGAACTAGGGACATTGTAATTCACATTCATTACCTGGGAGTAACCACTGCAGAAATCAATCTACCAAGTTGTAATGCTCAGTAGGTATGTATAAGTTTGCACCTTTAAGTCTCTATCCTATACATTCTTTTAAATTGCAATCCTAAATGCCATACCTAACAAGGGAGCAAATCCCAGTGAGCAAAAAGGGGTTTTCTAAGTACCCTTGCATAGCATTGCACTATCATGCACTGGATCAGGTTTGCAAATGCTCTACTGCTAACATACGGCCCTCCCAATGCTATGGACTCCAAATCCTATCAGTCCCAGTCAGCATGGCCAATGGCCAGGAATGATGGGAGTTGTGGTTCAGCTACATCTGGAGGGCCACAGGTTCCCCACTCCTGCGCAAGCTATCCCAGCAGAGTAAAACTTTTCTCTCTCTTTAAAACTTACATTATGAAACAAACATAGCTCTCTTAAAACAGCAACGCTGTAGCTCTAGTTTAATGTAAGCTACCAAACGCCTGGGCCTTACGTATTCCAATTTTAAACTAACCCATCAATTTAAAGGAGGAAGAGAGAGATGGCAACAGCAAATTACTTCCCAGTGCCTATTTATATTTACTCCTATGAACAAGACGGTCTTTTGCAAAACCGGCAAAAGGGGTGGGGGTGGGCTGGGGGGCAGGGGAGAGATGAGCTTTTGTATCTAGAATCTGCTGGGTGCTAATTTGACATGGCAATGAGATGAAAGTTGGGCTCCTGCTAGTTTCAACATCAGAGGATTGGAATGCAGCCTACTTAGCATAGAAGTCAAACAATTCACTGGCAATAGATTGCTTTCCACTTCTAGATCTGCTAAATAAATAGAAAACTAATTAACAGTGTGGTACAGCAGATGTAGCAGGTTTGAATTTCATTAGAGCCCTGGCTAAGAAGAAGGGAAAGAATCAAGAAACCATTCTACGACTGATGGATCTTTCTCTGCTGAGGGACAGGCAAAAAATGTTATCTGTGCAAGAAAAAGTCGCCCCTACTTCCACTTTTCTTCTTCCCTCTTTTAAAGAAAGCTTTCAAAATAGCTTATGCTTTGGAAAGGAGTCTACACGCTCTTCTCATCTAACTCCCTAAAATTCTTTGCAGTTTAAAACATCAAGATTGTGTTTCACAAGCAGTTGCTGGCCCTTTTCTTCAACTTTGTAAAATATTTTACTTTTGGAATTGGTGGTGGGGTGTCTGGGGAAAGGTGTTTGCAAAACTCTTTCTGCATAGCTGTCAACTTACAGATTTGAAACAAGGGACCAGCAGCCTTGAAAATAAGGGACCAGCAGCCAAAATAAGGGACCTGCAGCCTCACCTATTCCAGGCACTCCAGTCTTCCTGTCCTCCTGCAGTCTGGTCAAACTCATGCTGGTAGCTTCGAGAACACTGTCCAACCAAGTTTGTAACCAGAGGTTCAACTGAATAGAATCTGAATCACATGCAGCACAAGGCCTATGCAGCCTCAACTTAAGATGTCTCCCCGGCCTGGCTTTGCACTGCAAAGTTTGCAGCAGCACGTGCACAAAAATGGCGTCCAGCATTCAAACCCCCCCCCTCAGCTTGCATTAACTAGCCACACACAAGGCATGCAAGCTACACCCCTCTGTCGTTCTTAGACTTCTTATTGGCTGAGCAACACAGCCAAGCAACACAGTTGGAGCCTCCCTCCTCCCTGGCCGGCAGGGAGGGAGGGAGAGGAGCTGCTTCCTTTGAAATTTAAGGGATATCATTTAAGGGACATCCATCAATAAGGGACAGCAGCGGGACATGGCGCTGGAATACGGGACTGTCCCTTCAAATAAGGGACACTTGACAGCTATGCTTTCTGTGTTCTGTTTGTCTCTATTTCTTTTCCATTGATGAAATGTCCATAGGTCACATCCTTCGCCACAGTTGGAAACAAGAGTTTTAACTGAGGAAAATGTAAAATGATGTTTGTATGACATTTATTTTTAGCCAGCATTTCCCCACTTACACACTCCGGACTTCCCATATCCAGATTTGCATAACCAGATTTGGCAGCACTTATTAACAATCAAAGTAGTGTTTCTCCTCATAAGGATCAATAAGATAATTATGTTTCTTAGGAAATGGGAGTCATATGATTTTGCTTTGGGTGCATAACGAACAACGCAAAGTTCTTTGTAGTGAAAAAGGGAACTTACAAAACAAACTGCCCTGCCACAGAAATGGAGTGGCCACTTAGACGCTGCCAGGAAAGGGGAAATTCATAATAATAAAAAAGAGAACAAATGAGGGTATGTATTTGCATGAAAAGAACATGCTGATTTGTATGCAAATCTAAAAATAATTACTATAATTTAAATAGAGATTCAATACATCCCAGCACAGTGTGGTCTAGTGGTTACAGTATCAGACAAGAACCTGGGAGACCAGAGTTTAAATCGTCACTTGGCTGTGAAGCTCCCTGGGTGACCCTGGGCCAGTCACTGCCTCTCAGCCTAACCTACCTCACAGGGCTGTTGTGGGGATTGAATGAGGAGTGGGAGAACCATATACTCCATGTTGCTCCTTCTAGTCCAGGCTTCCTCAGCCTCGACCCTCCAGATGTTTTGAGACTACAGTTCCCATCATCCCTGACCACTGGTCCTGCTAGCTAGGGATCATGGGAGTTGTAGGCCAAAAAAACATCTGGAGGGCCGTGGTTGAGGAAGCCTGTTCTTGGAGATAAAGGAGGGATGCTATAATAGATGGTGAAAGTCTGGGCCCAGGTGACTTGTGTGTCAGCCATCCAGGTGTTAATGGACATTTTCAAAGCTCTTGCAGTTCTTGATATTCCATGATATTCCAAATGGACTTGTACTGGACAACCCTTCAAATAGATGCTTCCTTCCAATGGAGTGCTGCCCTCTGAAAAATGGGTCCCATCGCAGACCTTTCCTGAAATTATTTAGCAAAAACCTACAACTTCAGTTACTGAGCAAGAACCTCCCATTACTAGGTCAGTATACGAGAAGTGCACACAACTGCTTAGCAAGCAGTGCATAAATGCCCACCGCCACCTACTTTGTGAGATGCAGTGTTCATTATTTTATTTGCTGGTATGTGGGAGGTTATCAAAGGCACTTCTGATATTTGGACCTAAGAGTATTTTTTGCCACACTTCACATAGCTTCATTTCAAGTGGCCATTATCAAAGCAAAGCACTGTACATAAATATGCATGAGAGGCCATTATGGCCTTGAGATGATACTTAAAAGGGTCAAGTGTCTCTTACCAAGATTTTTCTACTTGCTATAAGACAGGAAAGTGAGCGCTTCGTGTTCTTAGCCATAAGCCATCCAGATTTGTTTTCCTAAATATGACCCATTTCTCTACAAGAAGCTGTGACGCATCCCCAGGCAGCATCTTCCTAACCATACGCAGTGCATTCTTCCCCAAATAATGTCATATCTTCAGCCCTCAAAGCTTCCCTTTTTATCCAGATGTGTGAGGAATGGGGTTGGTCTTTATTCAAGGTTTATGAGGCTTTTAACAACTTGGGTATCGCCTGATCCTTTGTATATCCCTGCTCAATCACTGAGGTTTTCTGGGGAGTCACTCTCAGTGGTGCCCCATGGTTGAGGTTGTGGTTGTTGTTGATAGTTCAGATGCACAACTCCTATCTTCCAGCAGTCATGCCTTTTGAGCCCAGTTGAGCTCCCTTCCAGTTAAGAACAGACCGCTCCTTCCCCCCACTTCTAACACTTATTGAATACTTTTATTATTCCAGTGGACTCAAATTTCAAAGTTTTGACTCATATTTAGCCTTCTTCTCATAGGCACCACTTAGGAACAAGTGTGATTAAATGGTATACAAATTGTTCAAATGAATGGCTATATATTTGCCCAGTGGTAAAATGAAAGCGTTCTACACATGCTCAAAAGCCTGTCTCAATTTTATTACAGTGGTACCTCAGGTTAAGTACTTAATTCATACCGGAGGTCGTTCTTAACCTGAAACTATTCTTAACCTGAAGCATTACTTTAGCTAATGGGGCCTCCTGCTGCCACCGTGCCACCGAAACACTATTTCTGTTCTCATCCTGAAGCAAAGTTCTTAACCTGAAGCACTATTTCTGGGTTAGCAGAGTCTTTAACCTGAAGCGTGTGTAACCTGAGGTAGCACTGTATTACTTTCTATGTGCAGTAGCATTGAAAGGAGTTTCCAGGACAAAGCTATCATCAATCTAGCACAAATTAACCCCTGTCCCTTGCTCTCCATTTTTGACATTTTCCATTCTGGATGTTTATAGTCCCCATTATTCTTTCATATGGATAAACCTGGTGGCTCAATTATAGCCCAAAACATCTGGAGGGCACCAGGTCGGGGAAGAGCTGCTCTGTTGTTTGAGACAAAACATATAATGGTATGCGCTCACCTACACTTTCCCACTAGGTGCCCAGCAGGCCGGCCAGCTACACAAGGACAGGAGAGAGAAATAAAGGTTACTCCTAAAGCTGTGTTATTTTCAAGAGTCTTCTTTGGTTTATTAATTTCCTTGGAGAAATAAAAGCATTGGTTTAGCCCTGAAACCCTTCTTTGAATGCCAAGATTCAGCCTCGCTCTGCGAAAAGTAATAAGAAAGAACTTGTCTTCAGCACCAGAACTCAACTCTTGAACATATAAAGTAATAAGGAAGAGTTCCTTTTCCTCCCTGCTGAGGCATTAGCAGCAGCCAAACACATCTCAGATTAAAGATAAGAACTCCCAAGCCACAACGAATGGCTGCTAAGGAAGCATTATTTGTTAATTACTCTACTGACATCCCACAGAGGAGGTTACAGGGGTGTACAGGGATACACAGCATTGCCTCCCTGCCCACACGTATTTCAAGCATGCTGGGGGGAACACATACATCTCCAGCCAGCCCACTAGTTGTTAACAACTGAATGTCCATTGTTACAAAAGAAGAACTGTGCAATCCTATGTAGGTCTACTGAGAAGCAAGTCCCACTGAGTTCAGGGGAGCTTGATCCCAGGTAAATAGGCAAAGGATGGCAGCCTAAACGTATGGTGGCCATTTGAAGGCACCCTCTGGTTGAAGAGTTGTCTTGGCCAAGTCCAGTT
This sequence comes from Podarcis tiliguerta, assembly GCF_965153285.1. Classification (NCBI taxonomy): domain Eukaryota; kingdom Metazoa; phylum Chordata; class Lepidosauria; order Squamata; family Lacertidae; genus Podarcis; species Podarcis tiliguerta. The sequence goes on from NC_139536.1 coordinate 50,579,930, forward strand.
GAAAGGTTAAGAACCCAAAGAAAGAGGAGGAGGAGGAGGAAGGGCCTTGGAGTTGCCCACCCACCGTGATCACCTAGACAGCAAACTGAGCAGGGACACAGCCTGCCTGGTCAAAGTCTCCTAAACTGGACTAATTATTTCTAAATTTGCATTGATACACGCAAGTTTGCTTCTGCAGACCTGATGTTCTCTTTCTTGATGCAGTTCCTGTTTTTTGGTTGCCCCAAACAAAAGCGGCAATTTAACAGTTGAAAACTTTGCTGTATTGATTGTGGCAGATTAAAAAAGAGAAACTACAACAAATGCTCTGAATAAAATATATTTCTTCTTGGAATTTAATCTTTAATTTGTTCAAAAGCTGGCCTTTCCACTCAGCCAATATTTCTATTCTCTCTCCCTTCCTGCTCCCATCTAATGATGCCCCAGCCTGAGGATGGCGGGACCACAATGCCACGTGCCTTCAGACTATAAACAGGACACAAGTTAAGAATCTGGCATCTCTCTTTCTGAAAAACCAGCACTGGAAACGATCTCTGCTGATCCAGTTTACAATGACACAACAATTCTAAATGCTAGAGGGTTGCTTTCTCCCATCTCTTCTTCTCCTCTTCTCCTTTCTTGGATGAGGGTGATCTTTGAAATGCTTAGAAGGAGGAAAGGTCTGAACCGCAGGTGCTTGCACTTTACTGAACATATTGGGAAAGCATTTTTTAAAATATGCTGACCATGAGCAAGCTGTTCCCCAGCTGATGCTGTTCCTTTCCCTTCAAGCCAGTTTAGTCACATCCTCAGCTAACAGATGACTGACTAGGGGTGGGGACACTTTGGCATTAGTAACTTCTTAGCTCTTGCCGGGGAAGCTATGTCATTAGCTCACCACTCTGAAAAATCTCTGTTCTTATGATGTCTCCTGAAATATCCATCTCTTTTGTCCTGAAAGATCTTCATTGGCTCCCAGTGCGTTTCTGAGCACAATTCAAAGTGTTGGTGCTGACCTTTAAAGCCCGAAATGGCCTCGGTCCTGTATACCTGAAGGAGCATCTCCACCCCCATCATCCAGACCAGACACTGAGGCCCAGCACCGAGGGCCTTCTGGCGGTTCCCTCACTCAAGAAGTGAGGTTACAGGGAACCAGGCAGAGGGCCTTCTTGGTAGTGGCGCCTGCCCTGGGGAACACCCTCCCAGCAGATGTCAAGACAATAAGCAACTATTGTACTTTTAAAAGACAACTGAAGGCGGCCATGTTTAGTTTGATGCTGTATTGTTTTTAATATTTGGTTGGAAGCCACCCAGAGTGGCTGGGGAAACCCAGCCAGATGGACGGGGTATAAATAAATTATTATTATTATTATTATTATTATTATTATTATTATTAAATAGCCTCTTTAACTAATTGAGATTTCTCTTTCTTTGTCATGGATCAACAGTGCAACTAGACAGGACATCAGAGGGACCCAAACTGAGTACTGCCAATTTCTTGTCAAGTGGTGTGCACATATGTGCATGTATGTGTGCATGGATGAATTCAAGTGAAGCAAAGGCAGCTAGAATTGGCAAGCTGACCCCTCCCATGCCTTTCAATGGCTTTTCAGACATTGCTATCCCTGGTGACTTTCAGTCACAGAGACCCAACCAGGAGAAAAACGGCTAAAAATAAGTGTAGGGAGCATTGTGGGGAGGACTCAGCTCCCCTCCCCCCACCTATGCTGCACTTTCAGTCTCTCTCTCACACACACCCCCACACTCTACAGCTTTATATTTGCTTTGCATCTTTATTGTTGCCATCACATCAAAGAAAGTCAAGATGGCCTGCTTAGTGACCTTTGATCCTGATTTGCTTGCCCAAAGTTCTATGGAGGTTCTACCATATCTGGTCTTGATTTTTTAAATATTTATATTGATTTTAGTGCAAAACAGTATAACAGTATGACACAAAACAGTATAACACAAAAAGAAAAAGAAAACAGGAAACAATAAGGAACCACAGGGGAAAAGGATGGCCCCAATCAAATGTTGCATTCTGTGACAAAAGGAAAGTTAACCCAAAAGTTCCAGATCTCCCAAGAAGCTGGTGTAAGTTGTTGTTGTAAGCGGTATTCTTCATGTACAAAATAAAACTCCACCAGACATCTTAAACAGCATCCACTATAGTTGTGCCTTGCAATGTTTGAAGATGGAGTGTAACTTTTTCCCAAAATAACAACATTCCAAACAGTCTTGTACCAAAGAATAAGCTTGAAGTCCTGTTATGTTTTCCATTTCTGAGTGATGGACAAGTGTGCAGCAACCATAAAAAATATTATTTTACCATTTTATTATCATGTCCAAAAACAGGAGAGGAAGAAGTGGGGACAACTGAATTGACTCCTTAGTAACTGAAGCAATTTCTTTGAAAACCAAGAACCAAAACATACAGACCTGTAGGTGGAAGTACATTTCCCTAGCATCACAGGCCTATTAGAACTAGGTTGACCATTCAGAGAAATTTATGTACTTTAAGAGCAGTTTGGCAAGGGAACCAATGACCTAGAAGGGTTGTGGGCTCTCCCTTCCTGAAGAACTTCAAGTAGAGGCTGGACAGTCATGTGTTCATGACACTCTAGCTCCAGATTTCCTGCATCAAGCCTCTCCAACTCTATGATTCTATGATTCCAATCAGCTTGTCAAATAACTGACCTTGAATTGACCTGTGTATAATAGGCAGACATTTACTTTTGGTTAAAACCAGTAATCCATCTAAGAACAGTCTTATTAACATCTCTCTCTTCTCCCAGACATCTCTCACTCTATTCCTCCGATTCAGGGACTCCTGCCTACACAGTAATCTCATATTATGCTGGCCTTCTTCGCATGGATGGCTTTTTATTGTTATCCAGTATGAAAAGGCATCCTTGCAGCTTCTAAAAAATGGAAAACATAAGTTACTGAAGCTCCTCTATGTCAGCTGACAGGGGAGGGAGTTGGCACATTCATTTAAAGAGGAAGCAGATTATGTCCAATAATTGCTTAAAAAACAGCTCTCATGCCCTCTCATCTGAACAATTACCTGCTTATCCCGGATATCTTAGAACAGACTTTAGTAACTTGGTGAGTAAAGGATACCAATGGTTGAAATATATGTGGTCAGAGCAGGTGTGCCGGCTGCTATAATTTGTGACAGCATTCCTATGTATTGTTTTTAGAATTGGGGGTGGCTTGCGTTGTCTAAATGGAAAATGAGGGTTTATGACTTATGGGTATCACCAAGGTCTCACCTTTGAGCACAAAAAGGAATTCCAGACATGATGAGAGACATTCATTTCTTTATATGAGCTGCCCACAAAATTAACTCTTGCCTTTAGTAATGGACCACCCAGCAAAGGTGCTTGGATCTATCTATAGAGGAATATTCTCTCATGTCAATAAATCCTGAGAACGGTGCTCAGTAACGAGACTGTCAACTGATCCGAGTTTGAAGAGCAGTGATGATTTTATGGGTTTACCCCTGAGCAGCTCAAGTAACTGCTGACAATTTCCTTGCTGCCGCAAACCAGTTGTCAGTGGATAAGGCCAATAATATACATTAAGGTCTGGAGAAAGAGGAAATGACACAATCTGTGCAGGGACCTTCTTGTCCTTTTGCACAAAGGCAGTGTGGTTAGCAACAGAGGGTGAGACAACACTGCACAGGCAGCAAAAGGTTCATTAGGTTTTTGAGTATGCAATCCCAGCTTTCTCCCACAGAGTAGCGAGGTCAGCCTTCATGGCTAAAGCCATGAGAAATAAATCTTGAGCCAAGGGAGATGGCTCCTAGCTTCTGGCTCCAGGGGAAAACGACATCCTGTTCTTTGCACAGTGTTCATTTTAAGCGCCTCTGTGGGCTCATCACTTGAGCCAAGAGAGAAACTCTTGACTGAGCACTAGGTGCATTTTAGGGAAATGAGATGTTGACACCCCCTCTCCCCAATAATAAAAAAGGGAAATGAATCTTGCCAGCTTTCATTTGCTGCCGCTTTCTGCCTGTCTGAAAGAAGTTTAAAGCAAGTACTCAAAACTTTTTTTTTTTAAAAAAACATGCTTTTAAGTGGAGCATTATGGCCTAACTGTGCATGATGCTGACTGCATTGCTGCCAACCATATCGGCTTATTTAAGAGTTGGTTTATTTGAAACAACCTCCTGCCCCAGTTTTATCAGGACCACAACATACAGAAAGCATAGGATTTCTCCTTTCCTCACTATCTATTGGCTCTGCAAAAGGCGCCCCCCCCCCCCGCAGCAATGGGAACTTTTCAATTATTATGAATTGCCATGTGAGACGAGTCACAATTTTCCTTAATATCACAAATGGGGGAAAGAAGGGTAAAACTTTCTCTAAATCCCAGCATGCTGTGATCATTATAAAAATCCTCCCTCTCCTGTGCTTACTATTAGATACATTAAAACGTATGCAGCGATTGGCACTGACACATTTAGCATCACATGTTTTCAAGCCCGAAAAATGTGGGGCAATATTCATATTTCTAGGGGTACCCCTGGAATCTTAGGTCAGAAACTAATTTCTCTTATCATGTCTTCTGCCAAGGAATTGGCGGTGCTGTCTGCTCCACTCTTTGTATTGCCTGCATCCCAAATTAGTGAGAATAACTGCCTGATCTACAGGGTTGTGCAGTGAATTAATGCATTTCTTGTTTGAGAATGTGCTCGGATAATATGAAATTTCCCAAGTTGAAATCAGCCAGAAGGTTGAAAGCACTTTGTTGGTATATAACTAAGCACAGGATTTCAGGTCAGTGCCAAGCAAGGGTGGGTGAACTATACTGACCTCAAAAACTACCAGGAGGGCTGCTAGCAAACAACAGTCCATTCCAACAATTGGGCCTTCCTTGTTTGATGAGGGGAAAGCTCCATCTTCACCTATAACCATCTCCATCAGTAGCCAGCCCAATGATCCCGAGGTGAGAAGCTTACAAACAAGGCAATATGTTGACAGATCCTGCACACTTAAAAAAATAAAAGCCACGTATTTTTATGTATTCAAATGCCCCGACCAATGCAAGCTTGACAGTGCCTTTGTTCCCTTTGAGGAAAATGAGAAGCTCCATTAAAAGACTGTTTCAAGGCACACAGCAGCTGACCAGAGCAGGGGACAGAAATGGAATCAAGTGCCGAGGGTTGGAATGCTGTTGACGGCTGGAGGGAACACGACTGGGATCGAAAGCCAGCCGATGAGTCAGATCAGGGCACAAGCAATGTAATTTGAGCTAGCCCAGACGCTGTGAGGTCAGACCTCACGCCAAGGTCGGAAAGCCAAACCGTGTCAAGAAGGCAACAGGAGACAGAGCCAAGAGAGAAGTGGGAGCCAGGAAAATGGAAAGAGGGCTGAGACAATGCAGAACAGGATCGGAAGGCAATAGTGAGGCAGAGAACATAAACTTGGGCAACAGGATGGGCAACAGATGAGGCCACAGCTGCAATTTACCAGTTCGCTGCAGGCCCAGTTTCAAAAAATGGCACAAAATTTTGTGTGGGACAGCCAAAGATCTTGAATTCCCATGACAACCTTAGAGAATAGTTTTAAGCAATTGGAATACAAAATAATTAATAATAATAATTTTAAAAATAAAATTCTCACAGATATTTAACCTGAGCGGAGGCTGCATCATCCTCAGAGCTTCATTTGGAAGCTACACAGAGAAGCAGTCCCTTATACATATGTATTATATGCACACAGGAGCCAAAATAACAGCCTAACATATGCATTCCAGAAGATAGATGGAAGCAGGTCAGCAGTAGCGCTAGAAAGACAAGTTCCATTAGAAAAGTTGACACTAGCAGAGCTAATGAAGATTCTGGTATCTGTTTTTGCACAGGATACAAAATATCAAGTAACTGGATTACAGAAACATAGCAGTGATCATGTATTTCGTTTTTCACGACAAGGTAATTACATTTGCAGTTTAATAGTAACAGTGTTTGATGGCTGGGGTGGGTGGGTGAAGGCCATGTGATTATTCCCCTGCTGTTTCCTTTTGCTTGAAGTATGTCTGCTTCATTCTCTTCCTCCACAACAGAAGAAGTAGCCACCTATTTTCCCTCTCTGTCAGCTCTAGAGCAAACCCTTTTCATCGGACTCTTGCTGGACTTTCAAGTTAGTAAGGCCAGTTTTAATCAGTTAAATTCCCTCATGGAATTTTATTTTGAAATGAAGTTAAAAATAAGGGCACAACAACAATAAGCATAACACACATGCAGCGATACAGTAAGATCTCCAAAGAAACGAAGAAACTAACTGATAAAAGTCCTTAGTTAGCATATCATGCTTGTGGGGTGGGACAATTGGAATAAAATAACTTCAAGCAGTAGTTGGGAACCTCTGGCCCATGGGCATAAATCAGTCCAACAAAAGGCTTAATTTGGCCTGTGAGGTTGTTTCCCCCAAATAATTAAATAATAATAATAATAATAATAATAATAATAATAATAATAATTGTATTATTTATACCCCAGCCATCCGGCTGGGTTTCCCCAGCCACTCCCAGTGGCTCCCAGCAGAATAGCAAAAACAGGATAAAAAAATCTAACATTAAAAACTTCCCTAAACAGGGCTGCCCTCAGATGTCTTCTAAAAGTCAGGTACAGTGGTACCTCGGGTTACATACGCTTCAGGTTACATATGCTTCAGGAGGCCCCATTAGCTAAAGTGGTGCTTCAGGTTAAGAACAGTTTCAGGTTAAGAACGGACCCCCGGAATGAATTAAGTACTTAACCCGAGGTACCACTGTAGTTGTTTATTTCCTTGATATCTGAACCACATCCACCTGCCCCATAGCTAACACCATAAGCGATGTGAAGTGCAGTGGCAAGTAATTACCAGATAGTTAAGATAATATCACATTATGGTTGCAATAATGTGATATTATCTTATCTATATTATCTAAGCTGCTCTGTCCTATATGTTACCTAGAGGACTGTGGAAGTAAGAAATGTTCTGCGGAGGTGGTGGGGGGTGGGGTTACACACTATTTGAAGGAGAATGTGGCAATTTTTACATCAAAAAAGCTTCACTTGTCAATGCAGTCAATGAACATCCGTTGACATGATGGCAACGTCATTGACGATTTGCAGATAACAATTAAAGCAATTTTCATGTCACTTGTAAAATAAATCCCCACCGTTTTACATTTTTAAAATAAACATAGGACGAAGAATGCATTGTCTAATTCAGAAACCAAATTCAGATCACCCAATGAAGGTGATCCATACGAGGTTCTGGTGATGTGCTATATTTCTTCACACTACTGGGTACCATTTTAGATTTTTACTGTGGAGGGGGCAGTTTTAAGCAGAAGCCTATGGGCTGGCTCTCACTTGGATTCTTTTAGAGTCTGAATATGAAAAGTAATCCAATTGTGCAGAGCTAGTTTTTGTTCTAATTTATTTTTATTAAAGGTTTTCTTGGTTTACAAATGTACATGCCTTGTCTCTTTTTTCAGGTTGTACAGTCTTTCTTACAGACAAGTTACATTTGTTGTGAGACCTTAGTGTTAAGTACAGTATAAGGTTAGGGTTAGTTTTTGTTGTTTTTTTGAGGACACTACCTGATGTGGAAGAAAGGGAGATGCTTAACAAGAATATTTAAACACCCTCTGTACATTCAGATTTTAAAAGCTCCACACAAATGTGGGATTCTGAAGGGACTTTTCTTATGCTGCCTGCTTTGAATAAACATCCATTTTTAAAAAAATCATAAGAAGAATGAAAATGCAGTAGGCCTCCTGAATGGAAGAAACTACAATAACACTTTCTATTTAGCTTTAATATCTTCTTCTTTTAGTGGTGCAATAGGGACAATAGGGGGCCTGTCCATCCCAGAGTTTACTGTTTTGAGTTCCCATTTAATTTGCTTAGTCCACATGACATTACCCTCAAACAACAACAATCCTGATGCTTGCCCCCTGTAAATTCAGGTTTATCCAGTCAGTTGGGGGAAATTGGGCTCCAAACTGTTCTGGGGTGACAGACTATTTGGGTGGGTGGATCAATCGTCACTTTCTGCTACTCCCCTTTCCACACCCACTGCTTAATGCTTTCATTTCTTTTCTGGCTGTGCTCATTACTATTTCCAGTGTGCAGCTGAACAGAGCATGATATATATTTTCTATTGCTACAAAATACAAAACCAGTAAACTGCCCAAGCAAACCACATTAGAAATTGTGTGCTAAGAATTTATAGTTATCTGACTTGGTGTTTTTGTGCATTTCCTGGGCAGGGATTTATTTATTTTTTTAAAAAAGTGCCCCGTGCATGCCCTCTGGGTACTTAATCAACAAAGTATAATCAAGCAAATTAGAATGTGGGAACAAACACAAAGGAAAGACTAGAGCTTGTTCTGCATACTACATACTACATGGAGATTCAAATACGTGCAGGTTTGGACCACAGCAGTCTACCGTAATTCAAGTCCTGAGGGGAAGTGGATTAACAGCTAAATAGTGCTCAAATGCAGACAAGTCTTGATTCCTTTGGGTGCTGTAGCTCTGGGCTTCAGAGCGCAGAGAGAGAATTTAGTATCTAACAGGGTTTTTCTACTCCACCATATCACACCTGACCTGGCCTTGATTAAACTCAAAGGTCCACACACTGATTCCAACAAAGTAGTAAGAGGAGTTTTGAAACCTTGCAGGGTCTAGAATAAGACAAGGGAGAAAGGGACCATCTGTTCTGAAGGCTGACTTTGATAGGCTGTAGAAATCCTTCCTGCCAGTCCTGGGACTCCCGGAGCTTCAGTTCCACTGTGCACTTCTTTTGATCAACGCAAACTAAGGTTGCAATCCACATCACAGTTAATGGCAAAGCATACACTGATTTAAATCTCTGGATTTCACTCTAGATGCTGGGCAAAGTTTGACCTTTGCTATTTATTGCGCACCTCAATTGCTGGTTGAGATGTTAATGATAGATAATGATGCACTATGGTGTAGCTCAATCCCTTGGACACAACACACTGTCTTTGCTACATCTGTCCAAAGAAAGTGACACCTGGGAAAGAGGATGTGAGAGCACTTCTTCACTTGGAGCTCCTTAGATGAAAGGCAGTATATAAATGTAATAAATAAATTAAATAAATGCCGGCCTAGTATTTCCCTTATGGTGACTTTCTTATTACTCAGTAGTTCCTCACTCTTTCAAATAAGGCTCAAAGCACATTTTACTCAGAGTTCTGTATTCCTCCCCTCTGTTTTTCTTTTTTTAAAAAGGAAGGTCAGCACTTTATGAGTTGGGGAGAGAAGCTACTTAACCCTTTCCCCTGCAGCCTTTTGCTCAAAAGCACCTTCTCCAGCTTGCTTCTTCAACTAATAAGGAAAATATATAGGGTAGGGTCCCACTCCTTTTTCCCTGCAGGTGAAAAAACAGTTTTAGGAAGATGATTAGATGTCATTAGCGTTAATATTTACATTATGATTTTCTATTAAAAGAACGCTCAAAGCTATGTACAATATAAACCAACAAAAGTATAAACTACTAAAACTGCATATTCAATATAATGTCAACAACAAATTCTAGCTGCTGTTCCTCTTGCTGCCCCCAACCAAGCAGAGTCTCTGGGACTCTGACCCTGACCCAGATCCCCCTCAAAAACCACCCTAAATTGCTGTCCTTCCCCTTAGCATCTGTTTGAAGGCCACATTCATGGTCAACCTCAGGCCACTCTGGTCATTGTCTGGCCCGACAGTCTAGTCACCATAGGGAAAAGGGTTAAGGCATCTCTCTCTATCCACCTCACCTTCCATCAAAGTGTTTTCAGGTTAATTTTGCTTTCTTAAATACATGCAATGGAAGAACAACACTGAGCTCCCTTTGGGTAATTTGAGCTTAAGTTTAAACTCATTTCTAGTTTGGAAGGAGGCAGTGGCGTAGCGTGGGTTGTCAGCACCCGGGGCAAGGCAAGTAATTTGCGCCCCCTAACCTGTGGATTTTAGTAGGGGCAGAGAGCTGCGAGTGCGAGCGCGCGCCCCCCCAGATGTTAAGCTCGGTGCAGCCGGCCCCCCTGCACCCCCCACGCTACGCCACTGGAAGGAGGGAAGTGAGAGAGGCCTTGTTCCAAGTGCAAATCTTATGGACACTTTTAACAAGGTTTGTTTTTGTTGTATCTCTCCCCCTCACCCATCTCTATAGGTACAAGAAGACAGAAGTACAGTGGTACCTCGGGTTAAGTACTTAATTCGTTCCGGAGGTCCGTTCTTAACCTGAAGCACCACTTTAGCTAATGGGGTCTCCTGCTGCTGCCGTGCCGCCGGAGCACTATTTCTGTTCTCATCCTGAAGCAAAGTTCTTAACCCGAGGTACTATTTCTGGGTTAGCGGAGTCTGTAACCTGAAGCGTATGTAACCCGAGGTATCACTGCACAACTAATTCAATTATTGCAAGTAAATAAATATTAACTAAGTAATAGGTACTTACAGTGCATAGAGAGGTTTTGAAGGGCTTGTTTTTAAGAGGAGGTAGAAGAAAGAGGGGGGAAGAGGGAGAAAGGAGAAGAAAAGAGTAACAGAAGGAAGAAGTTGAGAGACATGCTCTGAAAACTTAAATGTGTTGTAGGTTAGAGTTTAGCATGGGTCCCAGGTCTGAAAAGTATGGAGTATAACAGAAACCTGTCAAGCCTGATTTAATGCTAAGGCTCCCTGCCAAGTGATGAGCTGTTAATATAAGGTTCTGCACTCCTCTTGGCATCCTGCACTTGCATGCACAGACAGGAACAACATGTTTGCATAAACAGTTATTTACAGCCTAACCTTATGTACTTAAAAGGGATCCCCACTGATCACAATGGGGCTTCGACCCAAGTAAGTGTGCAATAAGACTGCAGCCTTTTTCTGTTCAGCTGTCACCAAACAAGAGACAAGAGCAAAGGGAATATGCTACTCCTGAACATTTTTTGTTCCTGGAACTGCTACAAGACTCTATCCCACTCCGCCTCTCCTAAACTGCCTCTGTTCACCACATAGCAGGGTGGTGGGGAGGAGAATCTATGGCCATCCAGATGTTTCTGGACCACAAGTTCCATCATCACCACTCTCAGGGGATGGCAGCTGGGGCTGACAGGAGTTGCAGTCCAACAATATCTAGAGGGTGACAGGTTCCCCATCCCTGACATACAAAGGAAATTTTACTTCCTTTATGAGAGTGGAGAGGTTGAGAGTTGTTAGCCTCCATCTGTCTCAAGAGATGATGGACGGCGCCTCGGGGGTGACGCCAAACCTCTGGAGAATCACAGCACCTGCTGTGGCTGCAGAGACTAGTAACTTGTAACTACCTCCTTCATTGTTTTTGCCATGTTGGAAGCACCCAAGGGTCTTCCTCAGGATACAAGCCAGGATAGTGTGTATGGAGGTCTTGGATTGCCCAGACAACAAGACGCTCCCCTCCCACCGGCTTCACTGATGTGGTTCAAATGAAGATATCCCATGAGGCAGAAAATGGGCTACCCTCACAGGTTGATGAACCCCATCTGCCCATCACTACCCTCTACCACATGTGCAGATACCGCCTTCTTGGCCATTGGACCCACTATTGGTCTTTTCTGCTCAATCCACCAGAGCCAGTCTTACTGATGGTTTGAGACCCATCGCCTGCCCTCACCTGGTTTAGCTGGCCAGTTGAACCATTCCCAGGCTGTGGCCACTGTCACATGCTGATGGTTTCTAGGAGCCACTGGTGAGAGCTGAGTGGGGAGCAAATGTTGACAAACTACCCCAGAAGGAGCATGGCATGGCCCCCAGCAGGCGTACTACCCCTCCCCTAACACCCCATACACCCCAGAAGGTGAGAACTCTGAGATATTACTGCATTTGCAGCACAAACCTATGTACATCAACTCAGAAATAGGCCTTGCTGAATCCTGTGGCTCATACTCCCAGGTAAGTGCATAGATGTCTCTCTTTGTGAGAGAAGTTATAGACCATGCATATAGACCATGTGTGAACAGGACCAAGCCGTGACACACCCTTCCAAATTACTAATACTTAACATTTATATAGCATTTTTACATTTCACAAGCATTATCTTGTAACAATCCTTACCACAGATATAGGAGATAAGTCCCAAAAGTGCATACAGTCTCAAGGGCAACGCTAGAGAGGAGTCAGGCAGCCCAGTAATCCAATACAGGCTCAGGTCCAATGCAACGTGAAAGGCTCAAAAACAAATTTAAGGCCAGGTTCCCATCTCCAAAGAAGATCCGGGGTTGGCATCCCAGGGTGAGTCCCAAAAGCACAGTCCAGTGGAGTTCCCAAAGCAGTCAAGCTGTAGTCCATCAATGGTGGAAGTTGAGCAGACATAGATTCTTTGCCTTCTCTTTTGTTCCTTCCAATCTTACTTGATGCACCTGAGCTTGCTCTAGCTGAGTAGCTGAGTCTCTCCACTTACTGAAGCATGCGATCCTTACCTGCTCTGAGCTGAGTGGCCACACACCTCCTCCCAAACCAAACAAGTCTAGTGATCTTCATCAGATCAACTAGTAAGCTGGGCTGTAGTCTCTTGCCTGCCTCAGTCTCTTAAGGTGCACTGCCCACTGCTTTTGATGCCGCAGGGACACCTCTGGTTCTGGTGATGTGACCATTTCCCTTGGCTCCTGTGACCTGGCAGCTGACCCTTTGACATCCTCTGATGTCCCTTAACTACCTCCTAAGTCTCCAACCTCCCTTTTCCCATCTTCAGCTTGTCCTGATGTGTACCAATCATATGTGGCTGGACAAGCCTTCCCTGATAGCCACAGGATCCCTGTCCCTGTCCCTCCCATGCTGAACTTAGGTTTGAAATAAGAACTATATTTAGCCACTAGAGGGGGGATGTTGTTGTTGTTGTTGTTTAGTCGTGTCTGATTCTTCATGACCCCATGGACCAAAGCATGCCAGGCACTCCTGTCTTTCGCTGCCTCCTGCAGTTTGGTCAAACTCATGTTGGTATGAGTTTGGTGTAGTGGTTAAGAGCGGTAGACTTGTAATCTGGTGAACTGGATTCGCGTTTCCGCTCCTCCACATGCAGCTGCTGGGTGACCTTGGACTAGTCACACTTCTCTGAAGTCTCTCAGCCTCACTCACCTCACAGAGTGTTTGTTGTGGGGGAGGAAGGGAAAAGAGAATGTTGGCCGCTTTGAGACTCCTTAAAGGGAGTGAAAGGCGGGATATCAAGTCCAAACTCTTCTTCAAACTCTTCTTCGGGAGCACTGTCCAACCATTTCATCTGTGCTGGGCCCAAGGGTGACCCGTGAAACATGGTCCAGAACCGGTACAGAATCCGAAGGTTCCGCTGGGAGACAGTCTGACAGGGCCAAGGCAGGACACGAGGCAGGAAACCAGGCAAGGACAGGTACAGGATTTCAGGCAGGATCTAGCATACAGCAATATTGCTCCCGCAACCTGGGGCGGGGTCTGACAGCCTTTTATCTTTGTTGGGGTAGCATCCGGTCCTGATCCCCCGGCGACTCACCTCTCTGTTTCGCCCAAAGGCGAGCATGCCTCCTTGCGAGTACTCAGGTCTCTCCTTCTCTCAGACCTTAGTCTCTGCAGCTCAGGAGATGTTGGTGGGTTACTAGACCCAGGGCCGCCTCAGCCTCCCCTGACCAAACCGGTAGTGGAGCAGCTGTAAGTGATGGCCCAGCTGAAGGCAACGAGGTAATCCCTGCATCTGAAGTCAGGACAGGCTCAGGCCCCTGAGTTGGCCCAGCTGGTGTTTGTTGCAGGGGAACCTGTGCAGACTGGGACTCTTCAGGATCAGGCCCCAGACTTGGTTCAGGATCCGGTGCAGACTGAGTCTCCTTTGGTTCTGAGTCTGAGTCTGAGCCCGAGTCCCAGGCTGTCCATCGTCGTCTGTCCTCCCCTTCTCCTTGTGCCCTCAATCTTTCCCAACATCAGGGTCTTTTCCAGGGAGTCTTCTCTTCTCATGAGGTGGCCAAAGTATGGAGCCTCAGCTTCAGGATCTGTCCTTCCAGTAAGCACTCATGGCTCCATTTCCTTCAGAATGGATAGGTTTGATCTTCTTGCAGTCCATGGGACTCTCAAGAGTCTCCTCCAGCACCATAATTCAAAAGCATCAATTCTTTGGCGATCAGCCTTTATGGTCCAGCTCTCACTTCCATGCATCACTACTGGGAAAACCATAGCTTTAACTATACAGACCTTCGTCAGCAAGATGCTGTCTGAAAAGAAGGGGAATGGATGCCTTTAAATCAATATCAGTAGTGAAAGTGTGGGGTGATTATAAGGGGGAAAGGGCAGCAGTGAAAGGAAAAAACCAATCAATTTTTTCAACTGCATTTATTGTATCACTGAGCCCCCTTCCCCCACGGCCGCCATAGTTCTCCCAGTAGTAATGCTATGGGATCCCTTGTGTCAGAGGGACACTTTGTTTCATTTCTTTAAATCCTGCCAAAAAAAAAAAAGGTTTTTATTTGTTTATTGCAGCCATAGGTTCAACACTTGAAAATCTAAGTTGGCGCTACACCTAAGCTTTGCTCTGTATCTCTAACCCAAAAGGCTTGGCTGCTATCTCTGTGACAATATCCATAGATACTCTTCTAGTGAGTCACCCTAATCTAGCAAGTACTTGGGATCCAAATGGAAAGAAGACTTTCCGAACAGGAACGCGTGGAAAGAAATGACACCCGGCAATTAAATCCTAGCGGTGCATTTGAAAACGGCATAACGCAATCCGTTGATAGCATCATCAGTCACCAAGACCTACAAAGTGCTGGTGTTTAGTACACAGTATTTATATTTTATGAATGTTAACAAGCAAGAAGCCCCACACAACCAAGCAGTTATGAGCTCAAAGGCTTTGTGAGATATTTTCTCTGAGGGCTCATTAATGTGGTCTTTTAATGGAGTGCTTGCATATCGGAACCTTTAACTGTAGCTATAAATAGAGTTTATAAGTACTTGACAGTGTGTGGCAAAGTAGTATTAGCAGTGCTTGCCCTCCTTCTCCTCCCATTGCACTTGCAAAAAGAGGATATTCCCCCCCCCCGGGGGGGGAGACAGGAGAGAAAGGTGGCATGAAAATGCTTTTGGAAACTTGTTTAAATATATGAGCATCCTAATACTGATGTATTTCTAGGCTCCTTACCTAATGCTAGCTTAATTTTGGGCCACCATAGCTTACTCAGTATTATTGTTTTGTCCCAGGGTGGGAAACTAAGGCACTGAGTTGCAATATAAATATGGGAATTGTCATTTAATTTATTCATTTAGCAAGATTTATATACCACTTAATTATCACAAACTGTTTACAGTTTATATAAGATATCAAATATACATTAAAATGATTGATAATTATGAAAATTGCATGTGCATATAATTTCAGGTGTGCTCAAATTGCATCTTTGTATACTTTGAGAAATGCTCATGTTTGGCAGTCCAAATTCACTGCCATCAATAAACTGCAGAAAAGTTCCCATAACCAGTTTATTCTCTTTGGCATTTGTAAGGCTGAATTCTGCTGTCAGCTACCCTGATGTCCTCTAGAAAGCATTCCATGAAAAAAAAAGAGGGATTAATCTGGACCAGGATCAGCTGCTCATGACATCTTTGTATTTATCATAGTCTATTTATCAGTCCTTTTCTCACCTTTCCCACATGTCACATTCTGAAATAAGAGTCAGACATCTCCAGCTGTCTAATCTTGGTGGCCAGTTTAGAACAGCTTCTTTTTCTTTTCACACACGGCACAAAACAAGAGACTGCAGTGAGCCCAAGTAAGCAGCAAACAGAATATTTTGGCTTAAAGTACTCTACAGAATTGTGGTTTTATGATGATACAGTAAAAGCCTCTGGAGCATCATGACCTTTCATAAATCAACATATACTATTAGCCATTAAAAAGGCAGTTACTGTGTACTAGAGAAATTGTGACAGATCTTTTATTTATTCCGATCTGTGGGGAATGTGAAGACTCAGTACCCCTACAGCCTCTCTTCATTCCTGCTTCTCATCTATCTATATATGCTTGGATCATCAGTATATGCTGATATACTGATATTGCGCTTTCCAATGGAATAATAGATAACCAACAAGTAACAATCTTTATGCCTGTTATTTTTGTCCATGGAGTTTTATTGGCAGAGATACTGGAGTGGTTTGCCGGTTCCTGCTCCAGGTGGATCTCGTTTAGTCAACTCTCCACTATGACCTGTCCGTCTTGGGTGGCCCTGCAAGGCATAGCTCATAGCTTCTCTGTGTTATTCAAGCCCCTTCGCCGTGACAAAGCAGTGATCCATGAAGGCTCTGGTCCATGGGGTCACGAAGAGTCGGACATGACTAAACGACTAAACAACAACAACAACAATCCTTATGTAGTTTTCCCAGTTCTATTTGGCAGATTGAAAGGGCAGATAAATAAAAGATTCATTCAGGAAAACAGCAATTTCAGGTGTATTAAAAGAAAGAAAACACAATTCCAGTAAACTTTAATAAACTGAACTGGAATTAGGATTATTACCTTTAAAAGTTTCATAAACTCATCCTGTTTGGCACTTTGCCACTCTGATGTAGCATTTCACAAGAAGCATGTGGTCTATGTGCCTGGTCTGTGAAGAAAAAGAATATGTGCATGGCCTGGCATGACCTTCTGAGGAAGGACAGAAATACCTAGTAAAGATGATATCAAGTGGGGTTTTTTAAAAAATCTTGTTAGCATTGGACACTTAGGTATGATGTATGTGTTCTGCATCTTGTGAGCAATTATGCAGGGCAGGGCATATTTAATATTTAATTCAAGTTGGCACCCCTGCAATGTGGTGTTTAAAATGTGCCATGGCTGAGTGGTGGAGCTCACAATTAAAATGTAGACAGGCCTAGGTTCAGTCTCAGGAATCTTCAGGGCTGTGCAAGACTCTTGTGTGAAACCCTAGAGAGCCACTGCAAGTGTGTATAGAGAATACAGGACAAGAAGGTCCAATCAGCCGACTTAGTATAAAGGCCATCCTATCAGCTGTCTTCCCACAGCAGTTACTCTTGTTCCTCCTCCTTGTCTAGGAGGCCAAAGTGCAGGGAAGATAACTGACTTGTTCCAAGGCACACAGCACAGTTCTTTCAGAGCCAAGACACATTCCTGTCTTCTGCTTCAGCCACTGGAGCTCTTGTAAATGTTGGTCTGTGGTTTCCTGACATTTCTCAGACTACCCATTGGAACATGACAGGGAAGTGAGTCTTTCATCAAGTAGCTTGGGCTGTGCACAGATACTAGCTTTTCATAGAGCTGGAAGGAGAAGAGCAGGCAACGTCCAGTTGCACACAGTTATGCGTTGGTTTGCTTCTGGTGTCCCAGCTTAGTGAAATGGATTTTCAAGGCTTTCAGACCAATTCACCTCATTCAAAAACCAACAGGATTATCAAAGGATAACTGCAGAATTATTGTTATGTGACACCATTTTCCTAGCACAATACAGCCTCCCGAATCATGTACAGAACAGATGTATGTTGTTGTTGTTGTTGTTGTTGTTGTTGTTGTTGTTGTTGTTGTTATACCCCGCCCATCTGGCTGGGCTTCCCCAGCCACTCTGGGCAGCTTCCAACAAAATATTAAAATACAGTAATGCATCAAACATTAAAAGCTTCCCTAAACAAGGTTGCCTTCAGATGTCTTCTAAAAGTCTGGTAGTTGTTGTTCTGTTTGACATCTGGTGGGAGGGCGTTCCACAGGGCGGGTGCCACTACCGAGAAGGCCCTCTGCCTGGTTCCCTGTAACTTGGCTTCTCACAGTGAGGGAACCGCCAGAAGGCCCTCGGCACTGGACCTCAGTTTCCGGGTAGAACAATGGGGGTGGATAATATATTTATTATTACTACAACCACAACAACAATTCCTGAGCATTCAGAATCTTCGCATACATTAACATCAGGCAACCTCATGTTCTGTAAGCTAAATCAGTCAAATGATCCCCGAATTGGAGAGTTGCAGTACATGGAGTCATTTGATAATCAAGTCCTCTTTCCCAGGAAACATTGGAGATTATAACACTTATAAAGGGAATAGAGGTCTCCAACCAACTCCCAGCACTCTTTACAGGTAATATTATTCATTACCTGCCCTTCACCCTAAGGTCCCAGGGCAGGTTACAATTAAAATGTAACATTAATATTGAAATGCATTATTAGACAATTTTGAAAACAGTTTAAAACAACTTAAAATTACAAGAATGAGGTGTGTTCTAGAAATATACATCTCAAGTGTCAAAAGCCAAAAGCTGTATAATGAAGACGCACGTCTGTGTACAACATGACTTTAAATGTAGAGTGCATATGGGGCCTCAGATTGCAGCCTTAATGACCCCCCCCCCCAGCACACCACAAACTAGTGTATCTGTGAAGAATAAATAACCTACCACCCAGCTCACAGACATAGAGCAAAGTTGTTTCATAAAACCCAGGCAGAGCAAATGAAAGTGCCTATATAATTCAGGAGCAATATTAAAAATTTCATGAGAATCTGAACTCGATAGGTAAAATTAAACATCAAAATGTGACTGAGCAACTGCTGTCCCTCACCTTCACCTCTTTATGTTGCTCCCCTGGAAATTAAAAAGTGCTGTTTGTATAACTGCCTTCTATTGATCAGGTTATAAAACGACAAGTGGCTGAAAGAGGCAAGGGAGGGAAATCTAATATAAAGACATGGGAGACGCAAGAAGGCAGCCAGACACTACATGATGGCAATAAAAAGTCAGAAATATTTGTAAATATGAAGGGAAGGTGGCATGTGGAGGAGAAGTGACCAGATTCAAGGAATGCTGGGGGGGGGGGGGTAACAATAAAAGACGGATGGGAATGTGGGTTGGGAATCATGGATTATCTGATTGGCTCAAGAGAGTGCGTTATTATCATGCTCTGGTATTGTATCCAATGTGGTATTCCTCCACTGTCACAAATACTCAGCAGTCTGGATCATGCCAATGTTTCTCTTGGTACACCAACAGTTAATTGGGGGGCAAAGTAGATAGTATGCTAATTGTGTGAATGCATTCAACATGTCTAATTCCCTCTTGTAAATAACAGTGGGGAGATTAAGACTGTGGCACAGATGGAATGGGATCAAGCCTTTCCTCTCCACCACTGTACTAATAAAAATACTCCCCACAGAAGCTGCTATTAGCCCCAAGCTTCCAGTGGATGTGAATCAGTGGGAAACCCGACACTTTATATGCATTCACACATGTAATGTCACATTTAATTTCATCCTAAGGCGGTTGTACACAATGTACCCTAGGGAAGGGATGGGCAGAGGTGGACCCGGATTTACTAGTTACACCTCTGGACAATTTGCAATAGATCAACAAGAGTTTCTGTCTCTGCTATTTGACAATAACAACAAAAAAGCATTCCCCCCCTTCCCTTTTTAGAATTGTAATATCTGATCTGTAAGGACTGAAGTGTAGATTTCCATTTGTGTGTTAAGGGCATTCCAATGTGTGGCTCATAGGGTGTTGCTGGTACTGTGCTTTGTTTTGTTTTTGCAATAGTTGATGCCTCCCCCGTCACCTGGCCTGATTGATGGACCTTGGGCTCTAGTAAAAACACAGATCTCACGAGTCTGAAATCTGCCCAGGTCTGGCCTGGACAAGAGTGTTGACATACAATGGAATGACAGGGACAGTGCCATGGGCAACTGGGAGATGAGTGGGCTGAAAATGCAAGAACAATAATAGCTCTGCTCCTTTGGTATATGGTTTGGTATGTGGCACTGAGTGGAAAGATTCATGTGTTGGAATGACTCTGACCCATGTGGTGTAGTGGCTGGATTGGACCTGAAAGACCTGTGCTCAAACTCCCAAGTTTGGGTGAGTTTTGGGCCAGTCGCTTTCATTCAGCCTAACCTATATCCCAGGCTTTTTATGAGAATAAAATGGGGTGAAGAGAACCGTGTGTGCTGTGTTGAACTCCATGGATGGACAGTAAATGTAATAATAAATGTAGAAAGAGAAGTTGTCTTGACCACCCACCAGTGCTGTAGATGTAAGATGCATTCTGGACTTTCCCAATTGGCCTATGAAGGTGGATTTGCATGGCAATGGTAGCTAACAGTCAACAACCATCACTGGTGGGTGGGTTCAAATGGCTGCTTTTGGAAACTCCTGCATCCACAATAGATGTTTCCACAGCAATTCAAGAATTTACTGTTGGACTGGGGTGATGAGGAGCAGCAATACTAGCCAGATCAAAGCATAACATAAAGTCTACTGCTAACAAGTTGCGTTGGAAAGGACCTGTGTTGTGTAGCGTTGCTGTGTGCTTTGGAAAAATTTTGCAATATTTTGCTTTGGTTTAGCAAGCTGCAATAAAGGACAGTAAAATCTTGCCGGATCTGCGTGGCTAGATCAGTGGCAACAAGGTCACAGCAACATTGCAAGCTCAGATCTAAGGTATTGTGAGCAGGCCAGCCTAGATTAGCTCATATCTTGCAAACAGAATACTTAAAGCCAGTGCTTTTTTCTGGGGGGATGCAGGGATACACATACCCCTAAACATTTTGTGAATCTAAGTTTGGCCTCATTGAGGGGCAGTATTTCAATATGAGTAGGAAAATGAGAGTACCCCTAAACACTTTTTTAAGGGGAAAAAAGCACTGCTTAAAGAAGGACCTCATGAAGCATTTGGATATTTGGGCTTTTAATAGAATTCATAAATCTTTAAATAAATAACTTTGTGATGTAAATAAAATGGAAACACCTACATACCCTGCTTTTCTTTATTTTGTCACTTAGTGGACTTTAGAGCTTAGGCACATCTGAGCCAAGTTGTGACCCAGAGATGTAACATTCCATCCAGATTTTGTGCATGTTTTGTTCAAGAAAATCTTACAGTGATCAACTGGCCTTAATCTTAGATAAACCTGCATAGGATCGTAGCCCTCATAGCAGTCTTAAGTATGCTTACAAAGAAGTAAGCCCCACTGAGTTCAATGGGACCTACTTTCAGGATTGCAGCCGGTTTTCTTCCCTGTAATGAAGATTTATCCCCTCTCCTCCTGCTGATAAGGGAGAGATCTTATTAATGAAGCCTCCGAGGTGGTTAGATTTGCTACTGTCACCCTCTAAAAGATGTCTACAATTTTTCCCCTGGAGAGGGTTTAACTGCTTTGTAGCTCCATAAAGATATTTCACAGAGAAAGCTTTATTCAATTGGGGTTCTTAAACCTCCTTTGTGAAAAGTGGTGGCATTTCGGGAGATATGTGGCCTTTGCCACGCATGTGATATGGCCGGGGCTTCCGAGCAGGAGAGTTCAAGGGCTGAAGATCCTTTTCAATCTATTAAGCCAACTGCCAATAGCAGCACTTGAAAAGGACAGGAGAGAATAAAAGTAAAGCAAACCATTTCCTGTATAAATTATAGTGCAATCCTACTCAAATGCAAGCCCTACTGAGATCAATGGGGCTTATTAACAGGTACATTGGTCAAGCATTTTAACAACTGTTTATTAAGAGAAGCCCATTTAGGTAGCAATTTGCAATCCTATACACTGTATAGGACAGCAGCCGGGAAGTTGACTGGGAAAAGTTGTCAAAAAGTTAGATTTAAAACCAAAAAACAAAAGCCAACAATCCAAGGGTTTGGTTCTGGAATGTCTTTTCAGCCTTATTTGTCTTATTGGTACATTCCTTTGAATGTGGGCTGTGCCTACTAGCTTGCTAACAGGTCTACAAATGCAGCTTAATAAGCTGAAGCTGAATGCAGACTGGCCTACGTCTGGCTTGCAAAAAATGCATGCTTTTCAAAAATAACATTTTTGACAGATTTCTCTGCCTCTCCTCCATTCTTTGCATTGCATTTTTACATCTTTGCACACCCCAGGAACACGGAGGAGTGAACAAAGGGCCTTTTCAAAGGCAAACTTTTTGAATGATCCTATTGTGTTCCTTCACTGAATCAAAGCACACATGAGCTTGATTGTATGCAGAGAACATCTTCCAGCCCCTCTGTTGGTTTTCAAGTTGTCACACATACTTTAGGCCAAAGTCCTGCACAGTGGCAGCAAAAAGCTTTAAATCCCTGATCACATGACTCCTGGAATGATGCACAACAAGCAGGGAATACATGCAAGAAGTTTGCAGCAACAGATGTTCACCTCTGGATTCTGGAGGCACTGCACTAGCAATTCCTTCTTTCGTTCTTAAAAACAAAACAAAAAGGATGCTGCACTATTACAAATAGGGAAGATTTTGAACATACGCTTCTTAGAGGGAATAGCTGAAAAATAAAACAAACTCTGTGAAATGGTGCCTTGAGCACAAACGTTTCCAGGTTCTCTTCCCAAGAATACAATAGAAAAGGTTATAGATCATGCAGAGACGAATATAGTTAAGCTTGATTTTTCTCATTGCTCATTTTTATTCCACAGCAGAATTCATTTAGGTGCCTCCCAAAATAAGGGCTGGGGCTGGTCAAAGTGAAGTGTTTTGCTGTGGGGCTTGATTATGCTACTGCAATCTGATGGCTGAGCTGTGGAGAAGTTGAAAGCCTGTTCCATTTTGCTCTAGGACGGGATCTTTCTTCTACAACTGGTGGGAGGAGGAATTTGGGAGCTCTAAAGCAGAGTATGCAGGAAAAACCCCAAGTGCAATCCTTGTCATCTCAAATTAATGGGTTTCACAGGGCAGGCCTGGATAGGGCCCCTGCCTGAGTATCCCTGGCCAGAGTTGACAGTACAGAGCAAGATCTGGGCCTGATTCAGTATAAGACAGTTCACACACTAGCCTCGCAATCTAGCCCCATATGAGTGCAGAAGCAAGCTTCCATGTTTGTATTGTTACCTGAATGCGGGATACCAAGTCAGACTACTGGTCTAGCTAGCTCAGTGTCTAGACTCAGAAGTTGCTGCTCTCCAGATGCCCATCCAAGCTTATCTGGTCTGCTGCCTTGGATGTGGAGGAGGATGATATCCTATTACCAATGTCAAAGTAAGATCCAACTGCCCATCTGTACATGGAATTAAGGATGGGGTACCATCTCAGGCAGCAAAATGTCTCCAACCGGCACAGCCTAAACCATGGAGAATCATGTGCACAATCTGAGTAGGCATTATCTCTTTTGTCTTGCATTCAGCCGCAGGAAATTAGCTATGCACTGTACCCTTAATCATGGTCCAAATTCCTCCTCCTCACTCTCATTACTAAGACTGGAAGAAACCCTGTTTCATTTGGGCCAGGGAGGTGTATAAAACCCGGTTAAATGAATAAACAAACCCATTTGTTACCCCCATCTGTGTGGAATCCAAATTAGTAGACAAGGTTCAATAGCCACCACAGTTGTGATTCCCCGGCCTTGTCCAGCAGCCAGTGTTTCATGCACATAGCTTTGTGAGCTCATAAGAAATAGCACCGACCAGCTGTTCAGCAGCAAGAAGAAGGGGTTGGATTTAGCTCCCCCTAAACAGCTTATCTCTGTGATGGCCGATTATCTGACAGTGATATGCTGCTCACAGTCAGCTCAGGGCCTATAAGTATTATATCTGCTCAACCATAGGGAAGAGATCGGGAAAGTGGCTCTACAATCCTGTAAAGCTGTGAACCAGATATGAAAGGAGAGAGGGAATTGGAGGTAGGATGAATCATAGAATTGTAGAGTTGGAAGGGACCACGAGGGTCATCCAGTCCAATCCCCAGCAATGCAGGAATCTTTCTGCCCTATGTAGGGCTCGAACTGACAACCCTGAGAATAGGAGTCTCATCCTCTACCAACCGAGCAATCCCGATGCAAGAGGGGAGACTGCATTTGTACTCAGGTCCTTTCAGGCTTCCCATCAGCATCTGGTTGGCCTCTGTGAGAACAGGATGCTGAACTAGCTGAGCCTTTGGTCAGATCCAGCAGGTCTCTTTTATCTACTAATTGGGGGGGGGGGAGTGTGTGTGTGTTTGCATTTTTCTGGCATTGTGGTCTTTAACAGTTTCTTCTATTTTGTTATTACTAATTATGACCATTAATTTGTTTATACTCTGCCTTTTCCCCTAACAGGGACTCAGGGTGGCTTACAAAATAGTTCCTGTTGTCCACTGAGCTCCAAACTCAATTCTTCAATGGCTTCATAGTCAGTGGGCCACACTGACAGTCATGCTGCTAGGAACTTAACCAGCATGAATGCAACACATGCAGACTTGAAACAGGAAACTGAGCTCTACCTTTGTAGTAAAAGCTATGGGCTTTACTGTTGTTTCTGTCCTGATCTTGGGGTAGGGATCTAAGAAGGGATCTAAGAACATCCCACTATGACCTATATTCATCACAAGCAGCACTGTTTCTATTCCGCTACAGTTCAGTTTCCATCGAGCACCACATTATCTGCCTCACTGTCTACCATCTTTATCACAGCTTGTGTAACTATTTATGTAGCTTGCATTCATTTTAATATAAAGGAAATGTCAAAACGACATTTTAAAAAGTTGTTCATAATATATAATTTGTGGGCTTAAAAAACATCACTCAATGATGTGAGTGAATACTGATCATATTCACTTAACTAATGTCCATTCCTGGCTACAGGTGAACATGTGAACTGCCACAATTTCCACTTCCTTCTCTGTTTTTGTTGAAATTCTCTGACATCTTTGTCCTAGAAAGGTGCCCTTAGAAGCTGAATGCTCTAAGATTGTAGGTGTGTTGAAAAATATAGCTCACAAGCAATTTTTAAATAGGAAATTTGGGTGGGACCTAGAGTGCTCAGTCTAAGTCAACTCATGGCAACTAACATTTCCTTTTCAACAGGAGAAGCAAGACCCAGCTCATAAGGAGCAAATGATGAATCAGTTTATTATATTCCTGACCAGTTCTTATGCATTTTATAGCATACAATGTGCACACTATTAAAATCATTTGAAGTACAGGCAACTGTTCACAGACCATATATTTATACTGGAATGCTTCTATAATATTGCATATGAATTGGTAATCTTGTACAGTCAATGAAAAAAATTCACCCTGCATTAAATGTTAAGTGTAAAAAGACTTTTGTTTCTAGCCAGAGGGAGAAACTGGTCATCCAGCAGATGAAGGACAGAGATAATAAATTCTTCCAACAACCAGAAAACATTCTGAACATTCAAGAGACAGAGAAATTGGAACCTCGGGCTACACCAAAAAACCCCACACTCATTCATTCAACACGTTTTTCCATACAATTAAAGGAACATTTTTCTAGATGAGTAATTAATGTTATCCCACCACAAGGAACAGCCTGCCCATCACAAAACTAATGGTATTTGAAGTCTGTAGCTGACTCCCCTCCAGGGGTTTAGGAGGGTGGTTGGGCACAAGATGCCAAACTCAGTGGCCAAATGAGCTTGTTAGCACAGAGTTGATAAGTCAATGGATATTAATAGCAACAGTATAAATATATATATATTGTCAATTGGAATATGTGGCCAGCGCAGGTCATGATGTCCCCTACCAGAACAGGTTGGAATGCACACACAGTCATAAGAAGATCAAGTTTCCAGCCCACTTAGATCCAGCCACAATAATGGATGCATTTGAGGCATGTGTAGCTGGGAGTGCAATTTCAATTGAAGCGCCCACTGCATCCATTTCTGGATAGAGCTGATATTGTGACCATCATTCATGCTTTGGTACTGCCTAGGCATGATTACTGCAATCTATGATACATGGTGCTGCCTCTGAAAAGTGTTTGGCAACTGCAGCTGACCCAGAACACACGGAATACAGCAGGACCCACCATTTATACTTACTAGTGTTAAAGGTTCCTCACTGGCTTCCACTTGGTTTCTGGACAGTTCTAAAAAAACCATCAAGAGCATAGGGAAGACAGCAGAGGAAAGTCCCATTCCATAAGCGGAAGTCCTTGTGCCAGGCTTCCACTGACAGGACTCATTAGTCGAGTTAGTGTATAGCCATGATGATGAACCACCATTCAGGCCTGAACCCGCACCAAGCATTTCAGGGCGTTTATTGGAACTAATGCCTTGCCTGAGCCTCCCTCCCTTGTGCCTGCTGCTGCTTGGACCGTGAAATCCAGAGCCAGGCCTACAGTTACTGATCACTGTATCCGCCATGAATTTGTGTAATCCTCTTTTGAAGCTGTTAAGGTTGGTGGCCATCACCGCTTCTTGTGGAGTGCCATAGTTTACCGTATTTTTTGCTCTATAAGACTCACCTTTCCCCTCCTAAAAAGTAAGGGGAAATGTGTGTGCGTCTTATGGAGTGAATGCAGGCTGCGCAGCTATCCCAGAAGCCAGAACAGCAAGAGGGATCGCTGCTTTCACTGTGCAGCGATCCCTCTTGCTGTTCTGGCTTCTGAGATTCTGAATATTTTTTTTCTTGTTTTCCTCCATAGAGCGAAAAATACGGTAACTTTCTGCTGTATGAAGAAGTATTTCTTTTTGCCTGGCCTGAGTCTGTCTCCACTCAGTGGATGACTCCCTGGTTCTAGTATTAGGAGGAAGGGGGAAACTTCTTTGTATTTACTCCCTGCAAATCATGCATAATTTCATCTTCTATCATGTCCCCACTTTCTATCACTTATTAGAAAGCAAATAGCCCCAAACATTGCAACCTTTGCTTGTAGGGGAGTTGTTCCAACCCCATGATTTTCTTGCTTGTGATTTGCTGTGCCTTTCCCATCTCTATTCTTAGATGTGGCAATCAGTACTTTAAGTGATGGGGCTCTATAGGTTTATATGAAGGCAAAGGCTTGGAACCAAGGTCTCTTTATTCCGGGTCACCCCTAAGAAGTTTATCATGATTTATAAATCGCCTCCCAGCTCACCAGGGTCCTAGATGCTGTTCTCATCTAGGCTGTAACGAAGTTTCATGGGAGCCCAGCTCCGTAGTGAAACACCATCTGGGCACATCACTCAAACCAGCGCACATCTCAGCTTTGGCAGTGCATTTGTTGAGAAGCACACTGTGGAGGAGAGGGGCAGGCCTCTCTCTAGCCTTTCCTCTCTTGCTCATCAGTTCTATTTTTGTAAGGGTGATGTGTGCCGATTTCCTTCTGTGCTATGGAACAAAGGGGGGGGGATACTTGCTGAGGGACATACCAACCTGTGATTGTAATCCTCCCTGCCCATCAGACTAGTCCAGCTGCTCAAAATTTGTCCAGTGGGCTCTCTCTATGCTCTAATATCTTTTTTTTAAAAAACAAACAAACACCATTATACTTTTGACTTTGTCTGTCCTGTTTGTATCTTACCATAAAAGTGTTTTAAAGGACATTCACGAAAAAAGGCATAACTAGATCTGAGAGCCATTATTATAACTAACTATTCTCTGTTTGTCCAGCGGACTTAAGCAAATGGGTTCCTCCTTGGTAGCATTATTGTATTTTCACAGACCAAAAAAATAAGCCTACAATATTAGTGAAAATGGAACAGTGAGGATTCTGCTGTTTTAGATGTGCAAGTGGTGATAATTCAGACAGCTAAGTACTTTTAAGTCCCTCTGACTTCAGTGGGAGAGTTAAAATATACTGAACACTCCCATTTGATTTAACAAGACTTTAAAATACTGAATGTTAACTGAATTGTGTTTTAACTACTCTCATTCATTCAGGCACTGTGTGCAGGTTAAGTGGTGTTTTTAAAACAAACTTTGCAAGCGTACAAGGACCTTCCCTATTCTCATGTTTTCTTTAAGATTTTGGTTTAGTGTTAGTTAGGACTTTGATTCCAGTCAGAAATAGTTCATTTCCACACGTTAGTTATCTGTCACTCAAAATATTTTGAGATTAGCTGGGGGGGGGGGACAGTTCTCTATTGTGAGATCTTTTTTTAAGTTCTCCATTTGCATGTATGTTCCCCGCATGGGCCATCAGGGAAAAACTGCCAGAAAGGGTGTGCCCTGAGGAATGTTTATTGCTTTGGCAGCCCCAGCACTACCAGCCTCCATAATGTACATGCAGTTCCTCTGTTGTGAATGCATTGATTCTTCTGGGCCTGGAGGCTTTTAGCATGAAAAAAGAGCTCTGTTCGCAGCAAGAGCTGGTGCAGCACCTCTAGTGTTTTACTTTAACCCGCCCTGCCCAATATCAGAATCAGGAGCTGGGGGCCCACCGGATTTACACGCATCACATTTTCAACTGGCACTTTTGTTGCAAATGGGATGGGCAGATGGGGAAAGA
The DNA here is from genome assembly GCF_965153285.1 of Podarcis tiliguerta. Classification (NCBI taxonomy): domain Eukaryota; kingdom Metazoa; phylum Chordata; class Lepidosauria; order Squamata; family Lacertidae; genus Podarcis; species Podarcis tiliguerta. The sequence continues at coordinate 50,608,029 of NC_139536.1, forward strand.
GGGCCAAAAGCTGAAACAGACCCTTTGACCTAAATACCAATGTGTGTGGGGGGGGGTAGCGCCTAGCTTTTCCTATGGTTCTAGCCGTAAACTCTTCTATAAACTGTGTCACTATGTAATATTAGGGCTGAGAATTTGTAGATGCAAGGGTCAGCATTCCTTGTGAGAAAGAAAGTGGGGGGTGGGGACTCCTGTATTCTTTTAATCAATTTTCTTGTTTTCATAGCAGAAGAACAGCTAAGCAATGCATGTGAAAGAAGCATTATGAAAAGGGGTTTTAATGTGTTAAGTACCTGAGCCTTGCTTTTGTACTTTGTAAAGCACCTGAGTTATGCTGTAATTGCTTAGGAAAACCCTGCCTGTCACAGTTACATAGACATTGCCAAGATTAGCAGCATTTCAGCCAGTCTGCCTTTACATTACCTAGCTAGTGTGTAATCCTTTAAGGTGTGTGGGGGGGGGGAGAACCCTGTGGCTCTCGATGTTGCTTGACCATCAGCCCCAGCAAGCATAATCAGAGCCACCACAGAATGTGGATGGGGCAGGATCAGACATGGTAAACTTACGCTTTTTGGATGTATGAAAGTGCAGGCTTTTTTTACTCCACTGTGTTTAAAAATTTTGACGTGGCTGCCAGGTGCCACACAAAATTGCTTGGGGGTTTGTTCTAGTCCACAGGCTCTATCCTAGGCAAGGCTATAGGAGAAAACGATTGTGAGCACATTATGGGTACAAACCAAACCAAATCAGTGGCAGTGAGAGGGATCCTCTGGGAAGCAAGCACTACAAATAGCCATCCGCAGAGACAGAAACCTCTTGAAAACGCCGACTGCCCTTTTAGACAAATAATGGTGCAATATTTCACTACTATCACATTTTGTTTTAAGGCCCCCACCTTGCTATGTTTTCTTGTTTTAATTAAATACTGTAGAAGTAGGAGCCTATATTCTGTGCTGAAAAATACAAACATCTGGAAGCTTCGGCGGCACGTGCGCACAAATCATTAATTAAGTTTATGAAGGCGCTTTCTAATGGGCTACACAAAAATCCCTCCTGTAATTGGTATATATGCTCAAAAGTTTTATTGTGAGTCAGAGACCATTATTCTGACCAGCTGCTAGAGAGTCACTGCTCAACCGCTGTTTCTCCTATTAAGCAGTCAGCATAAACTCTCCTCGTTACAGTCTCTGACATCGCCCCCAGGGCAAGAGGACACAGAAGAGCAATTGCCAAAATGCGTACGAAAATTATAGTTTTATTGTCCATACAACTGAAGGTTCGACTCTGGCTCCTGCTCCACTCCGCTTTTGTGATAAAGAAGCAATTCACAGGACAAATAAGCACAGTACACTATTGTAATCAAAGAAACAGGCACTATTTATGTATTGGAAAGACTGGCTCACAATAGTACCACACAGTCTAAAGGTCCAGAAGCTGCTGTTTTAGTAGATGCAGGGAAAGAATGAGGAACAGAACATTTGACAGAGCTGGAGAATGTAAATAGCCTCACTCCTTCTGTTTGTTAGTTTAACAGGCATGATTGGTAAGTTGGAACCATGTATTTAATGTTTATGTAGGCATCTTCACCACCATAGCGCTCAAAGGCTTCCAGCGTCTCTTGAATCAAGTCTCCGATATTTTCACGCTTCTGCTGACTGTAGTCAATGCCATCTCCCGAATTAACTGATTGATTAAAAAAAGAAAGAATATATTAGGCTAGATGGTCTCGTGGAGATATCACAGCGCAACCTTTGCTCTAGAAAATAATTACAAGCAGTGCAAACTAATGGTAAAGTCATCTTCATCTGAAAATATAGGAGGTGCCCAACAACAACAACAATAACACCCTGGTTCTGCTGCACACAAACTTGTCAGAAAGCCTTCCATGCAGACTTCACCTTATCAGCCATACATACCAGCAGGAGACCATGTTCTGCCAAAGTAGCTTCTCTCTGTACAGTAGACTGCAGATGCACTGGCATAGCACATGTGCCATTGGAAATTAGAGCCATCTCTATGTGCCCTAAGGCTGTAGATTTTTGCTGCAGCAATAACGTAAGGGCAGAATCATGAAATCTTGGGGATCTATTTACAAAAAGAACCTGAGCCTATTCTTATTTCCCCAGTTATTTCATCTGTCTACTGCTGGTTTCTATCTTTGGGGACACTGCAGCTGGTGTGGTCCTATGTGTCTATGCCTATGACAGGGGAAGCCAATGTTCCACTTTCCTGATGTTGCTGGACTCCAGCTACAATCAGTCCAGCCAGCCTGGCCAATGGTCAAGGATTATAGGAACTGTAGTTCAACAAATCTGGAGGGCACAGTGTGGGCTACCCCTACTCTGCGAAGTCCCTGTTAGAATGATGAGCTGAGGTAGGCCAAGCTCAGGAGCCAAGAGAGAATGGATGTACTACTCTCTCATCTAGGTAATCACAAAAGGTCAGGTACCTGGTTTTAATGTCTAGTTTGGCCAATCAGGAGGCTGCCTTATTAACTAAGGGGCTTGTGCTGGGTCTACCTATTTCCTACCAGCCTGAAGAGGACTTGAAGGCCCGATCCCACACAGTTCTGGATAGCTCACCAGGCAGTCTTTGCCTCTCTTTCTGAAGCTGCATTCTAACTTGACGCTTCTGAGAAAAGGGCAAAGGGCTGAACACATTACAGATTATTCCAAGGGGCCGGTCCCTGCCAAACACAAGATCCATTTGCTTATTGAGACTGGAAGAAAGGGAGCTGTGGTTTGTTGCAGAACAGTCATTTTGAAGAAAACCACACAACACAAGCAATGTTGGGGTTCTGGGGAAAAATGTGTTAAATTAAGTCAGCACCAATAGGGCAAATTATTTGAGTCCTTATATGGAATAACAGTCTTTTCCATTTACTCTGCTGCAAGGCAGCTTGGGAAGTAACTGGTAACACATATCTGAAGTGAGATAGTATATCCGTTCTTGCAAGAAAGAAAGTCTAGATGCCTGTGCAAATATGGAACAAATGTAAAACTTGGATACATAATCCTTCGCCCTTGATGAGACTTGCGCTCTGATTCTAAACATATTTATTTAGAAGTAGGCCTCACTGACTTCACTGGAATTGCTTCCAAATTATTTTCCAAGCCCTTACTTCAGTGTAATCTCAATGGAAAATAATGTGACTACTCTGGAGTAAAAGGTTAATATATCATGGCCATATAAGGGAACATCCTACAACCCCCTTCAGCATGAATATATTCAGAATCATACCAAAGATAATTTGGCAGTAAGTACTGGATGATTTAGAGGTTTGGCAATAAGACAGAGTTTTTTAGTCCCGTATATCTCTGGCTCTAACCCAGCATGGATATATAGTGACTGAAAACAGTGATTGCCTGAAGGTTATTTGATGGCTCATGTGACATTGGTTGGGCTCACTTTTGTTAATAGCAGACAGGTGTCCTCACCATAAAACTCAACGTCCCTCCTAACACTATTTATCCATTCTGTTGACAGTGTCAGAGAAGCCAGAAGAATCTTGTAGGAAGCCAAATAATCTTCTCCTTGCTTGACATTCTCTTCGGAGCCAAGGAGCAGTGAGGGTGCAAGGACAGTTTTCTTTCAGTCGTGTCTCTTGAAACATTAGCCCATTAGATCTGATCTATGAGGCTTCACTTCAGGGACTGTTCAGATGCTGCTTTGCACATTTAAAGCATAGGACTTCCCCTAAAAGAATCCTAGGAATTGTGGTTTTCCCCTATAGATTCCAAGCACCCTTAACAAACTACAGCTACTGTGATTTTGGGGGGAAGTCATGTGCTTTAAATGTGCATTGAATGTGCTTTAAATGTATGGTGTGAAATTGCCCTGGGTCAGGAGTGAGAATCAGGACAATGAACTGTCTTACTGTACTCATAAATTAAGCAGGAGATTTCATGTCTATTTGAGCACAGGATCTTCTCAATTTATTACTTTCTTCCTTTGCTTGCACTTAGACTCATCCCAAGTAGAATCCTAGGAACAAAGCAGCATTTTAACAGTTCTTCACTCCAGCGGCAGCTGATTAGTAGGTTGATTCTGAAGTGGGTCTCTTGAGTTACATGCCCAAAATAAAACACATGCTTCTCTGCAAGGAGCTGAGCCACAATGACACATAGTGTGAGATTTTGCTATATTACATCAACAATGGTTATTTCAATGCACTTTATTGGAGGCCTAGACCAATGGTTGCTTTGTTCCCTCCCAAACACATGTCCCAAGCATGATGTCAGCAACCTCTGATTCCCTGGATGTTACTGCTTTTCAGCACTCCAAACCCACCCAACACTTTCTGACATTACAATAAATCACATGAGGAGGAAACCTCATGGAATTATCCATTCCAATGTCCATGAAATAGGTTCTTATAAACCTCATGAGAGAACATAAGGACTTGAACATTTTCACATTAAGAAAACACAACAATGTTATATCAAAACTGGGTCAGTGAGCACAGGCAAAAGGAATGAACGAGAACACCAGTCCAGAAGATAAACAGCTCACAGTTAAAAGGTGTAAACATAACATATAGATTATATGCAACTGCCAGGTCTAATGTGACAAATTCATGATAGTGAGAGCATGACCAGATGCCATTTGAAATAAGCATTTATATGGGCTATCTTTCACAAACAATTTATGTCAACACCTTATTAGTGATTTTCCAATCCATTCCTTGGCTTTATCTGTGCCAGTGCAAGTCATGAGTTGCAACTTCATACCTAAATGGGGTCACCAGTGCAATGTAGAATTATAATGATATTCCCCCAAAGTTGATGGGCATTGCCATTCAATTGGTGTGTGCACTGCATCTTGTGACTGATTATGCAGGGTGGAGGTACCTGCCCCCCCCCATATTTTATTCAAGTTGGCACCCCTGGCATCTGATGATGATCGCAGAGTCCGGGATGGTTTAAATGTCACCCTTCCTTGAAGAGAAACTCTGGCAACTAGCATTTATTATGTGAACTTTCACAAGGAAAATTGCTGGTCTTAATTCTTGAAAGGAAAGCAGTAAAATTCTGGTATATTATCTATTTCCTTCACATTATTAGTTCTTTTTTTAAAAAAGTTGAACATGGAACCCTCTCAGGTGCCACAAAACTCAAGCTCATGTTAGGCACTGGATCTCTGCACCACTGGAGCTGTGGAACAGAGGAAGGAAGGACAAAGAGTTCCACATTAGGGCAGTCCCACAACAGTGAAATCAGGTGCCACTGAAGGGTCAGTCTGGTGCCACTGGCTAATTTTGGCCTTCCTGTCATCCATGGTTCTCCCTGGCCCTTAGGCTTGACCACTGCATTCACCCTTAAACATGTGTCTGCCTTAAAAAATGATTCTGTTTGCTCTTTCAAAACATTTACCACTCTAAAATAGCAAAGACACAAAGCTAGAGATTTGGGTTAGCTCTGGGTAAGATAAACATACTTTGCAACTGTGCTGATGGTGAGACATGGTGATAGCTTGATCTGATGCAGACAAAAATCAGTAAGGATGCCAGGCTAGCAAAACAATTCTACAAGAGATGACGGCTCGGAGGACCGCGTAAAAAAATACTCCAAAAGGGTCAGGCATAAGAGAATGAGCTATAAAGGATGGCACAAAGTGATGCACAGACTATCATTACTGACAATGCATGCCACATGCAGAGCTCGTATCCTCAAGACAGCCATTGTTCCTTCTAATTTCATGACACAGTTTATAAGTGACGCTACTGAAAGGCTATTTCAGCAAAGAAGACTCCCGCTATGCTCCACAATAGTTGCCCTACACAGCTACAGGAATTAGCAAATCTTTCAGGCAAAGATGGGGATGATTACCCATCAGGACAACATCCACCCCTGCATTTGCCAGCATTAGACAGATGAGTCATACTGATTTCCTCAGCACACCTAAGGCTAAGTATCTAGTCATAATAATAATTAGAATGAGTACATGGAGGGGTGGGGGAACCCTCGCCACTGGTGCGCAGCAGTCTCAGCCTGCCCTTCTCTAGCGTAATGTTATTTTCGTGTTATTTATTGTATAGCGAACATGTGGGCAACCACAGAAAAAGCTGTACGTAAGATGCCAGAACCTGGATTGGATTCAAGCTGTTTATTGAAGCTTCCCTTAGTGGCAGAGAATTAATCAACATGAAGGAAATTTCAGAGAGCACATCTGTCATGCCACACTCCCCAAGTGAAATGTCTTGCAGACGCAGCATGCAGCAAAGGGCTCTTGTCCTAGGAAGCAGCAGTGTTATTATTACTGTGCATAGGAAAAGATTTTGCTCAATGCTGGGCAGAACTGCTGATCTAGAGAACTGGAATTAGAAATGGTAGGAGCTAGAATTACAAGTAATTCCCAGATTAGGGCACCAGGCTTCTGTCTGTTATTATCCACATAAAGGTACTTATTATATTAAAAGGTGAGTTTGCGTTTTTATATCCCTTAAGAGCTCTTTCAGATGATGGTACCAGAGGTGAGGCAAGTCTTCCGTTGTGATTGTGGACAGCCAGTATGATGCAGTGGTTAGAGATCTGGATGCAGGCCAGGAGACCCACACAGCCATGAAGTTCACCGGGTGATTTTTTAATATATTTATTTATTTTAGGCAATTCTATCTTTGGGCCATGAAAGCTCCCTAAGGTCCTTAGGCCAGTCATTGTGTCTCAGCCTATCATATAACAAAGAGCTGTTGTGGGAAAATAATGGAATAAATCCCAGGTATGATCACTCAAATCCTTTGAAGAAATGTAAGATTGTGTGATCAGAAACAAAACAAGCAAAAGTTTCAGGACACACACACAAAAAGCAGTACTTCTTCACATAGCACATAAGTAAACTATGGAATCTGCTTCCTCAAGAGGTAGTGATAGCCACCAACTTGGCTGACTTTAAAAAAAGGATTAGACAAATTAATGGAGGATGGCTATGTTCTACCTCTGCTGTTAAATATGGGGAATTAAAAATGGAGAGAGTGCTGCTGTGCTCAGTCCCTATGCCTTCTTCTGACAACTTTTGCAGGCAAACTGGTGCCATACATATTTCTCTGCTTTCCTTTAGACCACAAAAGTGAGGCCAAGAAGTGGGTCTTGTTGTCTGGGCAACCCAGGACCTCCATGCACACTGCCCCGATTTGAGCCCCAGGGAGGTCACTCTGGTGCTGCAATGCAGAGGTTTGACTTCACTGGCGGAGGCACACCTCATTGTCTCTCGAGACAGATGGATGTCAACAACTACTTGCTGGCTTCCCATTGGCATCTGATTGGCCACTGTGAGAACAGGATGCTAGGCTAGATTGGTCATTGACCTGATCCAGTAGACTGTTCATTTGTAAACCAGAAATGCTTGTGATATTGCTTGATGTAGAAGGAGGACCCATTACCTGTCAGGCTAATAATGAAGGAGGATTTTAAATTGCTTCAAAATTTTCAGATTTTTGTCTTGGCTTTTTTCTAAGAATGAATATTATTATTTTTAAGTGTTCATAAATACAACAAAACCTTGATTTCTGTAATATAGATCACCTATTATTGTAGAGACCAGAAATGGAATGTATCTGAAAAGTCTGGAAGGGGTATAAAGGCTCAACCCTCCAGTTCCATCACTATCCAACTACAATCCAAGAAACATACATGACAGTATGAAGGCTATGGTTACCAAATCCTCCTCTTTTTTCTATGGTTCCTATGCAAATACTACCCTGCTCTCAATGCCACAAACCCTGCTCCTACATTCTCCTTTCTGGGCAATGAGAAGAAGCACTGAACAGCTACCAAGCATGTCAGCCTTCCCTTTGCCATCCCCAATAATAGGTTGGGGGGAGAGAGAGGAGTTTTTGTTTCACATAGCCCCTGGATGAAAAGTTCCTCCATCTTAGGGATGTTCCTATCCCAAGAGGAAAGTGACCACCTCTTTTCTTCTTCTTCTGGGGCAGAGTCATGTCTATTGCTAGAGACTCGATGGATCTTGCATTACACACATCTCCCCGGTCTTTCTTCAGACCATAGTAGAAGAGATGCATGCATGGCACTTGGCTGAGTTGGAGGAAACAATCTGCAGGAGTAAATGAGATCTATTCATATCTATAGAAGTTCTTGATGGTTATAAAATGTACTACAGACTTTTCTGTGGCTTATTAGCTTCCGCTTCTAAGCAGAGGCAGCCGTCTCTATTCAATATGTTTTAATCTTTTGTATGTGTTCAAACACCTCTATTCAAATCAATGATATATACTTGCCCTTGAAAAGACCTTTCCTCAAGGTCTTATACTTCATGGAAGACATAAATTGAAACTGGAATGGCTGTGTAGCCAGAAAGGTAGAAAAAGTAACTTCCCAAGATTTTAATAGTTCAAATCTGCCCGGGGTCTTTTTGAAAAGAAAGAGATTCAAAGAGACTACTGAAGATCCTTTGAAGCAGGTGCTAGAGTTCCAGCTTAAATCCTTTTGTCAAAGGCCATTCAACCATTTCAATGGAGAAGGCACAAAAATGTGTTCTGTATTGGTCTTGCTCCTCAGAGGCTGTATTGATCGTGGTCATTATTATCAAAACTGAACAATTCTGTTCGAGGCATGTCATGAAACATGTAATTAAAACAAACAGAGATGCACACAAAGCACAGAGAAAGATCAATTCCTCAACTTCATGCATCAAATCAGGACAAATCAAAGCAATCTTTCGTGCAAAGATAACTGCTATCATCAGATGCTTCACAGCTTATGCCAGCTAGATTCTCTCTCTCCTCAACTACCTACTGGCCATGAGTACTGTTGCTGTCTGTGGCTTGGATCCTAAGGTAAGGAGGTCTTACCTTAAGCAAGTTTACAGAAATGAAGTTCCCTGCATCCTACTGCACATCCCAAAATTTAATAGCAGCTGAACAAGTAATGTTTTTGTGGATGTGTGGGAAGCCTTGTGCTACAGTTTTCAAGCTTCCACTCAAATTAGCATGCTGCATAAATATATTCAATGAACAAAAAACCTTTCAGTTTAATGTGTTGTGTTAAGGGCTTTCCACATTCACTCAAGCTCCAAAATGCCTGGAAATTACACTCCAAGCTCTACAGCGCCTTCCTCAAAGTTTTTCTTTTTCCAAAGGTGATATCATGATACGAGATCAGGATTTCAATGAAAGTTTAGGGAGAGAAGTACCTTCTACTTATATCAAGTATGTTTAGTTGTTCATATACCTAATTTCTGAAAAGGCAAGACTGGTCAATGATACAAGCTAACACTGCCATTTTATGGAGAGCTATTCCCAACTCCAGTCCCTTACATTTAGTTTACATTTAGCACAGTCTGCATATTTCCAACACAATTCAATAACCAATAAAATCCAAAACTTGAATCTTTCCTGTACTATAGACTTAAAAAGAACTTTGCCAAAATCTTCACCCTGCCAGGGAAATCGGTGATATTCCCATTTAGATGCTGAAAACACAAATACAGAACCGACTCATAATGTCAGAAGGCAATTCTTCCCTTATCAAACTTGTCTTTTCTCTGTAGAAACTAGGAAAACTAAGATTGAAGACATGATCAGCATTGTTTAAACCGATCCATTGTTCATGCTGATCAGTTTAAACAGGTCAAAGAATCAGTGATACAGAGTGCAAAGGTCAGCCCTAAAAGCACAGTATGTCATGTATTTATCATCTAAAGCAGACAGATACATTTCTGCACATGCAACCTCCATTCAAACAATTTATATGAAATTCTTGAGTCAGCCCAGGACACTAGGGGTTCAAGAAATAGGTTGTATGTGTTGGTACAGATACATTAAATATATACTGTAAATATACAATAATTAACTTTGCTTAGGCATACTTTTTCTCATTCTTTTTCAAAGTCACCTAAGCTAACAGACATCATCACACTTTGTTGTGTGTGGAGAAGTGCTTTTAAAATTGTTTTTACTGTGAGAGTTGGAAGTCTTTATCCACAGTCTCTGAACTGTGCATACCTTTTTGAAATGCCAGTGAAGTTCTCCTGAGCCCAGGAAATAACTGAAGGGGCTCATTAAAGCCCAACTCAAAGGACATGAGCTTTATGACCCCCCAAATTCTTTGATTCACTTTAAAATTGGAGCAAGAGAAGAGTTGTCATTCTCAGGTTCTTAACCCCCATTAATGTAATGGAGGAATTTGCTCCATTACATTCAATAGGATAAAACCAAAAAGCTGCAAGGGCAAAATTCAGTGGGAGGAAGGAAATCCATATACAATGCCCTTGGCCTTAGGGTATTTATGGAGTGTGGAACATGTATGGAATCGACTCTTCTAGGAGGGAGAGACAGCAGAAAAAAAAGAAGTTTGCCAAAATGGCCCATGAAGCTGCTTTATACCGTCTACCCAGTATTGCCTAGATCAACTGACAGAGGCTCTCTGAGGTCTTTCCCATTACTTGATCCTTTTAATTGGAGATGTCAGGGACTGAACCCATGATATTCTGCATGCAAGCCACACACTGTACCACTGAGCTACCCCCAACTGTGAGGTCACTCTTTCTTTAACCAGACTTATAAGCGGGGTGGGGGAGGGGGGACCAGCAACTTGGTAAGGAATTGCAAAGAATTCTTGGTAAATAATTGCAATGCCTTATGGTGTTTTTGGTAACAATGTGAGTGCACTAGAAATAGTTTTTAACTATTTGTAAATGGCTGCTGTTTAAACAAAAATCTTGAAAAGGAGCCAGGACAGCAGCTGTTATCATAGCTTTTCATTTCCAGGAAACATTAGCAACATCACATGCAATCCATTCTAAGCCCAGAAGTCCACCCCCCCTTTTTTTTTCTTAATTGAGATACTAAAATGAAAACAAAGCCACATATTTTTGTTAATGACACATGGCATATGCAAACACGTCTGTCCCAAGAAGAGACCAGTTGGGAGGGACAAGGTCTTCCTAAAATGATTGTCATTTAGAGTATTTGCCCTTCTCCAGCAATCTCAGCCAAACAACATGCTCAGCAGGAGACAGAATCATGAAGCAAAAATCTCAGTGGCCTTGGTGCAGCCTTTGTACTGTTGCAAAACAATGAAGTAAGGCACAAATCCCACTTAAAGGACCAAAGGGATCACGTTTTGTCCCTGTATGTTATCTGTTGGAATTCATACAAAAGAAGAAAAACCTCATACACAGAAGCTACACAATTTATTTATATGGACAAAGACTGAATGGATTTAATTGCCCATGGTTTGAAATGCCTTTGTTGCATATTATGTCTGATACTATGTTCACTTGTAAATGGAGCTGAATTAATTTGTAATTAAAAGCACACAGTACAAAAACAACACAAAACAAGCATTATTCATTTGATAATGTGATGTAAAGCAACAAAGCATAAGGCCCATCTAGGGCAATTGGTTTCAAAGGAAACCAGAATTGTGCAGAAACATTATAATCATTTTTTAAAAATGCAAGTGTTCTCCCTTGGGATTCCATAAATTGGTTCTTATAAATTGGTTAACCCAATGGCAGGTGAAATGCTGTAGTGCTGTTCCCTCTCACAGAGCAACAGATGATGCCCCAGGCCACATGCCAGGAGACTATAGTGCAGTACCTCCTCAGATCAATGTTACCCAAGATTCCAGAGTGCCATTGACACTCAAGTAACATAAGAACCTGCTTTAAGATGAATGGTGCCTCTTTTCTGTAGACTTTATTGTTCCTGTACTACATGGAATGCTGATGGAAAGAGTCCTTCAGTTTGGGCTCTGTTGTAGGATGCTGGCAGCTGATCAAGTGAGGAGAAGAAGGTGCAAACACTTAAAGTTATGGGAGCAGGTGATCTGAAAGCATTGATAGCTAAGTCATGCTAGGTGAGTCCAGAAGAAACTAGATGGGTGTTTCTGGAGCTATGTTCTGGAGCCAGGGAAGTCAATAATGCCCCTTATGCATTTGTTTGGCAGCCTCTGAATGGCTCACCACAAGGAACGGCTCTGCATAGATAGGAGTCATCTAGTTAAGAGTCCTAGCTAAACTTAAGATGATTTAGCAAGCACTAGTGTGCAACCTCCATGCCCTCACCCACAATGGAAACAGCAAAGGGGCCAGTACATACACTACTAAAGCAATTGGACTAGCAGATGGGTGCCTTGTAAAATTGAAGGCATCTTCAGAAAACAGGCAAGATCAGTAATTTGTTTGTTTAAAAGGGGAATGAAGGTCCCATTAGCAGGGCTCTTCTGATTCCAGCCTATACACATAATTTTGATCTCTCTCTCTCTCTCTCTCTCTCTCTGTGTGTGTGTGTGTATTACACAGTTATTAAGAATTGCTACTATTTCCAATTTATCATTATTTTCAGATCACTCAGGGAGGGTAGGAGAGACATGAACCTAAAAAGCTTTCTTGGAAGCTTAAGGGCATCAACTTTCTGAAAGATATGGCTGCACAGAATTTGAGCCTTTTTTTTTTTTTTTGCCAAAGCACAGGACCAGAATTGAACACTTGTACTTAAGAAGGTTAAAGAACTGGCAGCAGTAGAAATTTACCCCGCTGATTTATCTTCAAAGCAGGTATAGTCCAGACAGCTGCAATATGAGTTTCCTTATAAATCCACAGCATAACCTTAATTCTGACCTCTGTGGGTGGGCAAAAGGGATTGGCATTTAATTCCTTACACCGTTTTCCCTTTATATTTTGTTATGGGCTTCTGCTTTTGCTTTTCAACAAAACCAGTGCATGTAATATGTCAGAAGTAGGCAGCCTTCACTAGTCTGGTTTATTTTGGGAGCAAAGCGAGAGTCATGATAAAGGGATGATGACTCAAATTTGCTGCTTTTCTTTTCTTTTTTGGGAAGACATTGATTTTCCTTCTAAAAAGCTTCCATTCCAAATTGCCTTTCTTTTTCAAATATAAACTCTGTGTATGCACACTTTACCTCCGAGTATATGACAACACAGTGCTTGTTTACAATGGTGGGTGTCAATTAGCAGGCTGCTCATAAATTACTGAGGAAACTCTTGTCTGTTGTCTATGCCAGTCCGCAACCCCTGAACCTTTGAAGCCCTATGAGTGGAAGGGATGCAACCCAAGTTCAAGCCCTTGTACTTCTCTATCCTGCATATCCCAGAGCAAGCTCCAGGCAAATCCTGTCCAATTAAGCTTAGTGGGATTTATATCCATGTAAGGGTGAGCTATGCTTTAGCTGTAATTTCTGGATATAAATATCCAAATATATATGGGGGTGGGATTGCATTTTCTACATTTCCCCACAACATTAAATTAATGTTTAAATATATGCTTAGACCAGGGATGGGGTAACCTGCAGTCTTCAAGATGTTGTTGAGCTCCCATCATCCCTCTGTCTTGGCCATGCTGGCTGCAGCTAGTGGGAGTTGCAATCTAACAACCTCTGGAGGGTTACAGTTTTCTGCACTCCTGTTTTAAACAATGCCTCCTTAATTACTGATTAATAGTACCTTAAAAAGTAAAGGTAAAGGACCCCTGACAGTTAAGTCCAGTCGCAAACGACTCTGGGGTTGTGGTGCTCATCTCGCTTTACTGGCCGAAGGAGCCGACGTTTGTCCGCAGACAGTTTTTCCGGGTCATGTGGCCAGCATGACTAAGCCGCTTCTAGCAAAACCAGAGCAGCGCATGGAAATGACGTTTACCTTCCCGCCGGAGCGGTACCTATTTATCTACTTGCACTTTGATGTGCTTTCAAACTGCTAGGTGGGCAGGAGCTGGGACTGAACAAACCGCTGACCTTCTGATCAGCAAGCCCAAGGCTCAGTGGTTTACACCACAGCACCACCTGCGTCCCTAATAGTACCTTATTCCAGATTAATAGATTAAGAATTCCATTTATTATTTTATCGTTGAATTTATAAATGTGGACAGAAGTTGCACACTTTATACTTTAGGCTATGTGATCATGATCAGTTTGGGCTAATCATTACCATCACATATCTATGTTAGCCAATAAAATCAATAAAATAATGGCTGGGGCAGAGGCACTGGTGCAAAATGCTAAAATAGACACTACTGCCCAATTCAGTTTCACTAAAATAAGGCTAAAACATGGTGAGGAAATGACAGAGGATGTTTGTCTTCTCTTGGAGGGAGCTGGCTGGGATCCCCACCCCCCATGACCCTCTGGGTATCATCCAAAACTGACCTAGTAGCCTTGAGGACAAATTTTGCCACAGCTCTTCATCCTTCATCTTCATCAGAAAGGAGTCTGAAAAACTGCTTGGAAAACTGAGGTCAAGCCTCTGACCTGAACAATAAATAGCTGATTCCTCCCTGCACCCCAAAAGCTAGGATCTCATCATCACACTCAACGTGATAGAAGGTACAGAAGAGGGTGAAGTGTCCAGGAGAGGTCATTGTAGTGTAGAAAGATTGGAGGTTGACTGTGCCATCCAAGTCCCCACCTATTCTTGGAAAGAAGGGAGGGTCTCCCCTCCCCCACTCCAGTGCGCACAGAGTTGATAAGCACAAGGAAGCATTAGAGAAGCTGCAATTCCTTCTGGCAACCCCGTACAGCAGAGCTTTCCCAACTTTTCACGTTGGTGACACATTTTTTAAGACATACATCCTTTTGCAACACAATAATTCAGTTACTCTGGGAGCCAGAGCAGCTTCGTCAGTTGCCAGAGCAGCTTCATCACGCTGGCCACGTGACCCGGAAGTGTCTTCAGACAGCGCTGGCTCCCGGCCTCTTAAGTGAGATGGGCGCACAACCCTAGAGTCGGACACGACTGGCCTGTACGGGCAGGGGTACCTTTACCTTTACCTTTTAATTCAGTTTTACTAGCCAACCAGAGGTTTCTAGCCGCGGGAGGAGTGTGGGAAGTGTTTGCATGGTACACCTACACACTGCAGCCGACACACTAACATGTCACAACATACAGTTTGAAAAGCTCTACCACAGCAAGAACCTGTGACCCCCTAGCTGTTGTCAGACTATAACTCCCAATATCCCTGACCACTGGCCAGGCTGCCGGGGACTGATGGGAATTGGAGCCCAACATCCCCTGAAGAGCCATAGGTTTCCACAAATTTTGAAGTATATATTTGCACAACTAGTGCCAGGCCTGGGATCCTATTCAAATGTCAGCCTTTAATAGATCTCAGAAAGAAATGGTAGCACTGCTGAAACTCATCACACTAATGTGACCAGAATCAACACCTTCATTCTTTGTTAAGTTTCTGGAACCTTGTCCTGTCACAAGACATCATGTCATTTCCTCCCAGACACCGGCACTTGTACAGAACAACATACCACTCTAGAAATATTTCTGATACTAGAAGAACATATGCTTTGGCGTATAAGCCAACACACTGTGCCTATTGCTTTCTTTCATTTCATGTTTATGGAACGGCCTGCAGTTTACAAACTGGATCTGGTATTCAGAGACTTCGGTTCTGCCACCCATGATAGAGTGAAGATAAAATTTGTACACCCCCCTCCACACCCTATGCATTGGTGAGAAGCACAGAGTGATGTGGATGACTGCTTTAGGTCAATACTGCCTAGTTTCTAGCAGTCAGGAAAACCACTAAATAATACCACAGAGTGCAATCTGTTTGAATATTTGTCAGCTTAAGTTTTCCCATCGTATAACACACAAAAAGTATGAGCTGTCAAGGAAATCTACTGACTGGAAATATGCTTCATTACACTTGGAAGATCATCCTTGGGCACGCATAAGCCTGCATTAGAAGCAAAAGAACAGCTATTCGTGTAGACATTTAAGTTTCAATAATATATGCTAGTAAAGCAAGGCTAGTTCAAATGGTTTTTAGAAAGCTAATTCTTCTGATCTCTTCATGAGAATATTTAAAAGTCATAATATTGTATTATACTTCCCCTGCCTTCTTTGGGTAAAATCTGCAAAATATTTATAATGCCCAAGAAAGACACTCATATTGGATGCAACTTACTAACAATGCTGGAATTGCAGTTCCAAGTCATTCAGAGGGAAGCATTGTATCGGAAAATATTAATAAAGATGAGTGAAGAGTGAATACAGCAGCTGATGCAGAATGGTGGCCTTTGGAGGCAAAAAGTCAATGAACGTTATACTAAAGAGGAAGGAACGAACTATGCAAGTCTCTATGGATTCATGTTACTAAAGCCAAACAAAGAGTCTTAATTTCCTGACCACTCAAGACCAAGATATTTCAAGACCGTTCATCAAGATCGTTCATGTTACTAAAAGCAGAAACTAGGATTGCCATTTTCTCCCTTTGAATTTGTGTGTCTTTAAAAGGTTGTGTGACAGACAGAAATTCAACTGGATCTTTCTCCACCATTTTATCTTTATAGCTGGGGGGGGGGGGAGGTGAAATCCGTTGCAGAAAGTGGGTGAAGCATTGCTCTTGGGGTTTATTTATTTTATTAACTGCATTTATCTACCACTTTTTTTGGCCAAAACACCCAGAACAATTTACAATTAAAAATATCAGAATAAATAAAAAGCTACAAAAATATGGTCAGGGCAATTTCAAGAGTTGATTGCACAGGCTCCCTGAGCACGGCCTCTTCGGCTTTGTGGCAAAGTAATAAGATGACATGGACCAGAATGCTGCTGCCCATCACTACCACAGGAGGAGGTCCAACAGACGGCATCTTGCCATACCCGCCCCCTCAAACCTGGAGATGACCCTGAGCCTCCTATTGAATGAATCACTTTGCTCATTTCTGTAAATCAAAATGTTTCTTTCAAGAAACAGATTTAAAATGTACTGACAGAAGAGCAGAATCTATGTGAAGACACATGCATAAAAGAGAAAGGACTTAAATCCTTTTAAGGGCATTTAAAAAATAAAATTAAAGTGGTAATATATGGAGACCAAGGTCACGGCTCCCAGAGTAATAATTTTGTGGGACAGAAAACACAGCATCAGAATCCCATGATCACACAGTTTTCCTGTACAGTTTAATTGCTCTTCAATGTAAATGAGCCGGGGGGGGGGGGGAGAGATAATGATTACACATCCATAAAAAGAAACAGCTACGCTTCCGTGAAGTTCTGCTATCTTTGTACCGAGAACGACAATTTTAAATTTCAAAGAACCTATCATAGAAACTCCAAGCCACTTAATGGTTAGTCTAAAAGAATTTTGAGAGAACTACATAAAAGTCAAGAGAAATGAAGAAAGAGCCGGGGGAAATAGACTAATATGGTTTCATAGTGGCCAACCAGAAGCCTATCAGAAGCCCATAAAGGTAACAGCCTACTTCAGTGATCCCGATTCCCATTTCAGAGGCAGAGCTCAGTTCAGATGCTTGTACAGTATCTGCATACTATGAAATCAACAGATTAATTTTCAGGAGAAGCTGGATCAAGCCCAATGATGGTGCCTTGTGTTTCATTTTAGTATGCATGGGTGAACATTATCCTTGAAGCTTGAGGTTCTAAAGGAGAATACCATTTGAGAGCATTTGAGTAAAAATAAAAGAAGAGGTAACTAATAGCCATATCCTTACAGGAGTCTGCTACAACTGGCAAACCAGGCAACCAGACTTAGATGATGCCATCCATGATTAAATTACCAAATTTTCAAAGAGAGACACAGTGGTAATGAGAGGCTTCAGTTCAACTTGCTCAGGCTTGCAAGAGATGTTTACAAAAATAACAAAAAAAAGTTTATTTGGCTATGTCTGGAACAAGAGGAAGAAATGAACAGGTAGTTTCGCTGAAAAGAGAACATGGATAAATGTTAGAGGGTGATGTACAGAATGCTGCTTAACACCTCTGCTTTCTCCCACAAGGAAAACTCTGCTGAGCCTGGCAAAAAGAGACTGAACACCGAAAGGAAGCAGCCAAAATTAGGTAAAGAGGGGTCATAGGAGTACTTAGCCACTCTAACTTAATTCAAGCTTCATGGTCTGGTGAATCAAAGAATCATAAAATTGTAGAGTTGGAATGGATCCCAAAGCTCATCCAGTTTAACATCCTGCAATGCCGGAATCTCAACCAAAGTATCCATAACAGCTATTTTACTTTTCAGAAACTCCCATTCATCTTGGACTCCCTTCCTTTTGAGTATTTCTCACCATCCAGTGGTTCCTTAAGCTTTTTGAAATCAGCTTTCTTAAAATCTGGAGTGCACTCAACTTTCCCTTGGCTCTGTATCATTGAAACTCAAAATGACATCACTTCCTCCCAAGGTTGTCAGTATTTCCACTTTGTCAATCAGTTCTTCCCTGTTGGTGAGGACCAAGTCCAAGATAGATGATCACCTTGTTGCTTCTTCCAACTTTTGGGAAATGAAACTGTCAGTAAGACAAGTGAGGAATTTGCTGGAACTTACATCCTTGGCAGAGTTTGAGTTCCAACAGATAGCAGGGTAGTTGAAGTCTTTCATGACTGCTACTGCTCTCCTTTTTGAATGTTTGGTAATTGCATCCTAGGGTACAAAAGCAACTTGCAGGTGTGATTTCAGGGTCTCTTCTATAAATTTTGAAGAATAGGTGAACTGCCACAATTCAATTCAATTCAAAATCCTTTATTAGGCATAGCACACCGCAAATTAACATACAAACATCATATATAGACTGTATAAAATACGGGCTCAGTGAACACAATTTATCCCAGTCCTAACCTTAACTCCAAAAAATAAATCAATGTACATTGATAGTGTAATACAACACAACAACAACGCCTACCATTAAAAACCACTAAGTCTCTTTATCATGGGCCATTCTTTCTTCATGGACAGCATTTAAAAATTCAGCCACTATTAAAGTGACTCGATCATCGCTGTCCGCCAGCAGGTTCTGAACAGTTGGTTGTGTGAAAATCTGCCTATTAAATTTTAGGGCCTCGAATAATTGTCCTCTGGCATAACTGCCAAAATCACAGGAAAAAAATATATGCTCCAGAGTAAACTGCCATAATATGAAGTGCCATATAGATTGGCAAATGCCATCCCCATCTTCAAAATGGGGGAAGGAGAAGATCCAGGAAACTACAGACTGGTTAACTTGACAATTATAGGGTAGATTCTTCAGCAGTCAGCCTGGGAGCCTTTAGAAGAACCCCCACTGTGCAGTTATGAAACCAGCATAGGTTTCGTAAGAAAATGTCATGACAGACTAAAATTTTCTCCCTTTTTAGAGTGACTAGTCTGGCAGATCAGTGGCAGATTCTTGATGATCTGGGGTGGTTGGTCAGATGAGACCCCACTTTCAACACTATTTGTGCCTATCTCAGGAGAACCTGGCTATCTGTTAGCATCTTTCCAAATGGTAAGGAAGGCTTTTACCACAAGTCAGTTGCATTTGTGTGGCAAAATGTATTCACCTGATCCCTCTGAGCAAGCTGTGCTCCAAGCTCAACCGAGTGCAAGATGTAATACTGAATTTAAAGAAGTCCACTGTTGTTTGAGAGCACCAATGCAGGGAGCAGAGAAAAGGCAAGAAAGTGAAAAGCGTGTTCATCAACAGGAAAAAAATGTTGTTTTACCACACAGATAATAGTTCCCAGAACTTATTTTATTTGGAAATTACTATATCCAATTTTTACCTGACAAAAAATTGATGCCTAACTGGTATATTAAATATTTTTTATGCCACAGAAGGAGTAATTAAATTTTTCTTAAAATTACCATTAGAAATGAGCAAGAGCTGTATACGTTTGAAACTCATTTTATACTGTGAATTACGAATCAGGACTAGGCATCAATTATATTCTCCTTGATTCCTTCCAATCCTATTATCTAATCAGTGTAGCATCCACAGGACTTTATAATTGATCTTCTGGAAGAATAATATTTCTGTAATTGTATTACTATAGAGCACGATGCGATATCGTTGTATAGAGGTACTTTCTTATTAAAATCTAACACTAAAACAGGGCAAACCAAAACCAAAACACCACCACCTTGGACAAGAAGTATTCATTTCCTCATCTAATTAACTGTTTAGGTAGGGGTACTAAGTCGAGAGAAATTCTAAGATGTTGTTTGGATCCATCTGTCTCAGGACACAGTGGAGGAGTGCGCCTTTGCAGGTGAAGTCAAAGTGTTGGAAGGTTGCAGTGCCTGCTGTGGCTGTAGAGAATGATACAAGACAGACATGGGGCAGAAATCTGGCATCCAATTGTACTGCTGCAGATGCACCACAAGGTTTCTGTTGGATATTGCAGAGTATACACAGACTTTCTGGAAGTATCTGGTTGCAAGCTGACAGGATGACCAGGAACAAAATGCTGCTCACTAGTAACTTGGTTACTTAGAGGTTTATTATTTACAGCAGACTCACAAGTTGCTATATACAAGATACAGACATGGATATTAACTCTCTCTCTGAACTCAAACTTCAGCTAACTCCAACAGACCAACCAACCACACAGAAGCCATGAGTCATCCTGCCTATATGGGTGACCACGACCAATAGCAGAGTCATTTCCAAGGTTCAAATATCATCTGGCAGAAAACTCCTCTGCTCAGACTTTCTGGCCTTTGGCCAACTCACTAATTGTTTCTGTGAGAAAGCTGGATCAAAGCACATAGCAAAATCCCAACAGTTTCTTTTCTCTGTGCTCCTCCCAGCAGCCATTCCTCCTCTGGTCACTGCAGTGGATACATGATCTGACTGTCTGTCTCCAGGCACTGTGGTCATCTGCAAGGGATTCCCACACTGTAACAAAAAGTGGGTCTGCCAATGGACCTGGTGCCTGAAGCCAGCTCCCTGTAGAGCATGTCCTTTGGGGATCCTGCCATCTTCCATTCTGTGGACATGACAAAGCCAGCATAGAGACTAAGACAGGCGTATGCTGGGAATATGAGCTTGGGAGAGCACATATTTGTTTGAAACTCTGTCCTGCAATGTGATACCCAAAATCTTCCTGAAACAGCACATGTAGAAGGCATTGAGGCATCATTCTTGACAGTTTTAAGTTGCTCACGACTCACTTCCATAAAGCAGCATGTGCAACATGGTAGACCTTCACCTTGGTATTGGTTGTTAGCATCACATTCTCCCATACCTCTTTGAAGAGGTGACCCATAGCTGTAGCTGACTTGCCAATACACTTATCCAGCTCAGCCGTGATGGAGAGGCTACTGGTTATAGTAGAACTCACAGAGACAAAATTGTCTACCACTTCAAGCTTGTGGTCACCAATGATGGCATTGAGCAATGATGACATCCTGACCCAGGTCGTTGGTCTTTGTCAAGCTGATAGTAAGGCCAAACTTCCTGAAGGCTTGGGCAAAATGGTTGGTGAGTCTCTGTAAAGCGTCCTCAGAGTGTGCTGTCAAGGCTGCATCATCTGAAAGCAACGTTTCTCAGATAAGAACCCGGTACACTTTTGTCTTGGTGTGGAGACCAAGGTTGAACCGATCGCAGTCACTCCTTGAATGAACGTACACAGCATCTTCAATCAAACTGAAGGCATAGGAGAGCAACCAGGAGAAGAATACGCCAAAGAGATTTGGGGCGAGAACACAGTCTGCTTCACACGACTCTTTATAGGGAAGGCATCGGAGAATGAGCTTTCATATTCAACAGGTAATGTTCATGGGTAGATTTAAGTGCTCTTAGTATGATTGAGCAATAGCTCTGTGTAGGAACAGGTCTTTAATTAGTTGCCAGTGTAGTATAGTGTAGTGTAGTGGTTAAAGCATGTCAAATTAGGACCTGGGAGGCGAGGGTTCAAATCCTCACTCAGCCATGAAGCTCACTTTGTACAAAGGTGATTATGACAGCAGCCTAAAATTAAGGCCCATGTTGATTTTTCCAAAAGGGGCCCCTTCCCCTGTTGAGGAGTAATGGTAATTAACAAGAGTTTAACTTTCTTTCCTTATCTGTATTTTATGGCCCTGTAAATCTGCAGAGCGCAGGGGAAAGAGACAGCCAGATGTGAACCTCTTTTCCAAGAGACTCATATTTTTGTCATCAACACAGCATAATCCCTACATTTAATTAACTCCTTCATTCTCTTCTGATAAACTATGAATTTTTATTAGATAATAATCTCCTGTACTTTATGAAAGTCACACACCTATTAGCATTATCCCCTCTTGTCTTTGTTCTGTTTTGATACTTTTAACAGTATGTGTGTTAGCAAGCAAGTGTCTTGTTTTGCCATCATCCTCAGAATATTTCTTGGACTACCTTTACAAGATAAAGATCAAAGAATGATATGCTGAGCAAAGTATATTCAGTTCCTTTGTTTTCAACACATTAAAGTTTGATGTGGTATTTATTCTATATCTACAATGAGAAATTAACATCTCAACATATTTATTTACAACTGGCACTGAAGTTATTTCTTTATAAAAGGGACTTTATTAATTTGGTTAGGAAGGGTAATGGGCATTTTATGGGTCTAAACCCAATGCTGTCCATTACCCCATAACATCTTGGGATTCCTTAGACTCCTGCGCTTACAACTGGAGACATTGAACAATGTCTGTTACTACCAGAGACTACCTACATTATGAATTTCAGACATCCTCCCAAGCTGGGTTATTGATCTTATTCATGTTTACTCAAAAGTAAGCTTCAGTGACTTCAATGAGACTTACTTATGGGTAAGTGGGTACAGGACTCCAGCCTGTAACTTTATTTCCCTGGAAATAATCACAAGCAATTTGAAGCCACTTTCTGATTGCTAAGTAGCCAGAAGCTGTCAGCTCCCCAGTTAACTTAAATTCTATAATCTTATTACTCTTTAAGTTTCTAAGCTCTCCATGGAGCTAGTCTTAACCCTAGAAAACATTTCATTTTTAATAGTGAAAACCCCTACGGAAGCTCTGTGCTTCGATAACAAGTGAAGCCATTCCATGTGCTAATTCTTTTTGAGGGAAGATTATAAATACCATAGAAGAAACCACCGCATAAAACTATCCTGATCTTAAATAAGATGGTATAGGAAGAAAACCACATTAAGTCTCAAAAGGTTTGTGAAATTTTGGGACATAGACTAAAGTCCCAAAACGGAAACTATCATTTTATTAATAGCTGTAACATGCAATCTCTCTCTCTCGCTCCCTCTCTCCCTCTGTATTTTAGAGATCTGCATCATATGCTGGTACATGACAATTGCTAGGGTATGTTGTATATGTTTGAGGAAACCATTACAACACTTTGAAGCTACTTCTGTTAATGGAAAACCTATTAGTGCTGGTGTTCTTTCATTAACAGGGTAAAGCCCAGTTCAGACATAAAAAGATACGATGGCATCCCACTTTATGAACAAGAAATGGGAAGCCTCAGGTTTGCCCTTCCCCATTTACTTCTTGTAACCACAAAGAGGAAGTCAGAAACGTTTGCTTCCAATTTTGCACAACTATAGTTCTCTGCAATACCCAAACTTGGAAACCTATGCAGTGGCGTAGCGTGGGTTGTCAGCACCCGAGGCAAGGCAAGTAATTTGCGCCCCCAACCCGTGGATTTTAGAGAGCTGTGAGTGCGAGCGCCCCCCCCCCCAGATGTTGCACCTGGTGCGGCCGGCCCCCCCTGCACCCCCCACGCTACGCCACTGAACCTATGGTTTGTTTGGTTAGCAAGAATAGGTCAGGATCAAACAGTGGTTTTTTATAGTGGCTTTTTCTGGAATTTTGTTTAAATAACAGGTTTATCAAAAATAACTTCAGAGAAAACAAGAAAAAATGAAACTGGTGACCCTTTGAAAACCAAGGTACAAATGTTTTTGTATGGTTCATTTAACTAGAAAATAATCCATGTAACAGAAAATGAAGTACTTTATCAGATTTGCATTTAAATAATAGGCATTAAGCAATTAATATACTGGTGAGTGGTTTTTTTTTAAAAAAACTATAATCACAACTGAGGACTTGATTGCAAACCACAATAACATCTTTTTTAAAAGAGTGCTGTGAGGTACGTAAATGTGCTGTTTAAAATGCACGTATATATTATTTGGCGTTTGTAATAAGATATGGATTGCAACTGTATAATTGACTGACATTCAATTAGAATGCTTAAAATTAAGTGAAGCTGGTTGTTTACTGAACTGTTTCATTTCAGCGAGTTTTTCTTGGCAAATCATCAGTTTGTTGCAACGCTACACTATGGGACCGTAGAGTCATAAGCAGAGAAGGACAGTCAAGGGACTATCTATTCCTTGGTTCTGCTCTCTTGGGTGATGCATAGTCATGTGGTGTGACTGGACTTAGCAAAACAAAACAAAAAATATTGAACAAGAGGTTAGATAGAATTTGTATAAAGATCTCCACATAATAAAAGGTTAGGTCAGCTGCTAATGTAAGTGCTCCTAGGTTTCCATTAGTCATGCTTATTTAGGCCCTGCTGCACCTCCGGTCTCTTCTCATGGATGTCCTCTTTGGGCTCCAGGGAGGCAGTGGCGGAGCTTCATGCTCCGGCACCGGGGGCGGAGAGCAGGCGGGGACAGGGCTGGCGTGTGTCCTGGGGGCATGGCACGCTGCCCATAGGGGCGGGGCGCTTGTCCTGGGGACGTGGCGCCCAGCACAAACGGGGGGGCAGCCGCAATGGCACCCTGCCCGGATCACGCTGCTGGGGGCGGTGCGCTCCCCCCGCACGCCTTTTCCTCTGCCAGTGCAGGGAGGGTCTCCTCATAAGCCACAAGGACACTCCAGCTCTCCCTCACCATTTCGGGGTTTGAATTGATTGATTTATTTATTTCCTGGTGCTGCACATATACATGGTTGTGCACAAGTCAATCATGCATAAGTACTTTAGATCTAGGTATCTTAACTTAAGTGTTTGTTAAAGCTAGAGCTGCAGTCATAGAAACGATTATTTAGTAAATATTATACTCATTATTGGCTCTAAATTTGCTCCTCTGCCTCTCCAGTGTCTCTGGCTTATCAGGTGCTAGTTGATTCTTGTGTTAGTTTGGAAAAGTGAATTAATGGAGGAAATTGTGCTGCTGGTTTTTCTCCTTCTCATCTACTGACTTCAGAACTAGTGCAATCCAAATCTATAGTTAAGCAGCGAATAAAATACTTAGATGTGCATGAGTCACACAGGCTAGTGGGCCACACACTCCACTGCCATTGAGAGCAACTTAGTTTGCTTCCAATAACTGTACGCCATACTTATATTTTCTATTTCACTGGCCCATTTTAACCTCTGACCTTCAAAGATTTTAGACTGCAGATTTTCTAAAATTCCCTTCAAAGGCAGATGTAGTCAATGTCAGGCTGCCGCCAGCGACGCCCAGCCATTGCCCAGGAATAAACCAAGACAAGGCAATGTTTCTTACTGTCTGCTATTTATTCAGTATTTACACAGAGAGGCTACAGAACCCAGCCTCTTGGATAATGGTGAATCTCTACCGCCTGTCTCTCCCACTTCCTCATTCCTCAATTTCATTGTCTCTCCTATTGTCTCCTGTCTTTGAGCTCTTTGCTCTCCTACTTTTAAGGCTCACCAGGCTCTGGCAGGGGGGGTGTCTGGAATTCTTTCTAAAGATACTGTGTCCATCAGTTGTAGCCCCTCTGGTGCTTCCTCCTCCTCCTCCTCCTCCTCTTCTCTCATTATTTCCCAACTTTCCTCCTCATCTGCCTCTGAGCTGAGACCTCCCTCAAAAACCCATGTTGCAAATCTAAACTGTCTTCCTCTTCCTCCTCCCTGGAAGGGTCAAGCTGGGGAGGCGGTTTCCACAATTCCTCCTCTGCCCAGTCCCTGATAGTCAGGGCTTTTAAAAAAAAGCAACCCTGAAAAAGCCTTTCTGGGGCTCAATGTTGATTTAATAAGTATGAAACTGATAATGTTTTTTGCTAAGTAGTGGCCAATTTGACTGATGATGTTGCAGGAAAAATCTGATCCCTGTTAGCAGACATAAAAAGGAGCCAATAATTATATCATAAGATACATAGATGAAACTAGTGCCAGTTGCACAGATCCCCAGCCTATATAATATGTTGTCCAATCTGAATATTTTATACTTGCCTAGCTTAAAATCAGCTCATCTAATTTTATCAGTAAGTATTCTTACATTTTCCACTGTACAGAATGATACAATGCACAGGTGGCATGCGTATCACCACGTCAACAGTTTTGATACCCCTATTTATTGTGCTTAACAGAGGGTTGAAAGAGGTTAGCAGATATTGCTTCTGGGGGCATGGGAAGCAATAGTCTATGGTAAGGCAGTAGGAATAATTTGAGTCGGAGTATAACACAGATATAAAAATGTCAAATTCTAAAGTAAACACAATTTATAGTCCAGATATAATATAGTCACTGGATTATATTGGAAAAATTACCAATGCATTCTCATTGTTATGAGAAAACAAAATGATAGGGGGAAATTGAACACACTGTAAGCAATAATAACCTCTGGCAAGAAGACAAAGAAGTATGTCCTGACATGTAGGGATGGATGGACCTATTAAAGTCTGATCTGTCCCACTTCTGCATGGGGATGAGACCAAGTCCCTCTTGTACACTGGATAATACAGTCTGATGGCCGCAGCATTGCCTCTGTCTGGTAGCAGGGTGTTGTTGTTGCTGTTGTTTGTCTTTTCAAAAGGTCCAAACAAGTCACCCACAGCCTGGAGCTCCTAGCATATGGGGCTGTTTGTTGCCACAAGCAGTTTGAGCTGCCCCCCTGAGAACTATGGGAATTATGTTACATCCCGTTCAGTGATAATTGTGGGGTGGTGGAATGGCTGCCCTCAGATTTTACATGGGATCTGTGGGTGAGCCAGAATCCTGACCTCTTTCTCATTCATAATGAGACTTTTGTTGAAATTTAACCAGTTCCCTTTACTAAGATCTCACCTACATCATTCTGAAAGCAGAACCACCTGTGTTATGGACAGCACTTTTTATCAATACTTTCAGGATATCCCAGGCAACTCCATTTATTAACTCTAGAAGTAATTTCATTATGTGAGGTTAAAGCTGGCAGGGGTGGGGAGTCTGTTTAAAAACTGATGCAAATATTAGTCAACTCTCAATTTCCTCAATGTAGTTACAGCTGACACAGTGTCCTAGTCAATTATGAATACCAAAGATCTGCTGCTGCTTTTCAATGCAAGATCAAGTCGGAGATATTTGCATGGCTTCATATCCCAATTTGATGCAGCATAAACATCATCTTGGGAAAATAACAGAAGTTTAATCATTCAAACTCGCTAATAGCCCTTGAAATGTATTGGGATCTGGAAAACTCAGAAAGTGTGTGAATAACTTTTAGTTCTGATTCTATACTTACTGTTTCCATGGCAAAAATGGGTGGGAAGTTTTTTTCAAATTTTATAATGAAGATCAAATGCTGCATTAGAAACCGTTATTGATGTGGTGTTTTTTTTAGTGCTTCCCATATAGCTGCTAACTCCATGCTGCTCTTGAAGTTAATGTTTTCTTGTTTTCATTACCTACATCCTTTTTCAGCTTATCTCTGAAATGTTGCCTTTTTTAAAAAAATATGTAACAGTACATGCATCTGTCTTATCTTTGAAGCTGCATCTGCAGATCACAGGTAACAGAGCTGGGCATTGCTTCTGTAAGTCCTTACCCAAAGGCACTTCTTCATTCCCAATTACAGTGTGTGGGTTAAAAGCACATAGGACTTCAAGTGTTGCTTCTATGGACCTTTTGACACGCCACGAATAAGTCGCTGCATTATTTTGAGATGTTGCTGTGGTTTCTTCCATAGGCCATGATAAGTACACCTCTCTAGTAGTGACATCTACATCACTTATGTATGTCAGAATCTGATCATTCTTCAGCATATTTGCAAAGCTTTTGATGTTCATTTCACCTAAATAACTAGTGCTTCACTCCTTCATATGTCTAGTCTTCTATTAGGCAGAATATGCCTTCATTTTCAACTACACCTGTTCCTATTGAGTTCCTATGTGCAAGGGGGAGAAATATTTGCTACTTCAGAGTATTTACATGTGTTGGAGGCCCCTGTAGTTATATTTCATGTATTTGCGTGTCGAGGTCCCCAAGACACCCCCCCCCCAAAGAAAAACGCAATTGACACTTAATTTTTGTTTAAGGTTTTTGGCATAATTTTGGCCACAACTTTATTCAAATTACAGCAATGTGAGTGGTTGCTTAGGCATTGGTAGCACTAACTGACCCCGCACAGGGACAGCTCTGACATTCGCACCCTCCACGAAGTCAGCAAGGGTAAGTCACCTGCGGAGAGAGACGAGACTGGGAATCATGCCTCACCTCTCCCCAGCATGCTCCCAGGGGCTTGCGTGGCCCTAGCCCCTTGCCAGGGGGTTTCGGACAAAAGCATGGGGAGCCCCTGGGTTCCTTTAACAGGAAACCCTTGAAGCAGCAGCATTTTGGAGGGGCAGGCACAGCCAAATCCATACCCCTCCACCAACCAATTCCAAGACCAATGCCTAACCGCCAACCTTACAAGTTGTGACGATTTGCTACACAGTAGGCAAAAAACCAAGTGGCACACACTAATCAGCCAAATGGACAAAATTCCTACCGGGCCCCTGCCCCAAAGCAGACGACCCCATGACAGGCATAGCAAGGTCAAGCAACAGCCTAAAATTAGGGAAGGGAGGGTGGGTGATCCGAAGTAAGCAGCGAAAAGAGGAAGTTTGTCGCTGCGAGCATTGTATTTAACAAATAGCGCTGTCGATCAACAAATGGCAACATCTAGATTTCCCCAGTAACAGCCCGCCCCTGCTTAAAGGATGGCCAAACCATTTGCCTAGCAACAGTGAGGTGTCTCGTCAGCCCCACCCACAACCTGTGCTCTCCATGAGGGAGAACACACTTTCTAATATAAGCCACCTAGGGAATCCTCGGGGGTTGAAAGGTGGGATAGAAATCAAATAAATGACTAGAACAAGTGCTTACAATGAAATAAGTTGAGTAGCAGATGTCCATGTCAGGCTGATTGATGGAAGTTCACAAACTGATTTTTGTAGCCATTTTGCTACAGTCTTTTGGAACAGACTGATGGTTCTGCACTGATATTCCATTATCAATGGAACATTATCTTAGCATGGCATTTTGGTCTGTTGAGGCCATAGCCAAATTTGGGTCCAAGATGAAGCTTAAGTATCTGAGATTACCTCGGTGTGACCCTATGCTGAACCTCGTTCTTTTAAAATTCTGCACAGCTCAAAACAGTTGTGTTCTCTTAACATATTCAGGAATAAAAAATCCACAGTATCTGTTTCAGGGAAAGTTAAACACTGGTAGCCTGATCAAAATGTTTGTGCCTGCTATGCAAGAATATCCTGACAAGGGAATAGTATTTGCTTCTTTGTCTTGTGGGAAAACTAGAAACATGACATTTGCTCAGAAAGGCAGGAAGTACCATAATATGTTTCAGTGGACAAGACTTGTGTCTTTTATTCATTTCTGAAGTAAATGCACAACTCAAGATGTCCAGTGAAGGGAGGAAAGACACTCTTCTTTGTTAGAGAAGGTGCCCAACATGCATTTCAAAACAGTAATTTACCACCAAAAAGAACCCTTCTGGTCTAAAAGTATCCGCCATATTCACACCTTCCTAGTCACACTCACCTTTACAGATAAACATCAGCTCTACTCAGGCATTCAAAATATGTTTGTGTAGGAGAGAGAGGTTGGGAGGGACTGCATTAAATGAGTCTAGGGGTTCTTGTGGTGACTACACTCACCAGGGCTGGCCCAATAAATTTTCATACCTGAGGCAAACCATAAAATGGTGACCCTCGCCCCTACCAGAGAAGAAGGGGTGAGCAAAGATCTACATCAGGAACAAAGGTGGGAGGAGACCAGTAATGCTTCCTGTTTGTCAAGATACAGGCAGCATGGGGAGGCTGCTGAGAATTTCATTAATTTAAAACGAAATCTTCCAACTAAGTACTTTGTGGTCGTGTTGGACCATCTTTCCTCCTAAAAATGCCCACAAGAATGATGCAATGTCATTACTTCACACTGATCCCATGGGGTATTCTGTCCCAGGAATGTTTCAAGCTACAGAGGACAGTGAAACCTCTGTTGGAAGTGATGGAAAACATTTTTTTTAAGGAAAGAAAGAAGGAAAGAGGCTGACCCTCAACCACCTTGTCTTTAAATTTAAAACCACATCCTGAAAATTCTTAAAATTAGCCTGCCCTGAGAATTGGAAAGAGTATTGCTCCAGTGAAAGGGAGGGTATATTCAGCCCAGCTTTACTCCATGACCTCAGACTATAGATATCTGAACTAATACAAAATTCAAACTCTTTCAGCATCTCTTTCAGCATCAGCAACATTCAGCATGACTGAATTTGGCAGAAACCCACATTAAACTGGCTGCTCAATAGTTCTTATGGCATCAGTGCTTTGGCTGCAAGATTTGGCAGATCTGAATTATGAACTCTTAAAGCTCTGTTACTGTAGAGCCTCCTCCCAGTATATCAAGGCTCTGTTGATGCTGGCAAAACGACAAGCCAGCCTACAGAGAAATTTTGAGTGAGGAGACAATTGGAAAAGACTAGCATCCCATCTGATACTGCTGCATCCAAAAAAGGAGAATAACTGTTACAGGTTTCCTCTATTTCACAGACACTCTGGAGGTTAATGAAACACAAACGCTGACTCAAGAAAAATATTACTTAACTAGCCTTGAGTATTTCCCAACAATATGAGATGAAGTTCACCAAAGCTTATTCCCAAGGCCAAATCTCATTCACATAATGAAATCAGTGACCTGTACGAAAAGGTAAATCAATGCCTGGAGGAAGGATATGGTTCAGCATCGCTGTAGACTTCTGATAGAATAACATTAATATGAAGCGTGGTGGCTTATCCAGTATATTGATGGACTGTTATTAGCCTTTCATGCTGCAAAATGGGAGAAGGAATTGTTCCTCCTCACCCTGGGACAGGTATGACCACTGTTAATACCAAACAGGAATTAATTTACATAGACACAAATATTAACACTATTCACAGTGGAGCACTGAAGCTAGGTTTTACCAAAACAAAGACAAAAACCAAGTCACACACAAAAATGATTTGTTGCAACCAACAATATCATATTTTCTTTTATTTCACAGCATTTATATACCACTTAAGCATCCATGTCCATGTGGCATGCCTAACTACTAAAGTAAATTCTAAATACAGCATGCTTTAGTCTAATTTGTGTTCATTTTTAAAAATACAATAAAATAACCACAGCTTTCTCCTCATTCAACATGATTGGCAACTTTCACTGGAGCATCAGCTTGTAATATGGAAGAAAATAAATTTCAGGCCAAGACTGAAAAGACAATGTCACAACATACGCAGCATGGGATTCGGCCTTTGAATGAAATCTTAAATATGCATCTCAGCATTTTTGCCTGGGGCTCCATTGTAAGATGCCTCCAATGTTGGCTCAATATCACATTCTGTGCACAGAAATATACTCCCTGTTAAGTACATTTTTATGCAAAAGTTCTTTCAGAGTCTAGTAACACCTGAAACTGTTGTACTGTGTTCTATGTGACATGTTTCCCTTCCTAAAGGGAAGCTGCCTTTGCTGCTTTTATATATGACAGCTCTCTTCCCTTGCCTCCTAATAACATGTTTTTCACCCTTCCATAGAGTGCAGAGCAGCTTTCCCAACCATCTGTGATATGGCAATTATTTTATCTTGTCCCTCTCAAGCCACAATGGACAGCCTTTCATTTCTCAAAAAGCACAGACTGCCCATTCACAGAAGAGATATTATATATATTTTATAAGACAAACAGAACAAGAAATGCAACCCACAAAACTGGGAGGCATAAAAGGCACTACAAACATAAACTGCTTTGTTTTTGAAGTTTGTGGACAGTATAAAGGGAAAGATGGGTAATGTGATTTTAGCAAAGAAATAGTAAAAGAAAGCACCTACACAGTAAAACTTAGGGGACACAATGATGAATGCAATATTGGTTGTGCTGTATACTTTTGGCATGAGAACTCTCAAAGGGTCAATCTACCAGAAATGTTCATTTCACTGGAGACTGCTGAAGAGATGTTTCTGGTGGTTTGTGTCTAGAAAAGTTCCACCAAAATATTATTTATGTGTATTTCCTATCTAGGACACAAAATGGAATCATAGAACTCTCATGCCATAATCTTCTTTTGAAAGCTTGATCATTTAACATTCTCAAGTAGTATTCTTGGTAAATGAGCATTAAAAACACCAGTGACTGCACATTCACAGGAAGGTGTAGGAAATATACACAAGAATATAATAAGGCAGAGTGATAAACAGTTGTATGTTGGTCAGTCAATATGAACAATCACCAACACTAGTCGAAGGAATTTTTTTAATATTGGCCCTGTCAATTACATAGACTGCCTAAGCAATCTGCATAATTTCTAAGCAGAGAATGCGTACACCAAATGGCCAATGCACATATTATTCTCCAATAATAAAATGGGGGGTAGGTTTTCAATCTTGACCAGGCAAAGAGCAAAATTCCTTTTTCACTCTGTTGGTTTGTATTACCAATGCCTTTACATGAATGTTCATGGTCACCAGCGTTTATGTATGTTCAGTACTGAACATACATTAGTATTGACATATGCACTGGATAATTATGTAAATCAAATGTGTGATTCCAAGATTCTGGGTCACTGATTCAGTTTCTAGTAATCCCTGGCTACCAAGGCTTGCAACCATGCTAATCAAGCAAATGAAGCTAAGTAGCAAGTTTACTTGACTGGAAATGTAATCAAAAACAACAATTACATCTATTACACACAAACTGTTCTAATAAGACTCAGCAAGCAAATGTTTTCCCATGTGAAGATAATTAGAAAAAATAATACCAGAGCGTTTTATGTTAAATAATTAGCAGGCATAGCAATAACTGTTTAGATACACGAATAAAAATTACTATCTATATGGGGAGTGATCAAAATAAATCAAAATACAGATGCCGTTTAGACATTCTTCCAGTCATGTGGGAGCCACTTATTGCAAGAGGAGCTCCAGTGTGCCTAGGAGAACATTTACAAGAGCCAACCATGAGGATCAGAGATTCTGCCTTTCCTACAGAACCAGCAAATTCTCCCAGTACAGTGGAAAAGCCGAAGGAAAGAGCACAAGACTGGCTGCTACCCACATGTCAAGGTCAAGAATGAACATGGCAGATAGTTAACTCTTTATTGTCAAACTGACACAGCCATTTCTACAGCTGTGAATATCCCCCCAACACACACACACACCTGCCACACTAGTCTAGTGTCTAGGCACTCTATGGAGCAGTTGCAGCAACAGCAGCCAGTCCACCAGTTTATGTAACCCCCCGACAAGCTGCAAACACGCAACAAGAGACTACGCCTGTGTGGAAGCTGTCTCTGCTCTTCCCTATTCAATCTCTTCCTGGTTCTGGGAGACAGCAGTGCAGGAGAGGGTAGGAAAGCACCAGGCCCTTCACTTGCCTGACCTGCTTCTTTCTCTTCTTCTGACCCATCCTGTGCTCCACCCTTCATCTCTGAAGTTTCCCCTGCCTCTGACCCTTGCCTCCTGGCTGGTATAGGTCCCCACAAATAACTAAGCTCCTTTCCCAAGTCAGGCTCCAGACCCCCTTCACCAGGTGCACACTTGTCAGCGTCCTGCCAGTCAGTCCCTGACATCACATTATTGGGACATTTAAACATTTTCTGAGCTTTATGGGACATATTCATGGACAAGCAGCTTCCAACTAGGTAAAGGTAAAGGTAAAGGGACCCCTGACCATTCGGTCCAGTCGTGGACGACTCTAGGGTTGTCCTCACTCTATAGGCCGAAGGAGCCGGCATTTGTCCACAGACAGCTTCCAGGTCATGTGGCCAGCATGACTAAGCTGCTTCTGGCAAATCGGAGCAGTGCACAGAAATTCTGTTTACCTTCCTGCCGGAGCGGTACCTATTTATCTACTTGCACTTTGACGTGCTTCCGAACTGCTAGGTGGGCAGGAGCAGGGACTGAGCAACGGGAGCTCACCCCGTCACGAGGATTCAAACCGCCAACCTTCTGATCGACAAGCCCTAGGCTCTGTGGTTTACCCACGTTCCTTTTCCATCTAGGTGTTGGCTTTTTGCAGTATGGTAGCGCTGCAGAGAGCTTGCTGGGGAGACCATGCATTAAAAAGGGACTCAAAAAGTACTTACACAAGGTTTTAATTACAAAAACAAAAACTCCTTTTACACTAAATACATCTACAAACAAACATGACCCAACCACCAACCCATCCCCCAGGGTAATGGCAGAGCTAGGTGCTGCTCCTTATATACTATACCCAATTCCTGACACAGCTTAATCAATGCAACTCAGCAGCACCTGCTATGTTTCACAGCTGTAAAGCTGGATCTCGTTATTTTGCTCTGGCCCTTGTTCTGGCCCCTTAAAGATATACACATCGGGTGAAACAATGATGAACCTTTACATTTAAAGAAACAATTCAACACTAGGTAGTAGAGATCTAAAAAAAAAAAAACCCATATATTTCTTTCATTATTACACCCCTTTCCTTGAAGGAACTCCAGTTGGCATTCATGGTTCTCCCCCTCCTCATGTTATCTTTGGAACAACTCTTTGAAATAAATTAAGCTAAGAGATGGTGACGGTCCCAAGGTCACCCAAGGAGCTTCTGGCTGAATGGGATTTGAACCCTGGCCTCCAGACTCACCAGACTCACACCATACTAGCTCTCATGCTGGTCTGTGATCTATAGGAATCTCAACTTAAAAAAACAAAACTGGCATACCTAACAGCCAAATTGCCCGTTCAACTAAACCACATGGGACAGCCCTCCTGGCTACCATGCACGTCCATTATATGTGGCCTGGAAGTTGTGCTATTGTTCCTGAATTAGGGTCTATATGGCAAGATTAAAATATAATTGTGCTAAGCTTTGATTGTCTAGAAAACCCCTAAGAAGAGTCACACAATCCTTTAGGCTGTCAGTCACAGACATCTGCACAGAAGTGAGGAATTTATCAGTCTTCAGACATTTTCCCAACTGATACACAACCCAGTAAAGAGTTAAATGAAAAATGCTGGAATACCTAGAGATTTTATTGAGACTGAATAATGCTCTCAAGTGCAGAGACAATATTGTTTTATGACACATCCTCTTTGATGCCTTGAAGACATGGTGTGAACTTAAGTGCAACAGCTAAGCACTGAATGCTATTCAATAACATTGTTTGAAAAGGATTATTGGGGTCCCCTGTTGGGATAACACTAAAAAGAGCTACACCATACAAAGCAACAGACTACAGAACCCGCAGTTCAGCAGAGGACACATACTTGGTCTACTTATATGGTCCAGCAGCCCTGACCTATGAGAAAACAGTATCAGTCCTGAATTAGATGCTACCTGGTTTTTAAAAAGTCTTATAACTCAACGGCTCCCACTCAGTTCTGTAGGAGAAAATAAACAAAAGGCAATCAGGAACACTGTTAAGGAGGCAGAGAAAGAGAATCCAGAAATTGTCTGTATCTATTTTTATACACATACACTTCCATTTAGCAATAGCTGAAATTGTGAAAACTATTTCTGAGCATTTATGGAAAAAAGTCAAAGTGTTGGGTTAACTTATAAAGCCCTTTGTCCCTAGAGACAAAAATGTATTTAATAGACCACCTGCTCGCCTAAGGATCAGTCCATTCACTGAGCTCATATTTGGAGGCCCTTCTCTGAATCATAGAATTGTATGGCTGGAAGAAGGGCTTTTTTCCCCAGCCAAAACAGGACACAGTACTCCAGGTATGATATGACCAAGGCAGAATAGAGTGAGACGCAGGTGGCGCTGTGGGTTAAATCACAGAGCCTAGGACTTGATGATCAGAAGGTCAGCGGTTCGAATCCCTGCAACGAGATGAGCTCCTGTTGCTCGGTCCCTGCTCCTGCCAACCTAGCAGTTCGAAAGTACGTCAAAGTGCAAGTAGATAAATAGGTACTGCTCCAGCGGGAAGGTAAATGGCGTTTCCATGCACTGCTCTGGTTCGCCAGAAGCTGCTTAGTCATGCTGGCCACATGACCTGGAAGCTGTACGCTCTCTTGGCCAATAAAGCGAGATGAGCACCGCAAACCCAGAGTTGGTCATGACTGGACCTAATGGTCAGTGGTTCCCTTTACCTTTATTACTGTCCTTGATCGGGACACTGTACTTCTGTTGATACAGCCTAGAATAGAATTAGCTTTTTTTTGCTGCTGCATCACACTGTTGACATGTTAAGCTCATGGTCTACTAAGTCTTCTAGATCCTTTTCACATGTACTACTGGCAATCCAGGTGTCCCCCATTTTATATTGGTGCAGCTGGTTAATTCAGCCCAAATGCAGAACCTTGCATTTGTCCCTACACCAAAATTTAGTTTCGTAGTTTTGGCCCAGTTCTCCAATCTGTTAAGGTCACCTTGAATCCTGATTCTGTCTTCTGAGGCATTAGCAACCCATCTCAGCTTGGTGTCATCTGCAAATCAGATGAGCATCCTCTTAATTCCTTCATTCAAGTTGTTTATAAAGACTTTGAACAAAGGGCCTAGGACAGAACTATGTGATACCATTTGTCACTTTGTCCAGGGGGATGAGGAACCAGTAATGGGAGGCCTCGGGACCACACAAAAATCTCTTGGAGAGGCTAGATATGGCCCTCAGCCTAGCCACCCTTCTCTTAGAAGAAACAGCTTTTAAGTTTTTTTAGCATTCTTTCCCAATTGGCTGGAAACCTTTACAAATAGAGGCTGTCAGAAGTTTGATGGAAGCCTTAGAAATTTATTTTCCCTATTTCTGGTACATTTATGCTTATCTAGTAAAAGACCTGTCTCTTTTTGCGCTGATTAAAGCATCAGTAACCCAGCTGCCCTTTGCACTTAAGCATCCTATCTCTACAACTATCCTCTGGATTCAAGTGCTCTTTGAATGCTGATCCTCTACTACACCCCTTCATGAATCAAGGCTGGGGTAGCCAACCTGTTGCCCTCCGTAGCCTGTTGGGCTACAACTCCCATTGTCCCAGACCAATCACCATGCTGGCTGGGCCTGATGGGAATTCTAGGTGAACTGGGTGGTTACCATGCTAGAGGCCTCAGGAACTCAGTGTTCCAATGCGTACCTGTTGAAGTGGCAGCAAGACACTGAAATCAAGCTCTGCAGATTCCGTGCCAGAACAATGAAGGGTCCCTCTGTGCCAGGAAGATATTCTGGGGAGACTGAAGCTTATATAAAGCAGAGTGTTCTATCTTGAGGCAGCTAATTCAATGTCAATTTATAATGTTATCTCGAGGAATCCCAGCAAATGCACAATCTATAATCCCGCTGTCTTCAGGTGACAACTAGCTGTGCATACAGTTCAGTGTTATCCTGAGTAATCTAGGCTCATATTAAATACCTTTTGGTAACTTACCTTATTTCATAGGAGGTAACAGCTCAAACTACTGGTGTGTATGTGGCTCCCCACTTCCATGAAATAAATAATGAATGCCAGGGACAGCTACTCAAGAGTCTCTTTCCTTTCTTTGTGAAGAGACATAACTGGGGAGTTACGGAATTTATTTACATTCATGGAAGAGGGGTCCAA
The DNA here is from genome assembly GCF_965153285.1 of Podarcis tiliguerta. NCBI lineage: Eukaryota > Metazoa > Chordata > Lepidosauria > Squamata > Lacertidae > Podarcis > Podarcis tiliguerta. The sequence continues at coordinate 50,645,451 of NC_139536.1, forward strand.
CACCCAGATATGCTGGAAACAGCACCAGTATTCCCCAAAACAAGTAGTACCTACTTTAAGCTTACCCTATTCTTCCAGATAGCTACAAAGTTCAAAATTTCCATTTCCTTTGTTAGCCATGTTACAACTCTCAATTGCTTCATCCCTTGCACAGCTTGTGTGGTGTGTCCTACAACCATCAAAAAGCATTGAACAAGCATTGCTGGGTTCGAGAAAAATGTAAATTCACCAAACTGCAAGCAAGCAAGCTATTACAAATGTTCTGTCTCCACTCAGTGACAGAGTATAACAACATTTCTATTGTGACTTAACAGAATAGAGGTAAAGTGGCAGGTATATTAAATGACCTCAACTGATTTTCAGAAGATGCTTGCTGAACATCTTCCTTTCCTGCCAAACTGTACACATTTAAATGTTTGGAAGCAGAATTTGTTAATCAGGATCCTATAAAATATAACAAGATGAACTGTCAATCAAAAAGTTCATTAATGGTGCTGTGGGTTAAACCACAGAGCCTAGGGCTAGCCGATCAGAAGGTCACGGTTCGAATCCCTGCGACAGGGTGAACTCCCGTTGCTTAGTCCCTGCTCCTGCCAACCTAGCAGTTCAAAAGCACGTCAAAGTGCAAGTAGATAAATAGGTACCGCTCCGGCGGGAAGGTAAACGGCGTTTCCGTGCGCTGCTCTGGTTCACCAGAAGCGGCTTAGTCATGCTGGCCACATGACCCGGAAGCTGTACACCGGCTCTCTCGGCCAGTAAAGCGAGATGAGCGCCGCAAGCCCAGAGTCGGCCATGACTGGACCTAATGGTCAGGGGTCCCTTTACCTTTTATACATTATATTCAGCCATCTCAGATTTAAGTTCTTTTGCTTATAGTAACACCAATGTTCAACCACTGGCTTTAAATTAAATACACTATCAAAATTATGTATTCAAAAGAACACATAAAAGAAATGGGTTACGAACATACTAATCAAAGACAAAAGACAGAAAAAAATCATGATCTGCTAAATGAAAAGAACAATTAACAGCTAACATATTGTTGCTGGGCTTTTTTATATACAACAATCAATAGGCTTGCTTAATTTTTAATACTTGGGTATTTGGTAGTTCAAATGCATTTTTAGATAAGCCGATGTTTAAAACCACAAATAGGTGTTCTGTTCTCTAATTTGCCAGCATTCTGTTTTGCTTAATTAGCTTCCATTTTAATATACAAGGCAGTAAATTTCATCATATTAAATGATATTAAATAATATGAGTGCTCCTTCCTGCAGTAGATAAGGAATAAAAAATAAGCTTGAAACTTTATGGCTTCTGGGAAGTGATCTGCTCTTTCAGAAACAATAAAAAACATATATACTTAAGGTGTTATCTTTCCTATCCCCCGTGGCTTAGAAAATACATCTGCTGAAGGAAAGAGCGTGTCATATGATTAGCATTTATAAATATACCTTGCCTCATACCAACCAACTGGCATCACTTCTCCTCCAAAAGGAACACAAGAGGATACATGTAATTCAGTCACAGTATTTCATTAACTTAATGATGTGGCAGCCTGTTCTCTGTATTCTCTCAAGGTTAATTCACACGCATTTCAAATTATTAATGGTTTCAACCTATTGTATATATACTTTCACACCTCACACTAAGCATACTACATCTGTATCCTGTACCGTGAAAGGTGGATCCATGCATTCTTTCACGCTGGGGAAAACAGAAAACGGTGTGTGCGAACGACACAGTAGAATAAATGCAGATATCAAATTCACAGATATTACAGGATTGCACCATGGGCATTTACGTGGTATAGATGGATATCTGCTATATCTGTGAAGGTGAAGCCTTGGTAATAAAAAGAGGAGGCTTGCTTGGAGAAGAGCTTACTTTTAAGTTTCAATGCTGGGGGACATGTAATAGGGGATGTTGCCTTCATACTATATTTGTAAGCTTTCCATAGGCTTGTCACTGCTGCAAACAAAACACTGGGCTAGAAGGGCCTCAGCCTGATCCAGTAGGGTGTTCATATGTTTTTAGGTTGACCTTCTTTGCAGTGACAATGACATCTGACAAGGCAGTATATAAATAACTTCTATCACTCCAAACCCGAAAACTTGCACTAATGCACTATTTTGTAACTCCAAATGCCCTTGCCAGAGTAACATGCCGGTCCTAGACTTGGTCATGCTTACAGTCAATCCACTGAAATCAATGGGCTTAAGTTTGCTAACCTGGTGAAGCAATCAGTGTTCCCCATCCACAGTTCTATTAGTTTATGCTGCATAATTTGTTTTCACTTCCTTTAAGGGTAGCTTAAAGTGGTGGAATGAATGGAGAAAATGTGATTAAAAAACATCAGATTTAATGACTAACAAAACTGTAGAAGAGGCATGGCCTTCTAGATGTTATTGGACCACTGCTCTCATCATTCTCACCAATGGTCGTGCTGGCTGGAATTGATGGGAATTTGTTCAATATTTGGAGGAACACATTAGGGATGGGGAATAATTTGGTGTGGTTCACATTTTATGTCAAGCCTACCTAATAATTCACCCTATCTGAAACAATACATGAACCAAAATGTGCCTATCCTTCAAAACACACACATTTCTGAATTTTGCAGTGCAATAGTCCAACCAAAAATGTGAAATAAAATCAGAATCAGAATAAATTTATTACAGTTACAGACCAGAGATAAAAATGTGTATAAAATGTGTATAGCTGCTTAAAAAACTGCATTAAAATGTACAGAATAGTTGCCACAGAACCCTCTGAATTTCACTGGGTCCATGGCTCATAGTGAGGGGAAGGGTTGCCCCATCTTCCCCGACCACAGTCCCAACAAAAATGCCCTCTCACATCTATTACTAGCTGTACAAAGCAAGGACTCATAAGTGCCCATGAAAGTTTGTCTTCTGGGGCTCATAACTGCTTGTAGGGGAAAGAGAAGATTTCCTTGGGGAGAATGGCAGGTGAGAAAGGTTTAGACCATGTGCACTGCAGTCCTGATGAAAATATCTCCCTTTAATTAACAATTTTCAAATGACATATTCACCCCCACACCTAGTTTGGCCCTAAGAGTAGTAGTAGTAATAGTAATAATAGTAGTAGTAGTAATAATAATAATAATAATAATAATAATAATAATAATAATAATATAATGTAACAGATATGAATATTGTGGGTCAATGTAGAAATATTGGTGACATCCAATATAGTTAAATAAGGTCGCTGACCTCATTGGGCTCAAGCACACCTAACTAAGTGCTGGCCTTTATGTTTACAAGCTGTAAACATATGTAAACATGAATTGAATTTACAAGCTGAGTTATGAACTATCTGATGAAATATTATTATATTGCAATAAAAAAACTCAAAACAGACAAACAAAACCAAGAAAGCACCCAAGAGACTTGAGCAAGAGTTTGCTTTTTCCCATTGAGTATAACTTTAAGTTTTTCTAACCGTCAGAAGTACAAATGGACCTGAGTAACCAACATACAAGTCCACAAACATATTCCTCTGAAGTACTTTTTCATACAATTAAAAAAAACCCTTGGTACAAAAATAGATCAGTGATTGTTGGGGAAGACTCTCCACAGGAAGGATGCACACTCCTGGGGGTAGGGGGAAATGTTCGAGAACATTGCAGATCTAATTAATAGGAGATACCACATTGATTTTTTCGAATGGATTCATAACTTTGTCGGAAATTGGGTGTTTGGCGGGGTAATGGAGCAGGCAAAACTGTGATTACAGTCGCTTTTCCTCATTTTTATAACCTACCGTGTGGCTTAGATAATAAATTACATGTTTTAGCTTCGTATGTTTAAAATGGGCTGTTCTACAGTCTTACTGAAGATCTATTATGCCAGCTATTTTATAAGTTAAAACAGCAATAAAATCTATTGATGATAAATAAAAGCTTTTGTAGGCATGGAGTATGCATAAGCCGGAAGAGCTGGAAAAAGAAAACGAGGAAAACTCCCCCAGATCATTTCAGTATATATTTTTAATGACATGAAGAAAGGCCATGCAGGGGAGGGAAATGAAATCCAGGGCTGCCATTCTACTTTCAGAACTGCTTCGGATGTGGCAGAGACACACACAAGAGAAGAGATGTTGTTGTTTCCAGTTGCTCTTGCAGCCCCCACCCCACATGTGCCATCCCCACACTGTTCTGGAGGGTCCACCAACTCTCTGAAACTGATTTTTTGAGGCACAGAGGGCTGCAGCAGGAGAGACTCACTGCTAAATCCAAAACACCAAAAATGTAGGGGGGAAACAGGGAATACTCTGAAGCTGACATGCAAGCCTAAGCATTCTTACTCAGAAGTAAGTGTCACTGAGTTCAATGGGATTTATTCCCAAATAAGTATGTTTAGGATTGCAGCTTTAAAAGTAATAAGTGGGTCTAGGGAATCTCTAGCATTGTCTGGAGTTAATAACTAAAACAGTGTGAGATGGAGCATCCTTGAAAAGATGTTCATGCAACAGCCATGACTGGTTGAACACTGTTGTCCTATGCAGAAAGAATTTGCCTATGGAAGGTATAAAGGCAACAGGAACTGTTAGGAAGATAAAGCCTGCTCTAATCTAGATATAGATGGAGATTAGCATCCTTGACGCCAAACTTCTAAAAGGAGAGGCATGGAAAAGGAAAGTTAATTTTACCATAGTTAAAGCTTCAGCTGTTCTTGAAAGCTTTGATGATCTTCGAGACTGAAATAGCTCATGAGCCAAAACTAAACTAATAGGTTCCAGTGGAATTTAACCCCCCCCCCTTTTTTTGTTTTCACTGGCCGAATTTATGTTCCAGTGAATGATTGCTTTGAGTCTCACTCATTAGTTATAGTTACTGAAATCAGATGGCCCCATCTCCCTTTCTCCTTCCAGTTTTGATAGCTTTCATTTCAGCCATATTCCTGATGATTTAAGGGGTACACAAGAAAGAATAGTATAATAAAGATGTCAGAAAACTGATAATCATTACAAGCCTCAGAGTTATTTGGGAGAATGAGGCATATGCAAATCGGAATATTTAGAAAGACAGGAAAATAGCCTTAAACAACAATACTAAGCAGGTGAAGTGAACAGGTCCATAATAATATGTTTGGTGCAAGGCAATTTAAAATGTTGCACATGCACACCACAAGCAACAAAATCTGTAATCAAACCCAATACTCAGCTTAAAGACTCCCACATTAACCATAATGACAAGCATTTGCAGAAAGAGGGGGAAAAAGAGGAACATTAGCCTGCATTTCAAGCAGAGTAGCTTATCCTATGTCTAAAATAAACAACCTAGCATTTTTAGGCAATGTCAAATGTTGACATTTTAGATACTGATACTTTGCATTTTGAAAATGACAAATGTTTTCTTAGCAGAGAGAGATAATGTTTTTCTCAGCTCAATGGCCATAAACTCAAGTTTAGATGTAGTGTTTTTATTGTTTATCTCCAAGAAAACAGTTTTAAAGCATGCACCTGTCAGTTATAACCTTGTTTCCTCTAACTTGGTGTTCCCTTCCATCGGCACCTTTTTATTCTGATAAAAAGCTCATCAATGGAAAGCCAGTGTGGGCTGCCAATTATGCTCACAACATTTCCTATTCCAAACTCTGCTGTGTACAGTGAGATTGGATACTTTAATTGCAGCAAGCTTTGGTCTTATCAAATACTGTCTACAGGCACACTGGAGCCTCCATATTTGCAGGTGAACTCTGAATCACAGCTAACACTTCTATTTGGGCAATGCACTCTTTAAAATGCTGAAACCACATTTTTGAGCCACTCAGAACACTGGATATTGAAGGGAGGAAAATTAGTTGTTGCTGGGTTTATCCATCTATGCAATCTTGGCTTCACTTTGGCGTATATGTGTGATTCTTAGCAGCAAAGATAGAGGGAAGATTGAATTTCACATTGTTGCCACAAACCCATAAGCCTGTAGAAAACCTTATGCATTGTGATGATTCCATGTAGCAGTAATAGTTTTATTGTGAATGAGTAGTAAAACCACTTAGAGGGGTTTTCTTTAACAAACATGCAGTATATAAATTTTGTTAAATAAATAATAATATTCCTTTTTAAGTGCAGGCTTAGACTCTAACAGTCTCATTGGGTGGTCGTTTTTTCCTCCTTAAACCAGTTAGAATTGGATAGGGTGTGTTAGTCCGTAAAGTTCAAGCTGCTAGTTTTCTCTCTGTTTTCTTCCTGAATAAGGAAGTTTCCTCTTCCTGCTTTTTGACTGTAGGGCAGGTAAGGTGGATGGTTGGTTTACACAGTGAGCATTCTCCTCCATATGCATGTAAACAAAGGGAACTACCATAATGCCTCAGAGAAACTTACCACATGAAGTGTGACTCTGCTGGAGCATAACTGCTGCACAGAATGTCCACTGCATAGTAGAATTTCCAGAGACTGGCACATGGTGATAATATGGGAGTGTAGATTGGGCTGGGAATGTCTCCGATTTCATAAAGGCCCTCTAAACATAAATCTGTAAACTACAGATATATTCTCCCCTTGGAGACAGAACCGAGAGTAAGGTATATATGTCTCTCCTGTACCATTCAAATCTCAGGAAAAAACCCCAGAAGACAAAAAAAGTATCTGTAAAAGTAGTTATTAATTCTGAAGTAGGTACAGAGTTTACATACCAGCAAATTATTCTCCACTTTTATTAATAGAAGTAGTCACGCTCCATTAGAACAAACTTCTGCACAGAAGGCTTCAATTACACATGCATCCAAGCCTATATATAGTCTTGAAATGCTATGCCTACCTGGAGCAGTTTTTCAGCAAGAGGAGGAGTTAGAGCTCAGTGGCAGAGCAGGTGCATTGTGTGAAAGGGTTCCAGGTTCAGACTCTGTGCATCTCCAGCTAAAAGGATCGGGAAACAGATGGCTGATCCCTAGACTAGACAGCCAGTCAGAGCAAATAATGCTGGCCTACCTAGACCAATGGAACGCAGGTGGAGCTGTGGTCTAAACCACAGGGCCTAGAGCTTGCCAATCAGAAGGTCGGCAGTTCGAATCCCCACGATGGGGTGAGCTCCTGTTGCTCTGTCCCAGCTCCTGCCCACCTGCAGTTCAAAAGCACATCAAGTGCAAGTAGATAAATAAGTACTGCTCCAGCGGGAAGGTAAACGGTATTTCCATGTGCTGCTCTGGTTCCCCGGAAGCGGCTTAGTCATGCTGGCCACATGACCCGGAAGCTGTCTGCGGACAAACGCCGGCTCCCTCGGCCTATAGAGCGAGATGAGCACGCAACCCCAGAGTCGTCAGCGACTGGACCTAAAGGTCAGGGGTACCTTTACCTTTACCTTTACCTAGACCAATGGCCTGATTCAGTATAAGCTATGGTCAGCCTCAGAATTACAAAATGCTAAGAAGCAGTTTAAACAGCAAATGGTTTGTGGCACTTTAGGTTAAAGCTGTGAGTCTATGTTTATTTTCCTGAGAGTAAACCCTGCTTAAATATTGCAGGATTTACTTTTGAGTAAACATGCATAGGATTTGAAGTTTCTCAAACATATCATGGCATAAGATTTCAAACCCTGTTTGTCAGGTGTGTGAAGTGGTTGCCCAAATGTATACACCCTGAGGAAAGAGAAGTAGAAAACAAATGTTTTTTCTCATTGTCACTTTGTGAATTATCTCCCTTTTCTACTCTCTCAGTACTCTGAATATATATTTATATATACACCTATCCATTATGTGACCACTTCATGCATCTGAGCAACTGCAGCCCAAGGCTTTTTGCTGCAACAAACACACACAACAATAAAAAGCAATTATAACCTTCATGCTTTGATACCAAAGGAAACGTGGAAATGGAAAAAGGCATGTGGGGTTTCATTTCCAAAGGTCTTAACATTCCAGAAGCACAGCTTGTGTTCTAACACCCTAACACCAAACACTTTCAGAAGCCCAATTGATTCCAGCGTGATTTATTTTGAAAAAAGTGGACTTAGTTTTTCTGCCTATCTGCCCAAGCCTAAGTATTTTTTTTACTTGGAAATAAGTCACATAAAGTTTAGTGGGAGCTACTTCCTTATCACCATGTGTATCTGGATAAAAGCCTAATCATTAAATCCCCAGTATATGGGATCCAATCCAGACTATGGAGGATAGGTTCTCATATCACATTGAGTAACAAGTCACAATTTGTAAAATGTAACATGAGCACTGAACTGAGGCATACACCCACACCTCAAAATATACATTACATGCAAATATGCACATTGGTAGCTAACAACCTGTTTAGATGAGAAACCATTTCCCTACCTATAATTTCTATGTCCCCAAAGTTGCTTTCCCCATGGAGTTCCCCCTGCATTTTCCAAACTAAAGAGGCTTTTTATCATTTGTGTGTTCACATGTAATCTGAGTCTAAGAGAAGATCCAAAATAAGGAGCAGTTTCACAGTTCATACACAGCCATTATTACATAAAAACAGCATATGTGCTCAGATAAAAGTATAACTTTTGAGAGTGCAGCTATGTCTTTAAAAGCAGCTATCAGTGTGGTATCAGTGTGGAAATTCAAGAATGAGGGAGGTGTTAAAATTCATTCTAGGCAGTTGCTTAAAAATCCTCTAAAATAGACAATATTCATCTCATCTAAATCTGGTTTGTAAAAGGAGGCATTCCTAACAAAGTGAAGCATTTTGCTTTCATTTGCCTGATATCCATGAACAGTTCTGTGCAGATACAGGCACTGTTTATGGTGAAGACTGAGTGCAACCACACTGACACTGATAAAGAGATACATTTAAACACTAAACAGTAAAGCTTTCAATAAAAGAGGCCTTTGTAAATTATGTATATTTTAACTCACATAATAAATCCCATTCTGTTTAACTAGTCTGGGGTGTCAAATGTGACATTTGTTTGATAAAATGTGGATACTTCTCAAACACAGCACCTTCAAATTAAAATTAAAGCAAGTATTGTGATGCTTAAACCCCAGCTTGCTTCAGGTATCTAATGGGCTCCTTTCCCAATTCTCCAGTGGTGTTCATTGTGGCGCTGATACTATAGACAACTGTTTGGATCTAGATGAAAGTTAATTGATTTTTCTGGGCACTGCCACCTGGCAGAGTCATCTCATTTCCTGATTTAAGGCAAAATATTATGCACACCTCAGATAATGTGAATGTGTTCATCTAATAAAAGGAACAAAGAAGAAGGCAGGACGAGGGGAAACCCTCATAACGGATCATTTCCAATATTTTACTTTGATGGTACCAAATGTTAAAGACTGTTCAAAACCCAAAGGAGATGCTCATGCAATTAATTCATTTATCCAAACAAGTGTTTCCTTGTTAGGACAAAAAAGGCATTTAGTCAACTATTCATACCACTGATGTGAATGGGACAATTGGATTTTCAATAAACCATTAACAAAAACAATACTCATTTCAGCTGCAGCTTGCAATTCATGACTGAGCTGCATTTAAATGTTAGTGCAGGTCTGAATTCATGGGAACACAAAGAAAAACAATTCCCTGTAATATATTAAATTAAAAAAAGAAAAGACACAATAAAAAAATAGTTTTCTCTCTTGTAGCCTGAAAACACTTAGCATTAAATGATACAACTCAGTAATCTGTTAAGGATTCTAAAGATGGCATGCCTTAATACATATTCAAATTTTCTGGTTACTTTATTAAATGAGTCTGTTGAGATAATATTCCATTGGCAATACTAATTTTCTGTATTTGTAAATGTTTTATGTTTAAACCATAGGGGAATTTGACACTGCCGTATCTGTTTGAGCATGATAGCAAAACTGTATCCTTCACTTCCTTTCCCTTCCTTGGACAGGCAAGACATTTCACAGCAAGGTAAAGGTAATTAGAATTTATAGGTCATGGAAATAAATGTCACAGAGATTGTATTCACAGCATTTTCCTGGATATGTCTCAAACTGCAATCCTATACACATGGATTATGAACCACTGAATTCAATGGAACTTACTTCTGAGCAGATTCAGTATTCTGCTGTCTGATACTTTTCCTCAGCTGCACCAATACACATGCAAGCAATGTTCAAATATATAAACATTCCACGTGTAGTGATTTGCATTAGTTCCACATAATCTGTAGCAGCATTAATTAATAGAGTGCATAGTGCTTCTACATCTGTTAGTCATTAGTCTTTACTCTAATTTATTAAATCCTTATAATTTACTTCAACCAGTCACAAGGACAGGCAATGAATGAGTGATTGGATCAGGATGTCAAAATAGTAGATGGCAAATAATTTTTTATTTTTTTAAAAAAGAATTGTTGACAAAATAACTTTTGACAAATTAACTTTTACTGTGTTTTGCTGGCTGAGATAATGTGGGCCACCACTATTAACCCAGGTCTTAATATGTCACACTTGTCATTACGCCTTTGGTATGCCACAAATGCTCAGCGACATGGCTTTCGAGGATCACAGCAATTAGAATATTATGATCTAATTCCACCTGAGTAAATTTAAACAATAGTAAAACATTGTGATTGTTTTTAATGTAGTAACTTTAGCTAAATACTGTATGTAGGACTGAAATAACTTCCAACTTTATTTACCGTATTTCTCCGTGTATAACACGACCCCTATTTGGGGGGGCTCAAATTTAAGAAAATGGGTGGAGATGGCCCAGAGTTGTTGAGCTTTTTTCTGGGGAGGATGCTGAAAATCACTAACCCGACTGACATGCACTGACAATCGCTCCTGTTGCCTAAGCCAACAGCAGCAGGCAATCACACACCCAGTTGCCGCAGCTGCAGCCAATCCAAAGCAGCCCTTGCAGCAGCCACAAATCACCGCTGACAACCTCCTGCTTGTGGCTGCAACCAATCACCCGTCTGTCCCACCCCCCATGCACTATCCATGTATAAAACGACCCCTGTTTTTTAACATTAGTTTAGAGTTAAAAAAAACAACAACCCTCATCTTATACATGGAAAAGTACGGTATATTTCTCTCATTTATATCTCTCCCCACTAACCACTGGCAGGACTTTACACCACATCTGCAGCCTTCCTGTTCATGGTGGCTAGAGTAGAAAGTGGGAAGACAGTAATACTGCCATGCCAGCCTGGAGCTGGCACAGGGATAAGGCACCATGCAATCTCATTAAAGCAGTGAGACTTGCTTGAGATGCAACAGATCTGAATCCACTGCAGCCCCACCTCATCCCTGGGAGGCTGTGACCCACAGCTTCCTTCTGGCTACCAATGGCAGGCATCTTGTCTCAGTGCTTCGGCCTGCACGTTGGGTGGGTGGAAGTGAGAGGCCAGCCACCAGCTTAGCCACCTCCATTCACTTCAACATTTTAAACAGAAACATTCACAAGATGTTAAAATCCCCAAACTATACTTGCAATATGAACTATATAGTGTTCAATTATATTCTAGTATTTGGGGGGAAAGAAGTGACTGCTACCAGCTTACAATGATGGTTTACACCCCCCAACAAGTAGGAGCATTTCATCTGGAACTATAGAAAAGAAATGCTAGCTTCCACAGCTGTTTATGAAAGTATCTGTGGCATGTCCCCTCTTCCTGAACACTTGGAAGATGTTCGGAATTTTAATCAGACATACAATGCATTTGTCTTCAAACTAAAAGTGGAAGTAATCATTCCTTCTACAAGTTAACTTGGGTTAGTCAAGGGAATGTCAGTCTGGATGTGAAATGGGACAACTCAAAAGGAAGTCAGTGGGGTCTTGAGGTATGCAGGAGTATATAAGTTTGTAAAATCAAAAGTTTGTAAGTTTGTAAATCACAAGAAAAGCAACATTTTATTTATTTTTTTAGCCTCATCTCCCAACAAGTAAATTGTTAACAATCTCACCTGACTGTTTTCCTGTTAAGCAAAAATGTTTAAAAGCACTTTGCACAGTAATAGTGCAAGGGAGAAGACTGTTGTTCTTGATAATCATAAAAACAGCAGCAGCAACCTAGCTGAAAATGTATTAGATTGTAACCACAAGCATAAAACAAGTAGATAGTGAGCTCGTTTACTCCCAAGTAAGCATGCTTAGGCTAAGATTACATGTTTGGGCAGCAATTCTCACCTCTCACTCTAGCAACCTCATCCTGCATAATGGTGGGGCCAGCACTGTTGCAGCTTAACAATGGCATTGGTTAATAACATCTGAACAAATACTTTGATATACAAATAGTTTGAATATCTAGGGCTACCCACTTATCTGGGCATATATCCCAAGGAACATAGTGGGATTTCTGTCCAAGCTACATTTCAGAGTACAAAGTATTGAACAAGTTCCCTTTGTTGCTTGAAGTTACTTTACCAGAAAACCACATACAATTAGAAAAGAAAGCCTCTAGCTTCCCTTCCCCCTCCTAAACAATAATAAGAGCATTCCAGGAATACTCCAGATAATTTTCTGTCTAAATGAGGATTACTGCACTCTTGGGATTTTTATTTCTCTTAATTCCACTGAGTGCTCCACGGCTATTTCAGTATTAAGGAGTCATAGTTCTACCAACCCAGTTCGCCCACAGTCACAGTCAACAGCTCTAGTTACAGGTAGGTAGCCGTAGTCAAAATAATAATAATAATAATAATAATAATCCTTCCAGTAGCACCTTAGAGACCAACTAAGTTTGTTATTGGCACGAGCTTTCATGTGCATTCACACTTCTGAAGAATCTGAAGGTGCTACCAGAAGGACAGTCAACAGCTGACATAATAATATATCTTCTTTGGGTTCAAAGGGTGGGACTGTGTTTTGTACGTCAGGTGCATAATAGAATTAAGTATCACAGACTCTATAGAGATCGGCCTGCATAAGGGAATGAGCTCCCCTCCTCCTCCTCAAGAGGCTTTCCCTAGGATTGGGGAAACTGACTGAATTGGGTGGATGTGGTAACAGGGGTTGATGGGAAGGGAGAGACTGTAGAAAATTGGATGTAAGCACCCTCTGCAAGCCAAGCTCTAGCTCATGGAAAGTCTCCACCTGATTTCCTGTGTTCAGCACAGCCCCTTGAACCCCTGGAGAACCCTTTTGGGGGCTGCTAGTGCTGCTGGGGGGAGAATTTTGTGGAAAAGTTTATGCATCCAACTCATAAAGTGTTGTTAGTGATTTCAAATGGAGTGAAATTTACATTCACTGATTTATGAGCCCTGGTCCTGATAAAGCCATGTAACTGTGTAGTTTTATGATGTATTCATATATCACTTCTCCCTTACAATGGAAGTCATTCTATTGCCATCCAACACAGAAAAATAAAAGAAATTGCTTACGTGTCCTGTGTACTGCTCCTAATTTACACTTCAACCAAAATTCTCATTGAAAATCACAGCACTGAATTCCTTGCCTTGCAAAGTGTACCTATCTCTGACTATTCCTATTTCTGACCATTCCCATTTCTGTTTCCTTACCTCAGTTTGAACTTCTGATCATCTCCTTTAGTCATTTCAGCTTCTATCCAGTTTCAACATTTTGGGGGGGAAATGTTGTGGTATGGTTCTCATTGAGCAGTACCATCTCAATATGCACATGAGGGATTATATGAATGCAGGCCTCATGTCAAAATTTCTCTACATGCTGAAATCTTCCATGTCAGGAAGATGTCCATCTAAATGTGCAATGTGGAGTGCTACTAGCCTAGGCAACAGTGGCACAAAGCTTTCGAAATGTTTGAATGGGCTCCAACTGGTAATTTGCTATGTGCATTCTGTAATTTAAAAAAGAAAGACAGTATAATTTCTGTCTTTCACTGAAATAAAACATGTGAAGCTTCTGTAGCCAGGAGCGCTTATGCCCAGCAATGCCTGGTTCATCAGAAACCATACACAGTTCAAACTACAGTAGTGTGTGACATAGTAACCTCTTGCTTAGACTACTACAATGCCCGCGATATGAGGCTGTCCTTGAAGTCAGGTTGAATGCTGTAAACTAATGCAGAATGTAGCAGCCAGGTTGTTACCTGGTGCCACAAATAGGATTGCGAGTCACCAATCCTCAAAGCTCTACACTAGTTGGCTGTTTGCTATCAGGTCCAATCTAAGGTGTTGGATTTATAAAGCTCTATGGAGCTTAGGGCCTGAGTGATAGAAAGAGTGTCTCTCCAATTACCTGCCAGCCCAGATGGCAAGATCTGCTGAAGAGGTTTTGCTTGTAGCTCCAACAACAACTGAAGTCCTCTGTGTGACAGCACAAAGCAGAACCTTCCCTGCTTCGGCACTCCAGATGTGGAATACCTTCCCATTGAAATGGCTTTCCTTCATGTTAACTTTTATTCAGATGTTCAGTTTAAGATAAGATCTCTGTCTGATGTACAGAGATAACTGAATTTAAAACTGGAATTTTTCCTGATGCCTGTCGTTTTATTATGTTTACAATTTTTATTGTTTTTATGACAGTGGGTGATATTGTCGTGTGTATTTAGGTGAGTTGTTTGGGAACCTTTGGGTTGATGCATGGGTTGCAGTGGCCACATTTAATGGAAACAAGTTCCACTGATAACCATTTTTTAAAAAAGTTTGGGATATTATCAAAGCAGTTTGCTATGTAACACATATGTGTCTGTGATGCACATAATAACCAGCAAACCTGCGTTGGGTCGATGCATGCCCTAATATGCACAAGATGATGCATACTGACAGGTCAAAGAGGCTTAGATGAGTAGCATGACACAGCAGGGCAAAAGATTCAGAAGGCTCTTTTTGCATGCAGATCTCCCTTACTGTAGCTTTTGGCAGAATGGCCAATATGCACAGGTCTGGTGTGTTACTATGATTATTATAGAAAGAACCACAAAGAAAAAGAAGAAATGGAATGAAAGCATGATGCAGACCCTGACTTACATGAAAAGAATACCAAAATACTTTTGGTCAGGTCTGGGAGAAAAATAATATATATTAATCCAACACAATTCAATACATTTGAACTTCCTGTGAGAACTGATGTTCCTTTTGTTTGAAAAGCAAAGACAGCCATGAATAATGTCTAAGAGAAAAATTGGACCAGAAATAAATGGCTTTTTAACATGTGACCTTTGATCTCAATTCCAGTTCCCCAGAGGCCATCTTTGCATTCTTCTCAAGTATTGTTCTTGCAGATGACTAATGTGGATAAAAGGACTGAAGGAGGAACCTCTGCTTCAGCATGGGACCTTGCAAGGATTCTTGATGCTGGAGAAGTCAAAGGTGGCATCTGTCTGAATATCTATTTTAAATTAATACAATGGAGGTCACTAGTAGCGACTCTTGGAACCAGAGAGTGAGCTACACAACTGAACACCTAATTTAATCAAGGCAATTGTTAGAGGAAGTACTTGATCTTCACCAATCCATTAATTTTATTTCAGTGAACAGCACAATGTATTTCAGATCAAAACACTGAATAGTAAGTTGTTTGTTTGGTTTTCCCTGGTGCACTTATGGTATTGGTCAAAATGTGAAATATGTTGGAATCTTAGTATGTAACAGATATTTGATTCCTGACGGAGCTGTTTTTAATAAAGCAAATACATGTAGATAATACATATTACAGGGAAGCTTGTTTCTGTGAATTAAATATAATATAATATTTCTTACATCACATTATTCCTTGAAAAGCTTAGATGCTAATAATTGTTTATTGATGCTAAAGCACTGATCAAGTTCAGACCCGAAACAGGCCTCAGTAATGTAATATAATAATCAATAAAAATTAATACCTTATAAATGTAACAGTTCAATGCTAATTCTCCCAAGCACTCAGTTCCACAGTCTTGCTATGCTAGAAGAACCCAAGGAATCTCTTGTACAGAAAGGGCAGTGCAAAACAATGAAACTCTTTAGTACCAGACTCTGCAGTGCCTTCTATTTACATTTAAGACAAGCAACATAAATTTGGTTAGTGATGGCATGTCGTAGGAGCAGGACACCTAGAAACTATAAAACTCTACTCTGCCATTTCAGTGGCATTACAGACAAGGATGCTTACATAACTGTTTAGGAACAGGGGCGAAGTTGGAAAAGAAGAATGACTTAAATATTTATTGCCACATAGACTGATACTGAAAGGTATGAAAAAACTTCAAAAGATTTCCAGGTATTAAAAATAGCTCATCAGGGGAAGGGATCCCTAAATAACAACAAATTTATACAGGTATGCATAATAAATATATTTGACCATAAGCTGGGGAAAAATAAAATCCAGAGTGAACAGCACTTGTATAGAAATGTCATATATAGATTTGTCTGGACCCTAGGTCATGCCCAAAGCTATGTCTTAGATCAAATGGTACCATATATGAGTGGAAAGGCATTTCTGCTTTCATAAGGGGAATTAATTTCCCCAAACACCCATAGTTGCAGCCCCTCATGCAGCATCAAATGCATTCCAGACTTACAATTCCCTGGAGAGGGGGCTGTATCCAGAGCAAAGAAAGATATATTCTATGAGGTTAATTTATGGTTCGCAGGATCTAACACCATAGTGTGACAAACAGGAAGCAGAAGAAAAGAATGTAGAAATTATATAAACAATACTGAACTGAGGAAAGAATGACATGGAAATATATTCTTGGTCTCTCTAATTAGGAATTTTCAACAAAAATCACAGTGACTGACAAGCCTGATTTATGTAATTTGAAACTGATATGAAATGTAATATTCATTTAGAATATGCATAATGTTTAGTATATCTTAAGCCATGAAATAAAACACTTCTTAAAACATAACTGGTTGATATTAATTTTGCTTTTGTACTTGCACACATTCTCTAGTACATACCAATTTATCAATTTACTCATAAATCACAAATGAAAGAAATATTGACAGTGAAGATCTGCCTATTTTATTGTACTGATAAAATTTCACAATATTATTAGTGTTAAACACAATCAGGTATTAGAAGTTGCTAAATGGCTACAGAAGTATCCTATGGAATGAAAGCTAAACAGAGCACTGCAATTATTTAAAAACCTTGTGAACTTGTTTTCTCAAAACTGCCATTAGCTGCAACTAATGGCTGATTCCTTCCAACTCAGCATTGCTTTTTAAGTCTCACATGGTAACAATGGCTCATTACACGCCTCCATCAGCAAACTCACCAGTGTCCTTGAGAACAATGAAGGTTATCAGAGGAATATGCACAAATCCTAGTCACACACCCTTATTTAGTAAATGAATGCAAGACGTGTTTGTGTATGGATTATGTTCAACTGGCACTTCTATTTGTAGCCACACAAAGAGGCAGCTTGCATTTCCAGCCATTATATTTTTTTTCTAAACAGAGCCAAAGATCAGGGAAAGAAATTAGCCTGTCTTACTAATGAGGGTATGGATTGCTGACAGGTTAACGCAACCACTTCTAAGAGAAAATAGATAATCTTAAAACAGCAAATGCAAACTCTCAGCCTATTTTTGGTCGCTTTATCATAGCACTGTAATGTTAACTTTTAAAAGAGGTTGACACAATGCAATATGATGTATTTCAAAGAATAGTTTGTTGCAACAAAGTTTTCCTCAGCTTTACTGAAATACTTCTGGCACAATTATAAATACACCTACAAATATTCTCAGTTTCAGAGAAGATGCTTACTGTATAGAATATTGAAAATAAATGGAAAAAACTTAGGCTTTGTGCATTAATCTCTTCCACTAACCATTTCATGGAGTATCATGATGAACTCTGGGTGAATTTTCCTTGAAAAATATTTTCCATTCCCAACATATTACAAGGATAGAATGAAGGAAGTCGACTTCCTCCTAATCTAGCCAACACACAAAAACAAAGAAACTCTGAAGTGAGTGTGAAAAAGATTAAATCACAGAACTGAACATTATTCTTATAACTAGCATCTGAATTGCCATGATCTCTGAGAAATACATTGCCATTATTGAGCATGTAGGTCCATGTTATTTTTAGTAATTTAGAGAGGCAAGTTAGGCTGCTAATGTAATTCTAGATAGCACAACTGAATTCCACACTGTCCTCATGCTTCAAATCACACTACGATTACCGTTGTGGGAGACTGCAAAGGTCTGAAGGGTGCTGAAAAAGATACAAAGTGGTATGGAAGAATCTCACTGACGTTATGCTCAGGGCTGTACAGACAGAGCATTCCATTCTTGTTCTATTGTTACCCCTGAATGTTCTACAGATGGCAGGAAACCAGGGCTGGCTGAGAGCATGTGATCATCTAAAAACGCTTCAAACAGACATGCCCTTGGGGCTAAGAAGACGACTGAACGCTGGCCACTTACTTTGCTGGACTCTAGAGACTATCCAGATGACAGTCTCATTGTGCTGATGCTAACTTGGCAGACTTCAAGGTAGGTGAGGACATATCCCCCAGACAGTAATACAGTCCAGATATTTGCAGGAGGTAGGGGCAGGGGACATGCCAACTTAACCACTCAGGCACCTTGGCTGGAGGAAAAAATGGGCACCTCCAAAGGTCATGACTTATAGCTGTGCATCATACATAATCAGTACATCCTACACATAACTTTGCATGCTTCTTAACACTATTAGTACTTCATAAAATTGATACACCGCTTCATTGTAAAAAAAACCCCATATTATATGAATTATATGAAAAGGGATAGACCTGTTCCATTCCAGTTCAAGCTATAATGTTTATTTGATATTGTCAGGAAATGGAGCAGGGAAGTAATTACACTTTAATTATGAATAAACAAGCAGTGACAAGGCTTTGCTTGTATTCCTCACATCAAAACTGAGCCTATGTAGCTCCCCTCTTAATTGCTCACTCCAGAAGTTGTAACTATGGTGCACTAATGAATTTATTAGCATTTCCATGGTATGAAAAATAACAATATATTTAATTGGAGTAGCCTGCCAGTTGCAGCATATAATGCTTAGACTAAAGGCACAACATTTTAAAATGCTGTGCTAATTCCCAAAACACAGTAAATAATACCCAGCATTTATATATGGTGTGTGTTTTTAGTGTTCAAAGTGCTTCACATACATTATCTCAGTAATCCTCACAACAGTATTATTAGTTTTGACATATCTCAATTTTGGGCTGAGCTTTTATGGTTTTTGTGTAGTCCAGCAAGGCAAAAATTGTCAACTTTTTGAAATTTCAAACCCTCTAACTCACAAATGGGATGAGATAAAAAATAAAATTTTAATTTAATTAAAATTGAAATTTTAGATTTAAACAGTTTTGGTCATTCCACAAGTGTACAACATATTAAAAAAAAATTGGATGACATGAGGTAAAAAGGTTGGCTCACTTGATATGAAATGGCCCTAATATTGAATGAAGTTCAAATCCCAGCTCAACTGTAAAGCTCTGTGAATGACCTTCAGCCAGACACAGGTAATGATAAATTTCCTGCAGAAGGTGCATATAAATAGAAGACAAAGGAGCCTAGTCCTCATGGTGGAGGCTACCCAGTGCTGAACAGAGAACACAAATAGTTCAATTTACCAAGTGGTTTTTCTTCAAATTTATTGACAACAGCTACTAATGGCATAAAAAAAAAAAATCTCTAGGGATCACTGACGGCAATCCATCATGCACTCTAAAAGCTACCCATGTGCTGCCATAGAGTGCTGGATTTCTGCAAAAGATTTCCATGTAGCTATAAAATGTTAAAATAAGATACCTGTTGACTGTGCATCTAAATGGTTTTACATGGATGAATTATTTCAGCTAATGTCAGCAGTAATTTACTTCAATGGTTTGATTCAATATTCTTCTTTTTTCCGCCTTGCAGTTGTAAAGCACCACAAATGTCAAAACCAGAGAAGAGAGTTCTACTTATTGGGATTAGCCTAAGAGCTTGAGGCACCATTATATGATTTAAGTGACATGTGGAATTCTAATATTGAAATTATTCTGCAGAGGGATCTTTAAATATTGCTTGAAAAGTATCATTTTTTGTTTTCCTTGATTACATGCAAATGCTTGCGGAGCTCCAAGAGGGTGTTGTGAGGGGCACAGAGAAAATGTCACAAATCTTCCAGTCACAGACAGCCTTTGTGTGCAGTTTAATCAGAAATGACATATTGGGAAATTACATAAAACATAACTTGAACAAATAGCACACACAGCCTCATTCAGCCATAACCTATAATAACCCTTCAACTTGGGGGGGGGGGGAATCAAGCCCATGCTTTGAACAAGAAGATGCCACCCCTGTTAAGTTTAAATTGGGCTTTGATTCAGAAGTAACCCAAATCAGAGATCAGAAACACACTTTGGGATGCCAGAGAATAGCAGCAATATTGCATAGACAAACTCTGTGTATCACACAGAGCTGGTTCACACTGGCTTCAGCAGCACAGGCCCCTGCAGTCTTTCCTTGGGGCTACCATTTAGCTTTTCAGATAGAGCAGACCTAGCATGAACCAGCCCTCTGTGTGAACTCTGCATTCCTAAGTACAGCCTTTCAACAGGACTATGAATCCTGTGTGATATATAGTATTTTACAGCGCCATGATTTTTAAATGATTGCGAGCCACCCTTAGTAGATCATAGGCCACAAGAAAGGCAGGATAGAAATCTCTCTAGCTAAATAAAAAAATTGGGGCAACAGGTTCTATATGCACATACAACAATTCTGCAGAGGGTCGTCTGTTCCCCTCAAATATCAAACCAATCACTGCACTCCGTAGGCAAGGGCCTCTTGCAATTATAATCTCATTAGGAGGCCCATTCCATATGATGTAGGAACCGGGCCTTTAGCATGATGGCAAAGACTGTGGAACTTGCTCCTGTTATGTATCAGACTACTGCTGTCTGTCTCTATTACCATTTCATTGCCTATTGAAGACTTTCCTTTTCAACCAGTTCTTTTAAATGGAGATTTTCATTTCAGCCTGTACCTGTATTGGACTTGATATTGTTCTTCATGTATGTTTTTGTTGTCGATATCTTTATTCTTCAGTTGCTTTGCCATGTTTTATGGGAAGCAATTTGTAAATGAAATGAATGAAACACGAGACGGCATATCAGGAGACAAATGAGGATGGGGCTTGCACAACGATCTGAAGCAGATGTATTGCCATGGACAACATAAACTAGCCCCAACAATGTCACTCAGCAATTCTACCATCAAGCTCAACAACACATTAATGAGTTAGAAAGAATCTGCTAGGCATGGTTCCCGTAATGCTTTTAGAACAAGCCTACACAACTTGTAACCCACCAAACTGAACATAGCTTATCAATATACAGCAATTCGACCCCCTACACTACGCAGACATTCCTAAAGAATAAGTCCCTAATACACTGGAAAAGAAAATGCTTGACTTCACTTCTTAAGTCTACTTAGGAAGGAAGGCACTGGTATACTTCTAGTTATGGAAAGTATTTTTATTTGTTCTTCTCATTTGATTAGCATATGAAGGTACAGTGGCTGTGTGAGTGCTTCAGAGTGCCTTCTTACTAAGGCAATTGCATCAGATCACATCAATCTTCATCATTCTGACATAATAGATCTTAGCATCTCCTGACATATTCAACATGCTCATGATTAAAGTGGCTTTGAAAGAGGCAGAAGACTGGCACCTTTTTGAAGATTTTATTGTTTACTGACAGTAGAACCTTCTGACAATCCCTGATTTGTTTCATAATTAGAAAGCAAATCAAGGACTCAAGTGAGGAAGTGATATCTCTTGTTTTCATACCTTCTGTTCTTTGATTGCCACAGTACACTGCTGGTGGGCTTCATGCAGCTTAGTGGTTCACAAGTAGTGCAGGCTTGTGGTAGAAGATGAATGACCTTTCAACTTGCTGTCAAAGGTTAAGCCATAACTATACATGCCATCTTCTGAAAACAGGGTTATTTCCCCTGTGTTACATATGCATCTGCAGGTAAACATCTGTTATTGATTTAAAAGACTTCCACTGATGCAAAAGCATAATAGGTACCTCCTCCCTAAAAAGTCTGAAACTTGCATACTCCAGGACAATGTTATTATCATGTCATCTGGAAGCCACAGCTTTAAAGACAAGTGCAGAAAGTAAACCAGGACCCATTCAGGGTTCTAGATTCCTACAAAAGAGAAATCCACAGAGATCGGAAACACAGCTAAAGCTTCAGTGGCAATGTGCTAAGAGGTGAGCTCGTCTATATCCTGTGATTATTTTCCTGGACCATGCTGTCAAAACACAGGAACATATGGGGAAATCTGTTACACAGCTGTTGTCTCCCAAGAAACATTTATGTCAAATTTAAAGTAAGCTTAGATGGTAAAGAGTGGAAGGCTTTGCCAATAACAAACACTAAGAGATCAGTGGTTTTATCAAGCATCCAAGGCAACGATCATGTACAGAGGTAGATGGAAACAAAGACAGTAATATATGATAACCAGCCAGAGCAAATGGCACAACACTTGAAAATTACATGCAATCATGCAACAAAGCAACATGACACGCAGCACATGAAGCTGACATCTGAAAGTGAATCATAAACAGTCAAGAGATATGTACTCTAGTGCATCATTAAAATATCCAGTGGGGGAAATGGATTGCATTTCTGATTGATGCAACTATTTGATGCAATTTGTCGGCAAATCTTGCATGTTTATTTCCTAGGTTTCTTACATATAAGTATTGTTTTATTATTTTTGTTCAATCACATAGTGTAGTTACATTTGGGCAATGCAAGGCACATACTCTGTCACAAAGTTAGCCACTAGAAAATCACACTATTCAAAGTTGGAGTTAACTCTTCATTAGCAAAAACATGATCTTCACAGACTTCATGAACAGAGCAGCTCAATCCCGGTGGTCTTCCTCCATGGAAATAAGTTGCTTATATTTTTATAAGCAACATTCCAAAGAGGTTGTTGCTATGCTGATATATCTTTCAATGAGATTTCTAGGTCCAATGCAAAATTTATTCTTTTTTCAAAATATATTTATTAGTTTTAAAACAAATTAAAACAAACAGTAGTAGACAAAATAGTATGTGAAATTTTTGTTCTTATGTGAACTAATGATCTCAACAAAAAGTCTCATCAAAACCCTGTGGGTTTTTTTCCTTGCATGGTCAAACTATGCCTTGACTACCCAAAATGTAATTACATAATAATGAATGCTAAATCCTTTTTGCTTATATCAAATGTCTGATTTGCATGAATATACACATATAAATTCTACTCAGAGCCCAGCACCAGTAATTTCTAGTCCCATGTGCTTTTGGAAACAATTCAGTTGAAATCCTGGGGATTACTTATTTGCTAAGGATGTTCAAGTTTTGCTTCTGGGTAAAGCTGTAGGCCAAATGGGCTAGACCCTAAAAAATAAAAATTTCTAGCTCTATTTATAATCATCATATGCTGACATCTCTTACCAGGAATTCTTTCATGACTTCATCTACAAAACTTTTAAAAATGGATTAAGTTTAATTATGGGCTGCATGATGAAGTACCGTATTTTTCGCCCTATAGGATGCACTTTTCCCCCTCCAAAAATGAAGGGGAAATGTGTGTGCGTCCTATGGGGCGAATGCAGGCTTTCGCTGAAGCCTAGAGAGCGAGAGGGGTCGGTGTGCACCGACCCCTCTCGCTCTCCAGGCTTCAGGAAGCTATCCGCAAGCCTTGGGAGCCTGTGGGAGTTCCCACCAGGCTCCCACGGCTTGCGGAGTGCTGTCTGCATCCCGAAGCCTGGGGAGTGCAGCGGAGTGCACCCCAGGCTTCGGGCAGCTCTCTGCAAGCCGTGGAAGCCCGGCGCAATTTCCCACCAGGCTCCCACGGCTTGCGGAGAGCTGCCTGCATCCTGAAGCCTGGGGCGCATGCCCTGGGCTTCGGGCAGATATCCGCAAGCCTGGGGAGACCGGCGCGACTTCCTGCTGGGCTCCCTAGGCTTGCGGATAGCAGCCTGTTCTGGGGGCTGGGGTCGGGGGAAGCTCGGGCTTCCCCCGCCCCAGCCCCGCGCCTGGGGGGGGGGGAAATAATTTTTTTTCTTTATTCCCCCCCCAAAAAAACTAGGTGCGTCCTATGGGGCGAAAAAGATGGTACTTTATCTGTCCTGAATCTTCCAACATTCAGCTTCACAGGTTCTAGGGAGGGCACTTTTCTCTATCCACTGTCTCCATGCCATGCATACTTCTAGAAATTGTTATCATGTAAACAATGCAAATAGAGTTTTTAAAAGCATTATGAATATCTCTGGGACATTTGCTGCTAAATCTGATTGTCTGCCAAAGTAGCACATACATGTTTAGGTTGGGAAGTGCCAGCACAGCCTCACAAAATATGGCATTATAGCAGTGCTGCAGGCAGAAGCGCCAGTGCAAATGTTTATATTTGAGGCCTTGATAAGCCAAGAGAGAGAGAGCCAAATGGCTATTCATTCAGTGTGTCTTTTCCCAGAACAATAGTAAATAAATCTGGGCTGTGTGGCAGGAACTGCAGCAGAATGAGGGAATAGAAAGAAAGAATGCTTCTCTTACATTATTTTATTTTGTGAGTTATATAGATATTTACTTGAGATTTATAAAAGTAATAGAGAGAAGACCTCTATGAAAGTCATCTATGCATATTTCCAGAAACTGGTGAACATGAAGCTGAAGAGCTTCATGAGAGCTGAAGACACTGGCAGCTGAAGACTAAGCCCTTAAGCTAAAGTAGATGTTACATGGAATTCCATGTTACTTTGCATCTGTTTTTTTAAAAAACCCAAACCAAGCCAAACCAGCTTCATAGACTATAAGTCAGAGCAAGAAGAATAATGGGGCGGGGATGGGGAAGAGAAGACTACTTAACCCCTTTCCCTCCACAGAAATGAATGGCAGCCATTTATTTCTGTGAGAAGGTGTAAAAGGAAAATTATATACTTAGGGACACCATTTGGGCAAGGGCTAAGCCTGCCACCTGCCCCTGCCCCTGGTGACCCCAACCATCGAGAACAAAACCTACTCCTGTCTTGCTAGCTCATTCTGGGTTGGGTTTCTTGGTCATGCTACAGTGCGATGAAATGTTAGGGAACTGACTAGATAGAGGGCAAACATCACAGCCATCTGGACCAATAACAGTTACCAGAGCCAAATAGCGTAATGTCACCTTTTAGATAGGATAATGAACATGTTATTTCTGGTCAGGCCTTTTGTTTATGACTTCAGATAAAAAAGGAAAATGATACAATGAAGGTTGCTGTTGCATCTTTGGAATACAAAAGAAGAAATCAAACAAAGAGGACTATATAATCTGGAGAGAAAACAAGAACTGTAGAAGGTTGTGAATATTTTGAGCATTGTGTTTAAGGAATGAAGAGAGGGTGTTCCGTTTAATGACTATTTACTAATTTACTGTTTTACGACTGGTCCAATACGTACGAAAACTATTACATACTCATACTCTGAAATGGAAATATCCACACGTTACTTCACAATTTAATGTGAGAAAGCTACATAGCTTATGGCAACTTTGTTGGCAAGAATAATCTTGTTGTTAAATTCGCACAATGTGATCTCTGTCTACAATACATGCTGTTCTCAGGTTTGCTCAAAACTGAAACTCATGGACACTGTGCACTTTTTGAAAGTGACAGCCCTTTTGTTTTGAAACTCAATATAGTATGTCTTTCTTACTTAATGTTAGGGGGGAAATGCAAAGCATCCATTGTTATTATTTCTTAGATTCTTACCCACCTTTCACCATGAAGTTTCTGAGTGAGTTATAATTTAAAAATACAATATTAAAATCAGTTTAAAAAAATTACCATCAAAAGAACAGGATGAATCCTAAAATGTATGGTACAATCACTGAGTGCTAACCTTACTGAGGCTCAGTTTATCTGTAATATCGATGTGTCTGTTCTCTTCTTTGTTCCCATCTTTTATTCCCATGCAGGATTTAACCCCCCACCCATATCTCCTCATCTTGTTTTTGTTTTTGTTTAACCTCCTCTTCCCCACCCAAATCCCCACCCACAGCATCCTGCAAACATGCTGAAGGAAATAATGATTGGGAAAGGTCAAATTTTCATCCCTGTGAGCTATAAATAGTTTCTACAAACTTGGTGAAATACAAGACCATTGTGATAATGCTAATAAAGGAAAGTGACAGATCCAATGGATAAATACAATAAATCTTGGGCAAGATGTCATCCTTACCAAACAGCGTCCTATAATAATAAAACACTGTCAAACTGGTCACCAAGTTCAGTTGGCTACAAGAAAAAATAAAACACCTTTCATGCATTTTATAGTTTGTCTCATGTAAGGGGTGTAGCAGGGGGGCAGAGGGCTCTGGCTCTGGCACAGGTTTATGAGGGGGCAAATGTGGGAGCAAGCAGACGCCCCCACAGCAGGCTCCCTCACTGATGCCAGAGCTGCAGAGAGGCAGTCCAAGATGCAGCCAGGCCAGGCCTTTGCAGCTGGTATGGCGGGCTCTGTTCACCCTCTGTGCCCCGCCCTTGGCATGTGCCCCCCAGTGCGTGTTTGCCCACCCATATAGAGCACTGGCTAAGACCAGGTTGGTGTAGTGAGTCTTTGGCACAAGTACCTCCAACTTGATAAACACCTCTTTTGACCATCACTCCTACTGCAGTGTGTATGGAATAAGGTGTAACTAATGAGATGTTACAACAAACGAACAAAAAACAAACCCCTTACCTCCTTCTCCTCTCCTCCGTAGCTTCCAGGTATATTGACTGTATAATCTGATGTACTAACAATATGTGGTTCTTCCAATGATCTCATGCTTTACTGAAAAGAGTTATTTTGGGAGGGTGGGATGCATGGTGTCAAGTCATGTGTTGAGCAACCCAATATATTATGGGGAGATATGGAGAAAGATGTGGGGCTTCATTTTTTGGAAACAACTCCATGTTGTTCAGTAACAAGTTCTGACCACAATGCTGTATGCTTGAGAGTGGAACCTTGTTATGAAGTGTAGTATCACAACAATAAATCTTTTAGTGCCACAAATCTTTGTTGTTTTATATAGTAGATTAACTTGGCTTTACTCCAAAAGTTGAAATAGGACTGTTTTTCAGCAAGTGCCTCAGAGAGATTTGAAGATCCAGTTACAGGGAAGGCTTCCTATTAGATGTTATTTTATCAGCAAACAACTGATATACAAGTCAACAGAAATGTCTTGTGAAAGAGATTAACATTATTTCTGCTATTTTACTGTATTTAAAAAAGGAAGTTTGTGACTGAGGCTGCAATCCTAAACTCACAATGAGCACATGTAACACATGTTTGAGTACAGATACAGCAATTCACATTATCATTTTTTTCAAATTGCTATCATCCAGGGAATGTGACTGTATATCTAAGAATGTCTGTTTACAGAAACTCAACAAGGTCAAATCATTTGTAGCAGGAAAATCTAGATCAGCTGACAATCTTAAATAAGGAGGACCTACATGCTCCATGTAACAATTTGCCAAATGTCTGTCTTTCCCTGGGGGAAAAGCAGCTTTGGAGGGGGGAAATTCAGAGCATGCGGGGGGAGTCCCCTCTTCACACATCCATGAGTGTTTTACCTCAACATTTTTTAAGCCATTCGATTCCTCTTGTTGTTTGGATATTTAGTCCTTTGCTAGTTTGCCACTCCTCTGTTTCAGATCTGCCCCACTCGCTGGCTTCCAAATTCACCCTCACAGTTGACCAGTTTTGAACCCTTCAAAGGTACAGACGTAGCTTGGAAAGCTACTTGGAATGTAGAAACTGCAGGTGCAGAAAAAGTGAAGAACGTCACTTCTCTGCTCCAAATTGTCCCCTTGTTCAGCTTATGTTACACACACTTGTCTATTCCTTGTAGTTCTGTCTTTACCAAAGGCTGTTAGCCTCTAAGAGGTCCCATGCTAGAATATTTTGTTTTAGATGGATGCTGTTTTCAGGGATGTCAGCAGAGGAAGGAAGGGCAGTGGAGTAAAAAAGCTGTAATGTGTACTGTTTGTATCTAAAGTATCGTCAAGTCTTAAATTTAAAAGTTTTATATACACAGTACCCCAATCTCCAGCAAAATTGCCACCAATCAGCCATTTTAAAGAAGATAGAAATGTTTTACAAAGTCTAAAAGCGTAGTTTTGACTAAAGCAAGCCAGTACTTTCTTCACAAAAGGGCTATGTTATACAAAACGGTACATTGTGTTTAGTGTTTCACCAGAGGAAGAAACACAGCTAGTCCCACATTCTCAGCTATGTGTTGCTGTGATTATAGTTCTGAAACAATAGATACTGTGTCAGTGGAAAGCAAAACAAACAATAGGCCTATTAAACAAAATATCAGTAGGAAGAACACACAAATTAGTCAACAAGGGAGTTGGATTAATTCTTTGGATTCTTCCAGTGATAATATTCCAGGGCTCAAAAGAAAGGATGTTTTGTTTATCCCTGCTCCCCCCATCCCACAGAGTATGTGCTTCTGCCTCTCCCTTTTCATCATTGAGGAATTTCTGTCTGCCTGCACCTGGCCTGACCAGCAGTCAGCTGGGTTCTGAAGATCACTGCGTACTATTTTACTCTCACTTACCATTCAGTCTCTTTCCCAACAGCTGCAGGAGCTATACTGTCCCTTTGATCTGGAAGGCAAGCCTGTAATCTCTATTGCCAGCAGCAAATAATATCAGCCTGCCTTAGCAACTTAAAATTGCCAGTTGTTCCACCAGCCAAGAAAGTGGAGAACTCAAGACAGCGCTCAGGCAAAGGAACCCCAAATTGGAGCTTTGCTCCCAATCCTCAGGATTAATAAATTTAGCAATTTGTGCAATCTACTACATTGCCCTCTAGCTGTTTGAATTAAAAGACAGCAAGAAACAAGATGTAAATAGTTCTTACAGGGCTAATACCAAGCTCTAAATAATAGTAAGTGGATACAGTTCTGTATCCACTTACATAGGAGTAAGCTCCATTGAACTCAGTTGATCTGAATAGTCATGTGCAGGATTACACAATAGGGTATTATTTATTGACAGTAAAATACAATACTATAAACGGCTCTACAAATACTATGAGCCCTCAACAACCTATAAAACAAACCCGGGGAAAATTACATTCTCTGTTCTCAATAAATCAGTTCATTCCCCAAAATATCTCACAGAATATAATTTCAAATAATTACCTAAAAACATGGGTAAAAGGTGGAGATGGAAAAACTGATATGACAAAGAAGAATTAAGAGAACTCTGCACTCAAACTCTGAAAGATTGGAAGGGCTTAACACACACACACACACACACACACACACACATGTTGCATTCTCAATATGCCTCATCAGTTAAGTTTTGTACATTACAACCAAATAGAGATATTTTAATATAGAAAATGAGTAATTTTAAAAGATTAGAGTACTTGCAATCTGCAGTAAGGATGCAACTCTGAATACATGTTAAAAGAACATTTAAAAACTTGTTACTATAGGGGTTGCTGCATAAATCTACACAAACAGCAAATTCACAACATGTAGTTCGAGTACACCTAAAAAT
Source organism: Podarcis tiliguerta (assembly GCF_965153285.1). Classification (NCBI taxonomy): domain Eukaryota; kingdom Metazoa; phylum Chordata; class Lepidosauria; order Squamata; family Lacertidae; genus Podarcis; species Podarcis tiliguerta. The sequence continues at coordinate 50,674,837 of NC_139536.1, forward strand.
TACATTCACAAATGGCTAAAAATCAATGTGTCACTAAAATGTTTAGAAATGTCCAAAAGCATACCATATACTTTTCAATTTCTACTCTTTTTCAGTGACTTAATTGCTGAGATATCAAAAGGATATTTAAATTAGCAGGGCATAAGCACATAACCATAGCCAAACTATGGTTTGGCTTGTGCTTGTGACTAGTTGAATGCTTCACAGTGTAAGCCGTTTAAAAATAGATTAATCAATGCACAATCCTAATGTGTTCAGTAAGTCTTTGCCTATTAAGACCATTGCTGCCCATCAAGGCATAACCTAGTGCTAGATACTGTTGCAGTCCAAGAATTTATTGCACAATTCTATCCTTGTAAAATTTCTCCCGTGGGCATTCATTGCTTCTTTTACAATGGGAAAACACTCCCCAGAGTGTTGATTGCTTCCACAATGTAACCAAATTGCTCTTCATCTTGTCAGAACTTAATTGGTTTTCAATAGCTTAAATCCTCAGAACTGTGAGTGGTGTTTTGGGGGTTGTTTGCTTTTTGCAGGATGGGAGTTCACCACACTCCTCCTCCTTGCCTTGGTCCCCAATGCCCCTTGAACAGCCAATTGTGAGACTCAGGGGATCCTCGGGAATGGTGTGGGATATGTCATGGGTAGCTGTAGATGGAGGAGTCATCAGGAATCATGGATTCCTGCCTTTCGCTTGTGCTAGATGCTTTTGGATGTCTGCCGTGATGAGGCTGGAGGAGATGCTTGAGCTGCTTGCCTCCCCATGTATGTCAGCTCTTTGTAATCTAGCCCAGGTCTACTGAAGGAGTACAGATGGAGAGGAAAGAACAGGGGTGTAGGGGGATAGCTTCTGCTTCGTAAGAAAAAGAAGAGTGTGGAAGGAAAGGACAGGTTGTGTATATGTAGGAGGAAGCGGGGAGGGAGAAATTGTCCTTAAACATATCCAGTGACGACTTGGGACATTATAATTTTAATTTCTTAGTTCCTTGCCAGATAAACAGAGTAGGAGGTATGGCAATGGGGCTGAAGATGAAAGCAGGGACATGAAATGCTCTGCAGAACCGGCAGCGATGGTGGCTTAATAATTGGACAAAAGGTGAAAAGGGTGCTTAGTAATTGCAGTGTATGGGAGGAGGAAGATGCAGAAGGTTACCATGGGGTTGGTTTGTGTGCAAGGGGATTGCAGAAAGGGAAGGGGAGAACATAGGGGTGAAGGTGAAAAGAGCTTCAAAATGGGACTGCAGAATAGAAGCAGCAGCTTCAGAAATGAGCTCTGGGAAGGTGAAGAGTGAGCTTAGTAGTTGCATGGTGTGAAAAGGAAGGGGAATCTCTAGAAGATTAAAGTGGGAGAAATAGCAGGGCTGGTGTGTGGAGTGAGCAGGGATACAGCCCCTAGCATTCCATTAATTTTTTTTTCTTCTTGAACAGTTACAGACTTGTAACAAACTTCTGCAGCCAGACCATACCTCTAAATTGGGTCTCCAGGAGCTGGCTTCCTAGGTCATAGCTGTTTCTCTGAAAGGGCCCTGTACCAGATATTTAGTTGATGATGCATACATTACAGCACCCGATAGGAATTATGTTACAGAACATTGTTTTGATTGTCACTATTATTGCTTACTATCTAGGAAGCCATCTTATACATAGTGAAACCAATCACCCATCTAGCTCAGAATGATCTACAACTAGTAGAAGTGGCTCATTTGGGGTTTCAAGCAGTTTTCTGAGCCCTACCTGGAGATTCCAGGAACCTGAATTTTGGGCCTTCTGTTTGCAAAGCTAATAATCCACCCCTGAGCTACAATCTGTCACCTTAAAATTTCATATCCAGAATGGACCATTGATGACATGAAGCTGTTTAGAATTAGAGTTAGGTTTCATTAGAATTAGAATTAATTCATTAGAATTAGAGTTAGGTTTCATCATTTTGTAATTTGTTAAATCCAAGATGGAGCACCTTTTACCAACTTTAGCTATATGACTGTGCCCCCTCCTGGAGGATAAGGATCTGGTCAGTGTCATACATGGTATCTTCTCAGACTGACTACCAGGCTATTCTAATGAAATAAAACTTAACTGAGTACTTTGATTACAACACTTATATTTTAGAAAAGGGACAGTTCAATACTTTCATTAGTTATTTCTAGGATAACTGTGGCCTTTTCAGAATCAATATAATACTATTTTAGATAAGAAAATGATTTATTAAAAAACTGCCACAAATCACCGTATTTTTCGCTCTATAAGACGCACCAGACCATAAGACGCACCTAGTTTTGGAGAAGGAAAACAAGAAAAAAAATATTCTGAATCTCAGAAGCCAGAACAACAAGAGGGATCACTGCGCAGTGAAAGCAGCAATCCCTCTTCCTGTTCTGGCTTCTGGGATAGCTGCGCAGCCTGCATTAAGGCACACATATTTCCCCTTACTTTTTAGGAGGGAAAAGGTGAGTCTTATAGAGCAAAAAATACGGTATTTATTCTCTCAAATATTCCATTTTCAGGAATTCAGTTTTCATAACCCTTGCAAAGTTCCACTTGAAATAACTTTTCAGCTGGCAGATTGCAACTCTTGATTGGGAAACCTGATAAACATTTTTAAAGGCTGGATTTAAAAGCAAATGATAAAATACTGTAACACTGAATTGCAGCATTTAAGCTTGTCATGAGAATTAAAATACAAATCATTTTGTTTCCTCATACATTTCAATAATACCATCTTTCCTTTAAGAGGCCCATCTATTTTTTTCCTAATGATTATGAGCTAGCAGGACAACTCTAATGATTATATTCTGGAGGTAACTCAGTTCTGTATTTGAAGCTGCCTCTTAAGACTCATAGTTGGTCTTATCACTGAGAAGCATTAAAAAGAAAAAGAGATGAGGGTGGGAAACTGGTTAACAGAAACAAAAACAATAAAAAAGGACCTGATTACTGACCTTACTTTTAAGACTGCATAGCTAGATTCTGAAAAATGTCCCCCACTGCTTTAATATTATTATTCCATATCCAATAAGATTTTCTGGTTCCTAAAGATATTTTAGAACTGATTCCTGGCATAAATAGGTGATTGGATGAGCAGGAACAAAAGTTGACCTTGACTATAAAGGTGTTCTGGGATAAAAACAGATTGAAATACTATTTTCAAAATATTAAAGACTAAGAACTTTAATGCATCGAAAGATATCTGTTCTGTGCATGTTTTGAAATGTGGACAAAATGCAGGAGAATGCAGAAAAATATGCATTTTCTGAATAGTAGGTTCCACTAATCTTAGGAAATTACGACAAAATCAGCATGGTGAAGAGATGTACGAAGCTCCTTCTTGTACCAAGAGTAATATTAAATACAATAAATAGGAATGCAATGTGAGAGATATACTGTATTAGTATAACAGATAGTCTGAAGGCTGTCGACAACCACCACTGCCCCAAAAAGGATCCACGGCACTAAAAGGTTTGGGCCTTGTTTATAATTTATTTTACATTGTGCCCCATCCTGTTATCAGTACTGCTGAAGTCCAGGCTATAAATTACTTTAAGTAAATAATAACTAATTCACAAAATAACAAATGAGCAGTGTATAAAATATTGGGGGGGGGGGGGCTTCATTAATGAACACATTCTCAAATGATGCATGCTTCACAGATTTCAGTTTCTGCACAAAACAAACTTTTAAAATACAAATCAAAAATATCTGTTTATGAATCTATATCTTACAGAAGGGAGTAATTACCTACTAAATTGTATCTCCCATCAACATTAATTTCTTTTCAGTTCAACTTACTGCCTTTGCTTACACAAAATTAAACAAGAAGAGGAACTCAGTTTGATAGCTAAAATTTGTTTTGATTACAAAGAGGTAGCAGAATTATAATTCATCAACCTAAGATACCTCTGCATAAATCTTTACTGCCATAGTTAGGAATCTGTTTCAAACATAAGTTTGAAAGTGACTTCAACCAAAGAAATGAAACAGGTGTGGGGGTAGGCATACAAATGTTATTAAGAATTTTAAAATATATAGTGGTAGCTCGGGTTAAGAACTTAATTTGTTCTGGAGGTCTGTTCTTAACCTGAAACTGTTCTTAACCTGAAGCACCACTTTAACTAATGGGGCCTCCCACTGCTGCCGCGCCGCCGGAGCACAATTTCTGTTCTCATCCTGAAGCAAAGTTCTTAACCCGAGGTACTATTTCTGGGTTCACGGAGTCTGTAACCAGAAGCGTCTGTAACCTGAAGTGTCTGTAACCCAAGGTACCACTGTATATAAGAATGTTATTCATTCTACTATCCTCATCCTGTTAATCTAGCTTTGTACAGACAAAACCAGTGCAATTAAGTGGCAGGAGTACTGGGCTAGCTCTTGATGCTCTGGCTCCCAGTCTCAGACAAAGACTCAGACTCTTGGCTTGGGAAATCATAAAATCAGCATACAGATCTCAACATCAGCTCCAAGTACAGGATACAAGGTTCAATGATTCATAAGCAGGGCACTAGGACACATGACGTGGCATAAGCAAACACACTGTGCCAAAACTTGACATGAACCTTCTAATCTGCTTAAAGAGTATGGTGGGACCAGTCAGTCATGTGGTTCTTGTCCCAAGCAAGGAGGCTGTGCTTTGGAAGCAAGCACTCCTACAGGGGATCATGCCGGTGCAGACAGCAGAGCACCTTTGATGACAGGAGCTGAGCCTCTCCCTCCACCTCCACCACAGCTGGTTTCACCAGGTGGCCAGTTGCCTCTTTGGCTACCCTGAGAACTTCCATACATACATATACACATCATTTTATTTGTACGCCACTTTTCCATAGTTCAAACCATGCTCAAGGAGGTTTAAAACACGAAAAAGGAAAAATACATTATTACAACATAATTAGTCAGAAACATTAATTGAAACATCAAAAAACACACAACCAAACTGAACAATTTCCACCTAAAGCATAATAAGATCCCATTCCTTGGTATCTACATCAATGTGCACTTATTCCAGACACTACCCCATGAACAAATGAGATGTCTGTGCTACATACCAACATTCTTCTCTATATTATTTTTTCAGCTTGTTAATCCAAGTTGGCTTTGAACCCTGCAGGCATGTCTGTTAATACTTGATTTCTACAAATGAAATCTAGCACGTTCAACAGGTTTATCAGGGTTCAAGCTGCTGTCAAATCTGTGTAGTACTGTGGCATTTTAAAAATGCATTTTTTAAAAAACCAAAAAACAGTACCACTATATATTTCAACTGACTTAAATCCATAGTTGGCTAACTGCAAAGTTATGAACATTTAAAAAACTTAATTATAGCTGTTGCAGCAATATTCAACAGAGACAGTCATTAAATAAGAATCCAGGAGTTCTTGTAGTTCCAAGTTACTTTTTCATATAATCATAGAATTGTAGAGTTGGAAGGTACCCCAAAGGTAATCAAGTCAAACCCCCTGCAATTCAGGAATCTCAGCTAAATTATCCATGACAGATGGCCATCCAGCCTCTGCTTCAAAATCTCAAAGGAAGGAAAGTCCACAACCTCCCCAGGAAAAACCATTCCACTGTCAAACAGCTCTTAATTTCAGAAAGTCCTTCTGAAATTAGAACTTCCTTGGAGCTTCCTTGTAGATGTTAAGGCTGAATCATCTGTAAACAACATCTCTTAGATGCACTTTTGTCTTGGTGCGGAGATATGCCAGGTTGAACAGACCTCTATCTCTCCTTAAAGGGAGGTACACACCATAGGGAGAGCAACATGGAGAAGACTATGCCAAAGAGAGTTCAGGTGATAACATACCACTCTTTATAGGTAAGGTGTCCAAGAATGACCCATCATACTGGACAGTGCCATGCATGTTCTCATGGAAGAACACCATCATCTTATGAAGCTTAGGTGGGCATCCTATCTTGTTGAGCAGTGTGATGAGGTCGAAGACCGTCATTAGGTTTCTGAAGGCGAGGTACAAGTGCCATCTCTCTGCCCTTAACATTTATTTCAGCTCTGGAATAAAAATGGCTATAATCCATTTATAACCCAAATGCTTCTATTTGTATCCCATTCATTTTAATGGGGCTTGCACAGGAGAGCTTCCAAGTTGTTTCAGCACAGTCTCTACGTTTCAGTCTATCAGAAACAGGGTGGATTTGATTTAAATCAAATCAATTTAAATCACTAGTCAGTAAGACTTGATTTAAATCAATTTTTTTACAGAAAGACTCATTCTTGCTGGTATAATCTTAATATTTACAACGAGAGGATGGTTTCATTTTTGGAATAACAAATTTTCAGAGTAGTTTTTACAATTATATCAAAAATTACTGATTTGGTTATATTATTAGAAATACATAAACAGATAATTATGAAATTATTGTGAGGTTTAATAATATTTGGACAACTTTTCTGCTGTACTTTATTGGAAGGAGAAAAATAATCATTTCCTTAATAACAATTTAAACAATTTATTTAACTAAAGCAGTAAAATAGCATATGTAACCATGTTTGTTAACTGATGTAGTTAAACGTGTTGTTGTTGTTTAAAACAACAAACTTAGACTGAGTTTTAGCACACATAAAAAGCTTAAATCCTTATTTCGTGATGAATAGCATTTGGACTATAATGTAACTTAAGTAGAAAACTATCTTTAGAAAGATTTTTCTTCCAAAAGCATTTTATAGTATTTTAAAAATCCGATTTAAATTTTAAAAAATCCAATTTAAATAAAAAAATCTGGGTTTTTTATTTTTATTTTTAAAAAAATCATTGATTTTTATCCACCCTGATCAGAAATGAATGGAGTTATTTACCCATGATCTGGGTGAATGTACGTCTAAGTAAACATGTATAGACTCATGCTGCATGTAACTCTGTGACCACTTTCTAGTAAAAAATAAACTTCCTTATCAAACAGTAATAATAAATGTTTGATAAAATTAAACACTGCATTCCATTCCATGTCACCACAGCAAGTTAGAAAAAGTTAAAGAGAATACTTCATTTTGAAAATGGTGTATTTTTTCTTATGATATATGTGAATGGAATGTCTAAACCAGAATGATATATCAGCTTACTTTAAAGGTTCTCCACCTGCAGTATCATCTGGCTTTGATTGTTATGAAGGTTAGATTGTATTCATATCATTTTAGGTGCATATTTTCCTTTTCAACACCTTGCTTGATACACAGTTTGTGACTCTCAAACTGAGCCTGATTAGAATGATCTCTAATTTGGCATCACATATTATTTTGGGTTGGACCTGGAACAGCTCAGTCAGTAAAGCATAAGATTCTTAATCTCAGGGTTGTGGGTTCAAGCCCCACATTGGGCAAAATGTTCCTGCATTACAGGGGGTTGGACTAGATAATACTTGTGGTCCCTTCCAACTCTACAATTCTACGATTCTATGATTTCATTCTTTTATCTATGGCAATTTTTCTATCCTATATTTTATAGGTGGCCCTTTTCTGCAAACTAGTTCCTTAGGATGAATCATTTTCAGAAAAGGGAGACAAACGGTGGCATAAAACTACTATTGCTAAGAAACTCCTATCTGATATCTTTCTTGCAGGCATAGTAAGATTCCAGAAAAATACACTGTATGCTTTCCAGATCAAATTGAATATGGATTTCAGAAATTCCAACAGTAAATAACAGGGGCAAAATTGCCTAAACAAAAGCAGTGTTAACTGCTACAGAATAGATATAGAAGTATTATCCAAAGACAGAAAAGTTAACAGTTACTCTGACATCACATTTCCAAGCGAAACACTTCAAATGTGTAATCTCAAGGACTTGGGATTCAAACCAATGTGTGACTATAAAATCATGTGGAATTCTCATGACACAATGTATTTAAGCAATGACAGATAATTTCATCTATTTCTATAACCGTCTTTAGCAATGGGTTCAGTCAGCCAAAGAAGATTGTTCTAAATACTTAAGCTATCTACTGATTAAAGAATTTTATGTTTTTTAATCATCTGGCTGGTTAATTAATCATATTTAAAAACATTTGCAAATAATTATAACTTCAATATGTGTTATTTTTTAAGATATGAAAGAAGAACAAGATAATGTTTAATGAACAAAACCTACCTACCATACATCCTTAGAAGTAAAAGCTATTTTAAAGCCCTTTTTCATTCCTTGTTATACTAAACTATACCACATATACAACTAGGCCTTCAAAAATAATGTGTGCCCTTGACTCCCAAGACCACCAATGAAAATTTGTTCTTACTTATTAATCAAGTGATTGATTTATTGAATTGAACTTGCAGACCTATGAAATCAGTCAAGTTCAACATAGCATACACACGAGCGCGCACGGGCACACACGCACACAAACAGCGCATTTGTGTTTTCAGATTTCCTGCTTGTGGGGATATTTAATAGCAAATAATGGGTCAGAACTACAAACCACTGAAAGTCATGTACCTGCATTTCTGTGTATCTATCACTAATTTAAATGGGGTTTATACAGGACAACTCGCTGATAGATTGTTCCCTGGACCCAAGACTTTACTACGACTACTACTAATGATAATAATAATAATTTTTTATTTGTATCCCTCACCAGCCAAAGCCAGGCTCAGAGAGGCTAACAACAGGTAAAAATAGCACAGTGTACATAAAATCAATTTTCTTATTGGGAGGTGTCATAAACGAGACCTTGAATCTGGTCATGCAGAAGATTATTAAATAACACTATCAGAAGAAGAGGTGGGATATTTAAACTAATTGAACTAATCTGCTTTCTCCGCCACAAAGTTATTATGGGCTTTTATTATTCATCCTTAAGTTTGTCATTGCCATGAAATAAATAACAGGGCCTGCCCTTACAATGTTTTGGTGATGATGGAGCAAAATGGAAGAATACAAACCTACAGATAAAGACAAAACTTCAAAAAAGAACTTGAAATGAGCGATGATCAGCATCTACTCAGTGAGCAATCAAATACTGGAAGTAATAATTCAGGGAAGATATTGTGTTGCTTCCAGTGGTGTCACTTAGCTGATGGTAAGGCTTCCATCAGCAATAATAATAATAATAATAATAATAATAATAATAATAATAATAATAATAATTTATTATTTGTACTCTGCCCATCTGGCTGGGTTTCCCCAGCCACTCTGGGCGGCTTCCATAGAAACCAAAAAACACTAAAATATCATACATTAAAAACTTCCCTGAACAGGGCTGCCTTAAGATGTCTTCTGAATGTCAGGTAGTTGTTTATCGTTTTGACATGTGATGGGAGGGCGTTCCACAGGGTGGGCGCCACTACCGAGAAGGTCCTCTGCCTGGTTCCCTGTAGCTTTGCTTCTCGCAATGAGGGAACCGCCAGAAGGCCCCCGGCACTGGACCTCAGCGTCCGGGCAGAACGATGGGGATAGAGACGCTCCTTCAGGTATACTGGGCTGAGGCCATTTAGGGCTTTAAAGGTCAACACCAGCACTTTGAACTGTGCTCGGAAACGTACTGGGAGCCAATGTAGGTCTTTCAAGACCGGTGTTATGTGGTCTCGGTGGCCGCCCCCAGTCACCAGTCTAGCTGCCGCATTCTGGATTAGTTGTAGTTTCCGAGTCACCTTCAAAGGTAGCCCCACGTAGAGCGCATTGCAGTAGTCCAAGCGGGAGATAACTAGAGCATGCACCACTTTGGCGAGACAGTCCACGGGCAGGTAGGATCTCAGCCTGCGTACCACGTGGAGTTGGTAGACAGCTGCCCTGGATACAGAATTGACCTGCGCCTGCATGGGCAGCTGTGAGTCCAAAATGACTCCCAGGCTGCGCACCTGGTCCTTCAGGGGCACAGTTACCCTATTCAGGACCAGGGAGTCCTCCACACCAGCCCACCCCCTGTCCCCCAAAAACAGTACTTCTGTCTTGTCAGGATTCAACTTCAATCCATTAGCCGCCATCCATCCTCCAACTGCCTCCAGGCACTCACACAGGACCTTCACTGCCTTCACTGGTTCTGATTTGAAAGAGAGGTAGAGCTGGGTATCATCTGCATATTGATGGACACCCAGTCCAAACCCCCTGATGATCTCTCCCAGCGGCTTCATATAGATGTTAAAAAGCATGGGGGAGAGGACGGAGGGCCACAAGTGAGGGCCCAAGGGTCGGAACACTCATCCCCCCACCACCACTTTCTGAACACGGCCCAGGAGGAAGGAGCGAAACCACTGTATAACAGTGCCTCCAGCTCCCAACCCCTCTAGATGGTCCAGAAGGATGTGATTGTCGATTGTATCAAAGGCCCCTGAGCGATCCAGCAGAACTAGGAAAAAACTCTCACCTCTGTCCCTAGCTTGCCGGAGATCATCAACCAGTGCGACCAAGGCAGTTTCAGTCCCATGATGAGGCCTGAACCCTGATTGGTACGCATCCTCCAGGCGTGCCTGGAGTTGTTCAGCAACCACCTTGCCCAAGAATGGAAGATTGGAGACTGGGCGATAGTTGGCCATACTGGCCGGGTCTAAAGATGGTTTTTTAAGAAGCGGTTTAATGACCGCCTCTTTCAGCAGATCTGGGAATGTTACCTCACAGAGGGAAGCATTCACCACCCCACAGAGCCCATCGCTCAGCCCTTCCCGGCTTGCTTTTATTAGCCAGGACGGGCAAGGATCAAGGAGACAGGTGGTTGGTTTCACGCGCCCAAGCAGCCTGTCCACATCCTCGGGGGTAACGGATTGAAATTGATTCCATGCAGCTTGACCAGACAGGGCTCTAGCACTCTCCCACCCCAGCCCTGCTCCCACGGTGGTGTCTAGCTCCTTCCGAATATGAGTGATTTTATCTGCAAAAAACTTTGCAAAATCGTTGCAGGAGATCTTGGGGTCTTTACAAGGCCCCGGTGGTAAAGGTGGTTCTGTTAAATTGCGGACCACCTGAAAGAGTCTCCTGCTGCTATTTTCTGCAGATGCAATAGAGGCGGTGAAGAAAGTCTTCTTCGCCGTCGCTATCGCCACTTGGTAAGCTCGACGTTGAGCTCTAACCTGTGTCCGGTCAGATTCGGAGTGAGTTTTCTGCCACTGATGCTCTAGCCGTCTCAGCGATTGTTTCATTGCCCTCAGCTCCAAGGAAAACCACAGGGCTGTCCGGGCTCCATGCAATCAGAGAGGGCGCTTCAGAGCCAGACAGTCGATAGCCCTGGTTAACTCTGCATTCCAGCAGGCCACCAGGGAATCAGCTGAAAGGCCATCAACATGGGATAAAGCATCCCCTACCACTCTCTGGAAACCATTTGGATCCATTAAGTGGCGGGGGCAGACCATCCGAATTGGTCCCACCTCCCTGCAGAGGGGAAGGGTCGCGGAGAAGTCCAGTTGCACCAGGAAGTGATCTGACCATGGCACTTCTTTTGTTTCACTTTTACTTAGTGTCAGATCACCCACGTCACTAGAGGTGAATACCAGGTCTAAGGCATGTCCATGACTATGAGTTGGGCCCAACTTATTCAGGGACAGCCCCATGGAGGCCATGCTTTCCACGAAGTCCCAAGCGGCCCCTTGTAAGGTCGTGTCGGCGTGGATGTTAAAATCCCCTAGGACAACCAAACTAGGTGTCTCCAGGAGAATCGCAGAACACTTCCCAACTTCCCCCAAAGTTTGTTCCAAATAAGGGCCTGGGCCACACCCCCTGGGCCAGTTGGAAAAGGCCCTGGAAGGGAGCAGGCCCTGCAGTCCTCACCCAGCCAATGGTCCAAGGCCTCACCACAGCAGGAGTCCCTTTATAGCTGGAAAAGTGATAGCAAACAGGGAGGGAAGGTTTTCGCCCCACCCTTGTCTCCCTGTAGCCCCAGCCAGCTAAATTTGAGTTGGAGAAAGAATTGCCATCTGCTAAGCAACATCATTGGATACAAACTAATACAGGGTTGTATTAAATCACTGTTTGAGTCTTTGTATCCATTTTGTTTGCACTGCCAGAGGAATAAGCAATATTGGTGGAAGAAGGGGGAGGTTTCAGTCACATACACTAATAGGAAATTAATTTACAGGACTCATAAATCAGGAAGTCAAGACTTGCATATGAATTAAACATTGACTAATGGCATTACTATGTTTTCCTTTCAAAGAAGGTTCCTGATAAAACTTCTCCTATATAAACTCCAGTAAATTCAATCCAAGAAGACTACAGCTGCTTGCATTTAGGATTACAATAGTTTTGGATTTTCTGTTTTGTTTTAAGGACCTCTGATCCTTATCCAGTCCACTGGTTGTGCAAAGCAATTAGTTGAGTTTTTCATGTGTAGAATGTTTTAAAAGCGTCTTCATCTTTTACCAATTTAAGCCTTTTAAAATTCTTTAAATTCTCCAGGGCAAAAGGTCATTTCCACAGCTCCTTCTTTGGAGGCTGAATGGGAAGCTTCAAAGGCAATTTTATCACAAAATGGCAGGTGCTTAAGCTAAAATACTTTCATTCAGGTAAGAGAAAACAACTTTAGAGACTTATCTGAGCTACAGCCTTGTACCAACTGTGTAAGCACAACAGAATGGGAGTGGGGGAATGTCTGAAAGATAGGGATCATCACAGAAAAACAACACTTCATGCACTTTCCCCATGGACATGGATATTTTAAGGTATTTCAGAAGGGTTCCTGATCAGGTAAACTGATCTCTACTGTCTTCACCAAAATGTCAACTTATGTGTAGATTAAATTAAAATTCCCAAATGATACTTCAGGACAGAGACACTTCACAGGATATGCAGAATTCTGCCAGCTCCAGTTAAACCTCTTTTGCTACTGAATTGCATCTAATTATGTAACTAGTGCTCAAATTATGGGGTGAAAGATATGGAGGCTTCTAATTAAATCCACAGCTCCCAGCCCGATTCCCCCAATTTTAGACAAACCATGGTCCCCAGAGCCTTCTACAAACAGTAGCTAAGCGATCCATCACATCATTTGGGAATAAAGTGATGTGAGGCTGGGTGTGTAGGGATGGCTTTATGTAAAGACATATATACTGTCTTCTTTATTTCCTGATAAATTTCCTTTATTATTGAGCTCCCCTCTCCCCATTAAGAAGAAAAGCTGCAGCTTATTATCTGTAAAACAGTTTCTAGCAATATTCTGTCAATTTGTGTTGAACAGTAAATGACACAAGGATGTTCAAGTTCTTTCTGAAAAAGCAATGGTAGTTGAGAAATTGATTAAATGGCGCTAAGTACTAATGGCTGTCTGTCTTTTGTGGGTTTTTCTGTTTAGACAGTTAAATGAATAAGCAGTCTATGTGTAATTCATAAAGGAATATTTCACAATGACATGGCTTATAAATGTATATCCTACATGCACAGATGGCATAAAGTACTTAGTGATGTTTCTAAGTCTACATGTCATGCTGCGGGAGGATATGGCTCAAATAAATACACTTCATTTTGCCTTGTGACACTTTCCCATATGATCTAATTATGCTAAGGAGTCTAGAAGAGAGAGCTTTACTATTATAAGTGGGATCTATGACTTGCTCACAAGCAAATTCAAATCTTTTGTCAATTGCTTTTTTCCTTTTTTTAGAAGATAAATTGTGTGTGCTATATAAATGTGACATTTGGTGGCTGTCATTTTGGTTTATGTAATTTGCCCAAAGGAACAGGTGATTCCAAGTTAATTTGCCTCTCATCTACTTATACTTAATAACTTGGCACAGTAAGCAATTCTTTGGATATCAATATGCCAATTAACAAAATGATTCTACCACTGTGCAGACAAAAGGTTGATTCTAATCTGCAAAAACAAAACACTGATGGAGAAAAAGGAGAGAGGAAAGATTCCATGTCAGCTCTGTGCAGATGCAGAGGGATCAAATACAATAACCTTTTACATGCAGTGCAAAAGAAATGGCAGTGCACAGATTTCCTCCCTCCTCCATGCAAAGCAAAGAGTCTCAATTCATGCATCACTGAATGCAAGGCATCAGCTTCCCATCAGAGATTGGCTCTTAGGGGGCCCACAGGCAAAACAACACACACTTTAATCAGAATACTTCCTCCCCCCATTCTGGGACTGAACAGTCTTTTTGTTCGTGTTTACATGAATACCAGAATGTTCAGTCCCATTGTAGATATTGTAGAAACTTGAGAGCAATGTTGTTGTAAATAATATATATGCCAAGGTAATTTCATTTCGTTTTTATAAATGTGGAAATTGTTTGAACATCAGAAACCTCCTAAATTACACAAGCGTGCCTCCCCATGCAGCCTGTGAATCATATTCCACAACACCTCCTCGTGTTAAGCGTTTTCAGTGTGAAGATGTTAAGTAAAAATAATAATAAATCCTGCAGCTCAGCTGTGTAAGTCTTTGAACTTTAAATTAGCTAACGTGCTATGATGGTACAATATATTGGTAAGGAAAAGCCTTACTGATTGTGTGTGTGTGTGTGTGTGTTACAAACAGACACAAAAAAACAACAACAACACATGACTATATAATACTTTCATATATAATAGAATCAGATATATATCATGTGATGAATGTTATTTGGAAAGCAAAGAAACTAGTTTTTTTCTCTCTTGGGTTCAACCTAGAAACTTATCAACCTGAAAGGATTATAAGATAGAAATCACAAAATAATTACCGTGGTAGGTGGCTGCTATGGCAATTTACAAATAGCTAAAATGTTTATTGTTTTAAAAACCCAACATTTTGAGTATTTTTCATGGCTCTAATATACATGTAGCACAGTAGAAGGGGGAATCCTTCTTATTTGTCCCTCCCTCAGGCTTTCTAACACTTCTCTGTCAATATTCATCTTGTTGAAAATCACAAGGGAAACAAAACATCTCTATGGTTAGTGATGTGGCAGGGCCAGCCCAAGATGTTTTGCCACTTGAGGCGAAACAGAAAATGTCCCTCCCCCACTGCTGTCTCCTCCTCCAGGATGAGGGATGGTAGGAACCTAGGGTGGGAAGTAAGGGATCTTCTTCCAAACTTGCTTCAGTTGCTTTGGAAGGGATGCTGGCTCTCCTCTCCTAACTTTCTGTGGATTGGAGTCCCTCAGTAGAGACTGTGAATGGTTTGGATCAGCTGAGGGAGGAAGCTGAACAGGAGATAGCTCCAAATGAACAGGAGTCTGAACAGAAGGCTGGAGCCTTGTTACCTAGAACAAGGCACCATCTTCACAGATGGGCACAGAGCCATCCATTCTAAAAGAATGCACACTTGCTGTCTCACTAGTCCTGCAAGACAAGAGAGGCTCACAAGTAAACACAGCACGCCCCACCTTGACTTTAAAAGCTAGTGGGAGGGGCAGGGAAACTTGATGGGACAGCTTTGTTGCTTCTGTCCAGGTCTGAACTTTTTACCCTGATGCAGAATTCCTGTTTCATGACTCCTCTGCTGCCCATCATATACAATCACTTGCCTGAATAAAGAGCTCCACCTTACTTACAAATAAGAATCCTTGACACCTATTTTTATTACAACATCCATAGTTTTTTTAGGAGGAGGTTGAGAAGGAGAGTGCAAAAACTTTTCAGTGAAGCCCATGGTTATTAGCCAGTGCCGCAGTGTCCTTGTACTTGTAATCAAAATTACCTCAGCCATTTCCCTATCCATCTATTGCAGTGAGGAGGGACAAAGATTGACGACAAAAGATGTATGTAGTGGCTCACAAGAAAAATGTAGATTCCCTACTTCTCTTTTGCTGTCACGCCAGACAAATTCACAGCCTTGTACTACTGCTTTTCATAGTAAAATAAAACACCAGGAGATTGTTACACCATTCTGCTGTGTGGGCCATTGAATTTGATCGTCAGGAAAACATAAAAACAAACAAAAAAAAGTGTTGGAATAAAATCCGTCAATTTCTGCTTCCCTCAATTTCTCATTTTTCAGTCTTAAGTTCAGTTCTCCACATTATGGTACTTTTAAATAAAAGTTCTCATGGAGATTCTTAAGCATTTCAGTGCAATTTTGTCCTAATATATGGGTTGGTATGCCCTTTTGCCTAATATACACCATTTGCAAAGCAATTTTCTCTAATATTATGCATTTTTGTATGTTATCTGCAGTAATATATGCATTTTCAAATTACTTGGCTGTAGGACTGCATTGCCAAATTTGGAGAAGAGTGATTTTGAAAGGATGGCTGTGCTTCAGTTCTTGTATTTCAAAAAGTGTGAACCAAATCACATTTCTTCTCCATCCTAGCTGTAGCTTATATGACTAGCCAAGCCCTCTAAAGTTCTGCTTTCTCTTCCTGCTCCAATGTTCTGTTTTCCTAAGTGAAGTTGCCACTTGCATATTCCTCAAGTGAGCATGCCCATCATCACTGGTAAATTAATTATCCAGACTTTCATATACACTTGAAAACTGATCCCAAGGCAAATATAGGCCACAGGATTAGAAGCACTGTTAGAATGTAATGAGTCAGCTTTGAGGTAGATGGATTTTCAATATTTATTGATACAGTACAGCCTCACCTCAGGTTCTCAGTAATGAAGTTGGTACTGTCTCTGACAGAGCTTCATGAGTAATTTAACTTTGATAGAGTTAAGAGAACTTTTAAATGCATTGATTCCACTATATTTTTTTAAATGGTAAGTAAATCTATCATAAGACTGCTTCAGCTAAAGCTATCTCTTGGTGTTTTTCTATATGCTTCGTTGAAAAAATAATATTACAACTTCATTCTTTCACTAGTCACACTGTCACTTTAGTGGAAGAAAAAACTATCTCTGTTCCTCACTGCTTTGTTTCCACGATAAGAAGAAAAGTGAGTGGCACTTCCGTGTTCCTGTATAGACAATATACTCTATTTGAAAGTGGCACTCATCCAACATTTTCTGCGAAGGTGGTCATAAAGTGAGTGGAATACACTCTCCTCTGAAACTGTTCACACTGTGGGTACACGATTTGCACCCACCCTTTCAAACAAGACCTGCTGATTTCCACACTGCCGTCACAGGAGCCTGTTGGTCAGTAACCACACAGTTCAAAGATGGAGTCAACTCTTTATTAGCAAAAACGCAACCTCCACAGACTTGGTTGAACAGAGCAGCTCATTCATGGTGGTCTTGGTCTTCCTCCATGAAAATCAGTTGCCAAGACTGAAAGTCTTCGCTGCCTCAGGGCTTTCCCCAAGCAATCAGACTGTGCCTGCATGCAGCCAACCTCTCCTCTGCCCTTTCATTCCTCTTCTGGTTCTGGGAGACAAGGTGGGGGGGAGTAACTTGGCACAGGAGGAGGGGGAGAAACCCGTTCCTCTTCACCAGCCTGGCAACTAATCTGTGCCTCTTGGCTTCCTTCATCCTACTTGCCTGCTTCAGCTTCTGATTTTTGACTGCTGTCTGCCACACACTCGCCCAACTCACTAAACCCTGTTTAGACACTTCCTCTTCCCAGTCTTCTCTCTCTTTTTCCTCTGACCGCTTATCATTGTCCCTCCACCACTTCCTGGGCTCTGAGCCTTCTTCCATTGGTGCTTTCCGAGCTGGTTCCTCCTACCATTCCTCTTCATCCAAACATTCCATGACAACTGCTGAGTATTATTTTTCCACACTCAACTAGAAACAGAATTGTAATAGACCTATATTATCCAGTAATGTCCCTCCAGTGGTCAAGATTCTCTAATATTGTCTATTCACAAGTTAAGTTCCATTCAGTGAAGGCCCTTTTAAACATCAACTGAAAGCTTCCTCTTTGCCTGTTAATCCCATTTTATTGCTTTCTGATGAGCATAGCTGGGGTTTTAGTGATTAACTGCACCTATTATTATTTTTGTGACTAATTTACTTGTTGATAACCATGGAAGGGGAATATATTAAATTACTGTAGCCAAATTCACCATTTGCTTTTCAGATGAGGATGTAAAAGATATTTACTACATTAATAAGAGTAAGATTTTTTTGTTCATTTTTTCTATTAGAGCAAATTTGGTCAGCTGTGAAAAAGGCTATTTACTTTTCTTGTTGCAAAGAATAATCAGCTACTTGGCCACACATTCTCTCTACAAATCCCAATGAGATGTTAAAGAAAAGCTGCACTGCTGTAAGAATGTTATATGTTAAGAACAAGAAAGTTTGCTCCTGTGTAACTGAACAGTTACAAGGCAAGTTTCAAAGAATTGGTTTTGAGCACCAAGGCATAACAGTGCATAGCTTTTTGAACTTTCATCTTGGAAGCTGACCGAACACAGAGAAGAATGACAGCTGGATAGCTCAGCATGAGACACTTAATCTCAGGGTTGTTGGTTCAAGACCCATGTTGGGCAAAAAGATTCCTGCATTGCAGGGAGTTGGACTAGATGACCCTCATGGCCCCTTTCAACTCTACAGTTCTATGATTATATATACCCTGCTTTACAGAGGGCAGTCCTCTATGATTCTAAGTTTTATTGCAAAGCATTGAATCTCCAGAGTTCTTGACTTTTTGTTAGGCTTGACCTTTGGTATGCCAAGACAAACATACATAATAATAATAATAAAAAGAAATAATGGAATTAAAACTGTATCACATCATCTCGTTGACTGATATGAAGCAAATTTATTTATCCACAACTTGTCAGCTAATGTAATTTTAGACTCTAAAATGATCTTACTCTCTTTAGAGAGTAATGTGTATTTCCACTCAAGGCAAGAAGCCAGTCTGCTGTGTTTGGGGGTCATCCTGGTTGTTTTGCTGAGTGTGGTCCTTGATGCCTTTCCCCGACACCCTGAACTTAACAGCAAAGCAAAAGCATTGTGATCCCATTAATTGTTATGAATGCGAGTCCTGAAGAATATTTGTTGGGTTTCCTGTAAATTAACGCCATCCCTTTATTTGATATTAGTAAAAAAAAACATTTAAGGCATTTTGAAGACTATGGATTTAAGTCAGATTAAGCATATACAGAAGATCCAGAACTGTTTCCTAAAAAAATGTTTCATTATAACCTAGTTGTGATCTGTGAGCTGGGGTGCTGCCTTCCCAGCTGCTGTGGCTCTTACATAATCATATCAGTCTTAAAAAATTGTATTAAAATATCTTATATAAATGCAGTTTTTGAACTTTTCTAGACTTTTACTTTCCTATTCAACTCTCAGTTCTTCTTTTCCCCTTCAGTCTAAGGGAGAAAACCATATTCCAATTGGAGCTAATGGCAAAAATTGAAATTTATGGTTCTGGGTCAAAATTGCATTTCAATACTCTTCAACCCTGTTCTCTTCTCTACAAAGAATTGTCACCCATCCATTTTTGTGCATATATTTCAGATAGGCAGTATATATCTAAATTTACTAACAAATGGTACTGAAGTGTGATCATGTTGTAGCCCAAAGGGGTTGGCCAGCTGTTGTTGCTGCTGGTACCTGAGCTGTAACTAAGGGGCAAGCCACATATGCTGTAATTGTGCAGAAATTGTACTACTGCAGAAAGAATTTGAGATTGATTGTTTGAACGTGCCTCAATATAAAATTTTCCTTCCTTGAACAAAGCTAGTAGATGAGGGGAACATATATGCTAGAACCAGGACTTTTTTTCAGCTGGAACTCACCAGAACTCAGTTCTGGCACCTCTCATGTGGGCAACACTGCCATTATAAGAAAACAAGAGAGGCATTCATGGTGAGTTTCAGCACCTTTTTGTAGAAAAATAGCACTGGCTAAAACCTTTCTCCCTTGTGTCCTACCTCTGCAACGGCACTTTCACATGACTTTGTCAAGTCCCTAAGCCAGCTCTGAAATGGCTCAACTGAATTATACTTGAGCAGGAGTAATAACTTATTGTCAGTGTCCTTCTTGAACTGTGGTGCCCAGAACTGGACACAGTACTCCAGGTGAGGTCTGACCAGAGTATAATACAGTGGCACTATTACTTCCCTTGATCTAGATGCTATACTCCTATTGATGCAGCCCAGAATTGCATTGGCTTTTTTAGCTGCCGTGTCACACTGTTGGCTCATGTCAAGTTTGTGGTCAACCAAGACTCTTAGATCCTTTTCACATGTACTGCTCTCAAGCCAGGTGTCACCCATCTTGTATTTGTGCCTCTCATTTTTTTTGCCCAAGTGCAATACTTTACATTTCTCCCTGTTAAAGTTCATCTTGTTTGTTTTGGCCCAGTTTTCTAATCTGTCAAGGTCGTTTTGAAGTGTGATCCTGCCCTCTGGGGTGTTAGCCACCCCTCCCAGTTTGGTGTCATCTGCAAATTTGATCAGGATGCCCTTGAGTCCATCATCCAAGTCGTTGATAAAGATGTTGAATAAGACCGGGCCCAAGACAGAACCCTGTGGCACCCCACTAGTCACTCTTCTCCAGGATGAAGAGGAACCATTGATGAGCACCCTTTGGGTTCGGTCAGTCAGCCAGTTACAAATCCACTGAGTGGTAGCATAACTTTGTGGGATTTTGGGGGGGAGTCTCTTCCCCCTACCCCACCACCCTCAGGCAATCTAATATATGGGGAGAAAATTTGGATATTTGGAGATACGAAGTGATTTATGAATTAATTTTCAATACGTTTTGTTTTCAGAATAAAGTAACAATATAAACAAAGAACAGGAGCCCAGTCATACATGGTAGCCTCTTTAGCATTATACCACAGTATTTCTCCAAAAAGTGTCTTAATAATAGTTAAACATACATTACAGTTCAATACATCCTCTCCATGGACATTCCTGATTGGTGGGCAGAGGAAGGGTTTTTTTGTATATGAAATGATCTGAAATGATATGAAGTGTTCTGTGTGAAGAAAGAAAAGTTTGACTAAGTATAATCTGAAGGGGGTGGGTAAAACTTTTTAAATTCAGGTTTGTCCTTGAATATGTGCAAAGTAACAAGGAGCAACTTAGATTCCAAACCACAAAATATAAAAATTATAAACATGGCAGTCAGGGACTGGGAGATAACCCATGCAAAACTTCACAAAAGGTTCTCCCTTTTACCAAATTCCATTTACTCCTAGAAGAGTGTCAATAGTGTTTAACAAGGAGTGATAGGTATATCCTTCACTCATCTAGGTTTGTGACAGTGCAGGAATCTGCCATCTAGAGAAGACCCCAAATTCGTCCACATCAGATTAACCAAAATCCTTTTTAAAGGGCTCTCGCTCTAATGTGGTTTGCATCACTCTGTACCTTGATTACTCTGATGTAGTAGAGCAGATAATAGGGGAAGGGAGAACCAAATAAGATGAAACAGGAATAAGATGAAATACAGAAGTTTCAGAAAAACTCATATAACTGTAGCTCAAGGCTGCTTGACGCTCTTCATGAACTTCTCAAGCACAGACATGCAATTTAGTTGAACCTTTTTTATATAGTTTGGGGGGAAACTGCAATAAAGATGTGGTTTTTTGAAAAGTTTCTTTAATTTGCCAGCAAGAAGAATACCAGAATTCAGTGTTTTGTGGTGGTAGCTCACTATGTGACCTCCAGTAACCTAGTTAGCTTACTTTCCCTGGTGCAGTCTCTCCATCAGCAGGGAAAAGTAAGCTTCAGCTTCAGCTTCAGCCTGTGAAGAACTTCTGCACAGAGGCGCAGATTCTAATCAGAATTAATTACACTTTCAAATTTATGCATTGGTTGACACATAGTATTCATTAAATGTAGATCCTTCCAGCAGCACCTTAGAGACCAACTAAGTTAGTTATTGGTATGAGCTTTCGTGTGCATGCACACTTCTTCAGATACACTGAAATAGAAGTCAGCAGACCCTTATATATAGTGAGAGGGTGGGGAGGGGTATTACTCAGAAGGGTGGTGGGAGTGGGCGATTGGCTGATAGGTGTGGTAAACCTGTTGACAACTGTTAACGACTAAATGTACATGTTATTTGGCTGTCTTTAAAAGCCTAGTCCTCCACATGAATGAGAAGAAAATAAGAGAGAGGGCTGGGTGCAGGGTCCACTATGTCTACATAAATGTGCCATGGTGCCAGCTTTGTAAGTGAAATTAAGGTGTCACACCAATAGCATCAATCTATAGACAGGAATGTTTATTACCAGAGGGACCATGATCCATGTTAATGCATCACATATAAATGGACAAAGTCAGGTTGTTATGAAGTACATCTAGCTACAAATCCTCCATAGGCCATCCCAAATAGTTTTTAAGCCACTATGGAGTCAGTTGTAACATGGTGAACAGCCAGAAAGGGACTAGTGGGAAAGACTTGTCCTAATTTGCGGCGGACTCAATCTCTCTGTGCTAATATCACTTTACAGCATCATAGCAAGCCTATCTTTAGGAGGGGGAGATCTACATTTGAGAGAAAATAGATTTTAATGTAATATTTCATATGCTACTTGTTTTAGGCCATGGAAGCTGTATAATTGATTTAATTAAATTGTATCCTACTCTTCCTCCCTGAAGAGTTCCCAGGGTGGCAAACAACTTAAAATTCAATAAAACCAAATGAAGACTAAACCTAACAAAAAGTATTATTTTTAAAAATGAAAGTATAAATTATTTCATTTTTACAATCACAAGGGATCGGTTCATATATTATCTTAACATTCTGTGAAGGTTTTGGGGGGAGGGAATTGGAATTTTTGCACCCCACATTTAAGAATAAAACTTAAATTGAAGTATTAATTAATTAAGTATAAAGCATAGTTAATTTGTCCACACATACTGCAAACTGCTCTCATTTTCCTTTATTGTCCTCTAACGATCTCATCAAGACTCTATAATTAGTGCAGTAGACTGCACAACACTGGCTTTGCCCCAAGCACAGTTCTTGACTAGTTCACTCTCCCATTGGAATGTAGTACTGATAATGGGCTAGCAATGAGGACACCAAGGGATGTGCTCAATTTGAAAAAAAGCTTTTGATCGCCAGCTTGCAGCGACTGTTTTGGGGCTATCAACATCTGGCCTGAAAATCAAATGACTTTTGTTGTTGTTTAGGTTAATGCTGCAAGGTCAGTTAGTAATTACTTTGGATGTATAAAGGGGAGAAACATTTGAAGATGATATTTTTAGACCATTCATTGTTTACCATATGGATTTCTAAATGTTATTACATGACTTTCCATAATGGGACAATCCACCTATAATTAAACCTTACCCTGATTTCAGCACAGGAACTAATATTTCCCACTGAAGTAAGTGGAACCTAAACATGTTTGTCTATGGCTATACTGGACAGTAATGTAAAATATGCTCATTTATATTGCATATGGTCTGTGCATTAGAACCAAAATGAATATTTACAAATTTTTGAAAATTGCTGTATTTTTTAACTTTAGTACACAAATCTTCAAGAGATTTCAAAGTACGTTTTGAATTTGCATTCATATGAATTTGACCACTGTCAAATATGATATATCTGTGGTTTTCGTATTACATTTGTGAGTACCTTAGGTTCTTTGCAAACTCAGTGAGAACAGCTGAAAGACAGCTTACCTACTACTACTGGTCTTCCTCTGAAATTTACAGTCACAGTAAAATATTGCATACATTCTAATATCCACACTCAGGTCATATCTAGTGGTGCTGAGGCCCAAAAGGTGAGCTCTGATAGGGTTGCCAAATGTCCTCTTTTTCATGGGTAGAGCAATTAAAAGTAGAAGTTTGCAAACGTGTCCACCCCTAGTAGGTGCCAACTCTTAGCGGCCCAGTCCTTTTGGGCCCTCCCAATAATTTTTGCTGGTCTCCCCAATGTTCAGAACAATCAAGGAGTGGAGCAGGCAGAGTGCAGAGCCAAGCGCAGCATGGCGCAGCTTCAGTGGCTGGCAGTTTTTCTTCTTGCTCCTCTTCTTGCTGCTGCTTCATAAGGGAAAGACAGGAGAAGCAGCCCCCAGCCAGTGATGGTGGAGGAACCGGAGGTCGAGGGAGGATGAGCCGCCGGCCAATAAAGCTGCACTGCTGCTGTGTTTGGCTCTGCCCCCTAGCTCCTGTCCCCATTTTATGCATGTGTCTTCATCCCCCTCCCCAATCTTCTGTGCACATTGGTGCCTATGCTGGTGGGTGCATGTGTGTGAGGCCCATGTCAATTACAAGGAGGGCCAACCTTTTGCCCCATCAGCCACAAGCAGTGGAGGGTTGGTGGGTGTGGTTGCATGGCTGATGCTGCCAGTGGATGAGGCCATTAAAACACAAATATTCAGCCCACCTGCCCTCACATACTCTCTCACCACCCACAGTCTAGGCTGCAGTGAGACTGTAGGGAAGAAGGTTTAAACCTCAGCTTCCCAGTGCTCTTGATGTTCTAAAGCCACACACACACATCTTGAAACAGCCTAAGTTGCTGCTTAGCACTGCAGAAACAGCAATCGTTCTCCCCACTGGGCAGCTGCTGGAAACCAGGGCAATGAAGTGGGTCAGAATGGAGGGCTGCTGTCACTGCTTGTATGCTAGGTTTTGAAGGGAGGGAACAGAGCAAGCTACAGAGTTGAAATCGGAGGCGGATTTAGGGGAGTCCGCACTGGCACCAAGCCAAGAGGACGCCACAGGGGGCACTGCAACAATGACAAACAACTCAAGGTGAGAAGCGGGGGTGCTGAATTCTGGCGTCACACAGAACACCAATGAAATTTTAAAGCCCAAATGGAATTCATGACCTGCATAAAGCTACTACAATTCAGGACTTCATAAAGGTCTTGATAGCCCACCTGTTTTCACTGGTTTATTTATGAAGGATTCTCTATGCTACTGTTAAGCTCCTTTGGGTAGATGGACTTTCAACTGGCTATGTATTTATTATTGATGGTTTTCCTAATGTTGCAACCTTTTTATGGGAGGTATTGTATAGTATTGTATTCTTGTTGAAAAGTGTGTTATTGTGTATTGTATTGTGTGTAATCTGTTATTGTGTAAGCCACCTTAAGTGAGCTACTCATAGAGGCAGGTTATACATCTTATCAGTAAATAAAATTGTACATGTAAGAAAATGGTGCGCCTCATCTCTGTACTGCCCCCTTGAAAAAGTCATTAAATATCTTTGAAAGGGGGTGCATTTCACAGGCAGAGAAAATGTTAAAAAATGCAGCCCCTCTTCAACTCAGCCCTAGTGAACTGCTTAATTTCAAGCATAACCTCTATAATTTTTAATTATCTTTTCATCCAGGGGAGCATAGAAATAGCTTTGATTTGAAAATGAGGCATCAAAGTAAACCTTTGAGTGCTTTTGCACTTTACATATGGATGCATGTATTGGTCATAAGAACAAGATAATGATATGGAAATGATGCTTAAAACTGGAATTTCTAAACCAGAAAAAGTGGTGATCATTCAATTGCTCAAATCTTATATCACATACTAACTATAGGTATCCTTTCTAGAATGTCCATTTACTAGAAAGAGATCCTGAATAACAAAGTACTACACAACAGGAATACTTGTTAAATCTTTGCTGCCTCATATCACTCAAACACTGCAATACTGAAGGGGGAAAACTATTTGATGATACCAGTTCAAGCACTTGAACCAACAGTACAGATTAGTACCATTATTCCACAATACTTCACTATTTTAGAAAGCCCAAATTATTTATTATTATATTTTATTTTACTTATTTTACCACCCTTTCTCCAAAGAGCACAGCACAGTTTACAACATAAAAATACAAAATGAGAATACAAAAAACATACTAAAAGAAAAACAAACCAATAACCCCTCTCCCACAAACACATTTAAAAGGCCAAATAACCATCTCCTATAATATAAAATATAGCAAGGAGAGACAAGAAGGCCTTCTTAAATGAGCAATGCAAAGAAGTAGGGGAAAACAACAGAATGGGAAGAACCAGAGATCTGTTCAAGAAAATTGGAGATATGAAAGGAACATTTCATACAAAGATTACCATAATAAAGGACAAAAGTGGTAAGGACCTAACAGAAGCAGAAGACATCAAGAAGAGGTGGCAAGAATACACAGAGGAATTATACCAGAAAGATATGGATGTCTCGTACACCCCAGGTAGTGTGGTTGCTGACCTTGAGCCAGACATCCTGGAGAGTGAAGTCAAATGGGCCTTAGAAAGCACTGCTGATAACAAGGTCAGTGGAAGTGATGGTATTCCAGCTGAACTATTTAAAATTTTAAAAGATGATGCTGTTAAGGTGCTACACTCAAAATGCCAGCAAATTTGGAAAACTCAGCAGTGGCCAGAGGATTGGAGAAGATCAGTCTACATCCCAATCCCAAAGAAGGGCAGTGCCAAAGAATGCTCCAACTACCGCACAATTGCACTCATTTCACACGCTAGCAAGGTTATGCTTAAAATTCTTCAAGGCAGGCTTAAGCAGTATGTGGACCGAGAACTCCCAGAAGTGCAAGCTGGATTTAGAAGAGGCAGAGGAATCAGAGACCAAATTGCAAACATGCGCTGGATTATGGAGAAAGCTAGAGAGTTCCAGAAAGACATCTACTTCTGCTTCATTGACTATGCAAAAGCATTTGACTGTGTCGATCACAGCAAACTATGGCAAGTTCTTAAAGAAATGGGAGTGCCTGATCACCTCATCTGTCTCCTGAGAAATCTCTATGTGGGACAAGAAGCTACAGTTAGAACTGGATACGGAACAACTGATTGGTTCAAAATTGGGAAAGGAGTACGACAAGGCTGTGTATTGTCTCCCTGCTTATTTAACTTATATGCAGAATTCATCATGCGAAAGGCTGGGCTGGATGAATCCCTAGCCGGAATTAAGATTGCCAGAAGAAATATCAACAACCTCAGATATGCAGATGACACAACCTTGATGGCAGAAAGTGAGGAGGAATTAAAGAACCTTTTAATGAGGGTGAAAGAGGAGAGTGCAAAATATGGTTTGAAGCTCAATATCAAAAAAACGAAGCTCATGGCCATGGAAGACAGGAGTGCCTGGCGTGCTCTGGCCCATGGGGTTATGAAGAGTCGGACACGAATAAACGACTAAACAACAACAACAAATATAAATAATTGAGTGATATAAGCAATATAGACCACTAAGGCATGAACAAATACACAAAGCTATCTTACGTACTAATAATATTTGCATACATTATGAACTTGTGCAACTGCAGGTAAAGAGCAAATTAATGTCTTTCAACATAGTTCTTAATTACTAGATATAATACAACATATTTTTCCTGAGGGACGCGGGTGGCGCTGTGGGTAAAATTTCAGTGCCTAGGACTTGCTGATGGTATGGTCGGCTGTTCGAATCCCCGCGGCGGGGTGAGCTCCCGTTGCTCGGTCCCTGCTCCTGCCCACCTAGCAGTTCGAAAGCACGTCAAAGTGCAAGTAGATAAATAGGTACCGCTTTATAGCGGGAAGATAACAGCATTTCCGTGTGCGGAGCTGGTGCTGGCTTGCCAGCTGCAGCTTCGTCACGCTGGCCACATGACCCGGAAGTGTATTTGGACGGCGCCGGCTCACGGCCTCTAGAGCGTGATGAGCACGCAACCCTAGAGTCGGACACAACTAGCCTGTACGGGCAGGGGTACCTTTACCTTTACCTTTATATTTTTCCTATCACAAAATGTAATGTTGGAGGTGTTTAGGATTGGCTTCATTACAATGATCAGGTAGTATGTTGGACATGACTAAGTGACTAAACAACAAAAACAAAAACTACAAGTGAATATAATGACATACAAACCATCTGAATGAGGTTTGCCAGTATTTTTTTTTTATTTTAAAGTCTTAATATGTAGTATGGCTATCCCAGCCTAATAGCATGGCATGTGACAGAACAAATATAAAGGTGGAAGGAATTTTAGAAGGCAAACAATTCAAATAGCAGAAAAGGAGAAGGAAAAATATTTGACACTCATTCTGTTCAGAACTGGGACAAACAAATCAACAAATTGTGTTGATTATTGAGTTGCTATTCAATTATTTTAACTAGTTGTTCATTGTATATATTTCCAGGACAAAATTATAGAATGCAATTACAAAAGCCTGCTTGTTCAAGTAAGCACCATATAAATGTGTGTTCAATCTTATATTTTCCAGTGGGATGTTTCAACAAAATGCATTTTTCAAGAAATCAGATTTACTAGCTGAACTTCTACAGCATCTATAAAGAGGGCTTTACCACAACTTAAGATCAGACAATTTTCAGGCTTTGTTGCTGTTTTTTTCATTGGTGCTGTTGAGAATTTCTCATAACCTATTTATTGTTCCCAGATTCCTGGTACTTATCAAAAGAGTGCAGATAGGAGAATTCTTGAGGTAAATATGTACATGAATATCAAAGACAAATCTCTGTTCATACTTGTTAATATAACAGTAGGCACGATCTTATATATTCTTTAAAACAAAACCGAGTGGAGACTGAATGTACATATGCATGCACATACAAAGAGGGAATAAGAGGCTAAGAAAGTATGAAATGCACTGTAAGGTACTATGGAAACTTGCATCACATTTTCCCCTCTTGTGAGCCATCACAGAATATCAAATAGGCATAAACAATAGTCCTAAGAGCAATGAACAGAAAAGAATGCCAAAACTCAGTACCCAATTTCAATTCATGAACAATCCTGGCTTGTTATCCTGACTGATGACTTCCCCCCACTCCAGCTTTAATGAAGCCTTACAAAACTAAATATTCTATTTATTTAATCCTTTCAAAGTACAGAATTTAAAATTAACAATTTCCCCCATAGTATTATGGAGAGTAGAATCCATAATACTACAAGCAACTCAGTACACATTATCATAAGGGTCTGCGGGTCATGTTTTTGCTGTCAGTAGGTCCTGAAACAGGGCATTCTGTGGATAGGGTAAAGGTAGGATAGAGATGGCCTTGAATCCAAAGCCCCTTCATTCCTCTGAGAGGCCCCAGGATCAGGTGTACCAACTACATCAGTTTGGAGCTGGCATAGTTAATTTCCTTTCTCTTGGTTTCAATTTGAGGGTTTTAAAAAATGAGGACATGCACAGACCTCTCGCTCTGGCTGCTGCCAAATCACAGTGGTTTTGAAATGGCAGCTGGTACCACTTAAGACTGCTCTGCCATCTTTAGAAATGGCAAGCAGGCATGTCTATAGTCAGGCTTAAATGTTATGTGTTCACAGTGGCAGCAACCCATAGGGATCTAGATATTTAGAACTACAGAGTAGGAAGAACATGAAAATCAGATTATCAGATGTGTTGATACTGTATGTGAATGGGGTATTAGGGAAGCGGTAGTGCCTGTGGTGAGGGACATGTTGTGCTCCTTCTGGTCCACACCCTGCTCTCAGCTCTCACCCGTGGCTCCTAGAAGCTACCAGCATGCCACAGCAACCACACCCTGGAAAGAAGAACCCAGAGTAGAGTAGAGAGGTTGAATGGTGCCTTGTACGCCTCCTTCCAGCAACTCCTGCAGCAAAGATGGTGTCAAATGGATTGCTCTGCTTTCCTGTGGGCCACATCAGCATGGCTGAGAGGGGGGTCTTGTACTCTGGGCAGCCCACAACCTCTGTACACAACTAGTGCCCCTGGGAGGTCACTTTGGTGCAGCTAACACAGTGGTTTGACTTCACCCCTGGAGGCACATTCCATTGTCGCTCGAGACAGATGAATACCAACAAATGACAGCAAGGCTTGACACCTTTTTTTAACCAGCCCACAGAAACTTGATCTGCACAGATTAGAACATAATACTGCTTATCTCCATACTCCGAAAACCTTCACCTTATGATTTCAGCAATTGAGTTGCAGTTAAAGGCAATCTCATTAATAATCCAAAGAAAAAGAAAACCCAGCATTTACATGTGGCAGTGTCAAAGTTTTTTTCTGAATAAAAATAATATATATTTCACCAATACTATCTAATAATATTAGAAAGTCTTAAAATGGTTTAAGGAATAGAAGGAGGAGGGAGGTACCATTCTATTAGGTATAGAAAAGCTTATGCAATTATTCCCTGTATTACATGCAAACCAAAGGTAAAATATGAGCATTCATTTTTAGTGCTTTTAATCTCTCTTCCCTTCTCAGATACACTGTAATAGATCATATGCTGTAATGGATCATATACAATGATCTATTACAATTGAAGTTTTAAAAAATCTGAAGAGAATGAAAGGGCTAGAAATGCAGTTACTAGTTTTTGAAAAAGACCGTATCTTTGAAGATAGCATTTCATTTCCTGTACTGTATCTTGAATGCCACAATATATTTATTACAGCAGTCCTTTTAAAAGATGTCTCTTCTTACACAGTATCTGCATTTGTGTGATTCTCTAGTTTTCTAAACTAAAATGATTTTTTCAGCAAATAAGATCAAAGGTTGAAATTACTAACCCAGTAGTTGTGTGTATATATCACTCTATCACAAAAAACTATGGATGTTATATTCAACTGAGTCATAGTAACTCCACTGAAATCAATGAACAAGTTTGTCATGATTAACTTGGTCCACTGTTTTAATGGATCTACTCTGAGTATGACTTAAGTCAGATACCACCCTGAATTAGGAGTTAATCCTACCAAACATATAGTAGTTAATTCTGCCATTATGGCACCTCTAAAAAGTGGTAGTACTTGCAATTACATTCACACACGACACACGATTCCCACATAAAATTAGCATTAGGTCAATCATAGAATCATAGAATAGAATCATAGAATCATAGAGTTGGAAGAGACCACAAGGGCCATCGAGTCCAACCCCCTGCCAAGCAGGAAACACCATCAGAGCACTCCTGACATATGGTTGTCAAGCCTCTGCTTAAAGACCTCCAAAGAAGGAGACTCCACCACACTCCTTGGCAGCAAATTCCACTGTCGAACAGCTCTTACTGTCAGGAAGTTCTTCCTAATGTTTAGGTGAAATCTTCTTTCTTGTAGTTTGGATCCATTGCTCCATGTCCGCTTCTCTGGAGCAGCAGAAAACAACCTTTCTCCCTCCTCTATGTGACATCCTTTTATATAATTTTATATATATGACATCCTTTTTTATATATCCTTTTATATATATGACATCCTTTTATATATTTGAACACAATCATTTTAGAGAAAATATTTCAAGTTACAACAAACATTAAATTTGTTTTTCTCACCTCAGAAAAGTACAACATGGCCATAATCTAAGAAAATATAAGTGGAGGAAGGCCATAACTGTGGGATGAAATTGCTTATTTTTACTGTGATTGACATGGAATTAGAAAAACACACCTCTATGGCTTGATTCACTTAAAAACCATGTCATAATAATGCTAAATACCCATTGATGATCCAGTAGCAAGCAGGGCAGGTACAGCAATGCTCTTCTGGTTTCCCAACATGACATGTTGCTCCCACTTACCAAGAGGAGAAGCGGCAAAGCAGTGGGGAGCTTGTTTTCTAGAGGTGGAAAGAGCTAGTGGATGGTCCTCTGTAAAGGACACATGAAAAGTCTATGTGGTAAATGGCTAATTTTAAATGTCTCATTATTACAGTGGTTTCATCATGGAACACACCACTGACCATGTGAATTCTGACGGGCTAAGGCCTCAGCACTTAAGATATTATTTATCTGGATATACATACCACTTCAAATCAAAGTATTGAAGCAGTTCCCATAAAATAATAAACATACAAAATACAATAATAATATACAGGGTGAATCTTTTAAAAGAGGCCCCATGGAACATGTGTACTCTGTATCCATGGGGCCTCTTTTAAAAGACTCACCCTGCAATTTCTGATACAAAGTGTATAACTATGTAAATGTTGTGTGGCAATAAATTACAATTGAGTCAAATCTTGTGAGAAATAACTAAGCGGCACAAAGGATTGCAGTATCCCAGTAAAGAACAGCTTATACAGCATTTACTAACAAAGCATTAAATTGAAGGCCAGCATTATGGTGATGTAGGCTACCTTGGGAGGTAATAATCAAAGGCCATAAGCATGTAAAAGTTTTAATAGATATTGAATAGCCATTTTATGATCAGTTTAATTTCAGAGTAGAGGATAACAGCAGATGGGAATAAAGAGATGTATTAGATCCTTAACAAAACTAGACATGACCTGCTGTGCGGGCAAAGACTGTTCTATATTAACCTTTCCGAAAATCAAGACAGCCAGGTGCACTTTTATGTTTACCATCATTTAATTTAACTAGACAATGTAGAGGAAATATTCCAATGCTGGTGAATATAGGTATGACATTGGTTCATACAGTTAACATTTTGCACCTGAGAGGGGAAGGAATTTCAGGGTAGAGAATGTCCCCTCACATGTCACCACACACTGTATCTCAAGAAGATTGTGACACCATGAGAAGTGATGATGATGTCTCCTGATGATCATAAAGTCTGGGGAGGTGTATAAGGGAGCTAGAGACTTTACAGGCATCTGGGTCTCCAGCCATCTAGAGTGAGGCAAACAGTGGTGACAAGTGATGAAGTTCTTGCCCTTATTAACAAGTTAAAAATGACAAATCACTCAGTCCTTATGTCAACCATTCAAGAGTTTTTAAAGAATTCAGATGAGAAAATGCTGATCATATAACAAAATAAGTAACTTGTCCCCAAGTTCCTTATTTAGTATCTAAGGACTAAAAGTGATCAATGAAACACCAAACAACACCAAAAGAAGAGATCCAAAGGGGAGGCAGGAAATTACAGACTGGTTAGCTTAATGTCTGTGAGAAAAGCATTGTTAAAGATAGAATTACCAAGCAGAACAAGTCTTGCTGAAGAAGTCATGCCCTCAAAGCAGGAACTGAGCGCATGTTCCCATCAGAGGATATTGATGGGGGACAAGGGACTGATGAATCATCACCAAACACTATTCTCTGAAATGGCTTTGGGAACAGGAGCCAAACCACTGTAAAACAGTATCCTCAACTCAGATTCCCTGAAGGTGATATAGAAGGATAACATGGTCAATGGTACAAAACACCAATGAGATATGAAGGCGAACCAACAGGGTTATAAGTCTCTTGTCTCTCTCCTGATAAAGGTTATCCATCAGTGACCAGACTGATTCAGTGCCATGATCACAGAATCATAGAGTTGGAAGGGACCCTAAGGGTCATTGGTCCAACGTCCTGCAATGCAGGAATCTCAGCTAAAGCATCCATGGCAGATGGCCATCCAACCTCTGCTTAAAAACCTCCAAGGAAGGAGAGTCCACAACCTCCCAAGGGAGACTGTTCCATTGGTGAACAGCTCTTATTGTCAGAAGGTTTTTCCGTATGTTTAGTCAGAATTTAAACCCAGAAAGTTCACATCTGCCAAGAATACTTGGAGTTGAGAGGTCAACCCCCCCACCTTGATCACCTTCCTGAAGTACATGTACTGCAACAGTAATATTTCTGCCCACCCCCACCCTTTCTCTATCATAGAAACATGTCTAAGCCATTGCTCCAGGTTTGGGTAGCCTGTGTATTGTTTTACTCTAATGGAAACTTCTCTTTAATGCTATCTTGGTGCTGTATATAAATGAACAGAGCTCTTCTGAACTCAAATTGGGACTCAGTGGTTCTTGCTAATTTTCTTTTCCCAAGAAATGGGGGGAATTTCCACAATCATTGATCTAAAATGTTGATTTATAAATAACTGTCATTATATTCCATCAGCCCATCAACTATGCAACGCTTGTACACATATCACTTGTAAAGCACACTTACTTGTAATGTAACTGTTTAGCAAAATGATGTTTTATCAAAGCAAAATGTAACAAGAAAAAATAATTATGGTCCTTAAGTGCCGATAATGGGGGGAAAGAATTGCCTGATAGCAGCAGTTTCTTCAGTCTAATAGAGCTGGAACAACAAAATTCAGTATTGGAAAATAAAAGAAAGGCAACATGACTGGAAATTACAGAATGTTGTATTTTTCTTCCAGCAGTGAAGGCAATTGACCATGGGACAAGATTAGCAAGGGATATAGTAATTTCTCCATCACTTGTGTCTGCAAACCAGAAATATGCTTTATTTCACCCATAAACTGTTGACCTGGATACATGGATCACCAGGTGAGGTTTCAGTCATAAATAGTTTATGCAGTGCACTTGCTGATTTAGTGGTATGGTTCGACGATACATCAGAATTTTCACACATAGGTCAACAAGGGGCTGCGTGTGTCATGTGGTTAACTCCAGCAGTATATCAGCCAGTGAAAATTGCAGTAAGCATAAATGTACTATGTGTATGTGGGTGTGTGGGTGTAAAACAAAGGCAAAGGATAGAAAGCACATGAGGTAAAAAAGAGCGTAATATGCTTTAAAAGGTATTTGGATAAATTATGTTTCATACATGTGTTGGAATACCAGTCAGAAACAAAGCAATAAACAAAATGTTATGCCGGTTTAAAACAATGTAACAAGTGGAATAAAGGTAAAGGTAAAGGACCCCTGGACGGTTAGGTCCAGGCAAAGGCGACTATGAGGTGCGGTGCTCATCTCGCTTTTTAGGCTGAGGGAGAAGGGGTCATGTGGGTCAGCTTTCCGGGTAATGTTGCCAGCATGACTAAATCGTTTCTGGCCCAACAAAACACCATGATGGAAGCCAGAGCACATGGAAACACCATTTACCTTCTCGCCGCAGTGGGACCTACTGTATTTATCTATTTGCACTGGTGTGCTTTTGAACTGCTAGGTTGGCAGAAGCTGGGACAGAGCAATAGGAGCTCACCCAGTCACATGAATTCGAACCACTGACCTTCCAATCAGCAAGTCCAAGAGCCTCAGTGATTTAGACCACAGCACTAGCAGTTCCCTTTCATGAGTGAAGTACAGTAACAAGGGTATGGAACCATTTAGGTTCTCTAAAGTCTTTGGTCGCTTATTACACTGAGAGTACAGATGATGCACTACTCAGTAGACACAAGGACAGGA
The DNA here is from genome assembly GCF_965153285.1 of Podarcis tiliguerta. NCBI lineage: Eukaryota > Metazoa > Chordata > Lepidosauria > Squamata > Lacertidae > Podarcis > Podarcis tiliguerta. The sequence continues at coordinate 50,709,510 of NC_139536.1, forward strand.
GTGTCTCCCTGTGCAGAAAGTGAGTGATTCTCCCCCTTCACACACAACCTGGAAGCAAGAGAGAGAAAGCACCCTTTGTTCCCAGTTCTGTTAAATGTTCAAAGCATCTTTATTCATGTCCCCATTGGCAGCCATGACTTTACTGGAGAAAGTGATGTCAGCATCAAATATCTAGCAGCATCTGGAGTTATATAAGGGATATACTACTTATATGTACTATGACAAAATTTAAAGACTGTCTGTAACATGGAACTGGAAATGAGGAGAGGTGGGGCATGTTTCTCCCTTGATGTTCCACAGCTTTTAGAATCTGTTCTCACTTTTGTTCTGTAAAATCTGAAAGCCAGGTGCAGATACAGCAAAACCAATTTTTCAGAGCATAGCAATTTTGCACTGTCTTTCACAGAAATATTCTCCCTAGAATAGAATTTTAATTGAGTACATTAATTCAAAATATGTGTGACAAATAAATACAACCCATTTGAATCATTAGACAACTTTTTGCTGCACATTTAACATAGAAATATGTCACTTTAAGTAGTGAAACAAATTTTAAACCATATGTCCCCTTGAGATGTAACATATTTGTTTACAAACATGCAACAGAAGTGAAGAATCATTCTGAAAATAAACATAACTTCCTGTAAATCACTTAACCTGCTTTCCAAAAGGAGTCCTAAGAAAAATGTGCCAGCCTATTCCAAGTATAGAACATTCTTAAAATCATCATTGGCAAATCTTCTCCTAAGAAACACAGCGATGAACAATACTAAAACATAGAATCATCTCTTACTTGCCCCACACCTGTACATAAAAGCAAGTGTACGGCTGGTAGGGATGGCTTGTGTGAAACAGACTTGTGGGCTGAATTAACTGGGCCCATGAACTAGATATCTACGCCCCTGTTCTATGCTGATGCTCCACAATCTAGATGAAATTACGCTGTTTTTAATTTAGCAAATTTGCTTTGCTGAGCCAGCTCTACTGAACAGCCAGCAATCTGGTCCCCAGCATTAATAAAGTCAGAACCTGAAGTTGGAAGAGGTTATCTCAGCACCAGACCACTAATTTCCTCAGTCAATTGTTATTTCTGAGGGACTCCTTCAACTCAGAGGTAAGTTCTGATGCATGTCCTCAAGCAAGCATGGTAAGAGGCCAACAACATATCTAACAAATTCAGGGAGCACCAGTGACTTTTTGATCCCTATTAGAAAATCAATCAACAGCACAAGTACACTTTTCAGACCCAGTGCTGACCAAAAAAAGCTCTGGAAAGGAAGGCAGAGCTACATTCTATTAAAAATGGCACTGCCACCAAAAACAGTAAAACCTTGTTGAGTTTCGTCCTCCATTATGTGTCCTTACATCATTGTGCTGAGTAGTTCTTTACCTCTGAGAGCAGCAGCCAATGAAAAGGAGTAAGAAAAAAATATGTAGTGTAATGATATCTAGACATTTAAGTTTTACCACTTGAGGAGTGTTCAACATGGAGCTGTTTGTTTTGACTACAGAACCATGTTTCATGTACTACATAGCATTGCATTCACTTTTCTGGACTTTTGGGTAGTTGCAGAATACTTAGGGATTATGTAATTACATTTTATCTGATGTATACTTTATTTGGCCAGTTTTTAAAACATGACTTGTTTTTAAAGGAAGCAGAATTCAGGATTCACGTCTGGCCATATAGTGTTTTATATCCACTAGCCAATAATCATTATATTGGGTGGATATTAAATGCCTTGATGTTGTTACATTTGTCAAAATGGAGCACATCATCTGACTTGGTGAATCTTCTATTTTCTTTTTTCAGTCATTTAAGATGCTGAACTAATTAGGCTATTAACACATCAGAAGGAACTGCTAAGTATTAATAACTTTTAATTAATCACTGCTGAGTCAGTTCTATTTCACACAGGCTAATACTGCATTTCCATCTAAGAAATTAAGTCAGTAATTACAAATTATACAGCAATAATAAATAGGAAGTGTTATAGTTTTTCAAATGTGTTAGACGGTATGTTATAAAAACCCGAATACAGATGGTTAGGAAAGCTGATGAAGGCTGCAATCCTATTCATGCTTATCTAGGAGTAAGCCTCATTGAAAGCAATAGGACTTTCTTCTGACTAGACATGCATAGGATTGGAATGTAAATAAAGCTGTCACTTAATCAGCCATAGAAAATGCTTGTAACTTTGGCAGAGCTTTCCTGTTACAGCTACAGTGGAACAAAGGGTGGAGAACCTCTGGCCTGCAGACCAATCTTGGCATGCAAGCAAGTCCAATTTGGCCCACCAGGTCATTTCCCCAAACCACACCCATCTACCTATCAGCTGATGGCATGGATCCAAAATTCTTTAAAACACAGAAAACCAAGGGCCACAAGTGCAGGTAAAAAGGAAATGTGTTTTTTAAAAACAAATGGTCAGCAATCTAAGCATATACATTATTATACATCATTTCAGATCTGTTTATACACACACACACACACACACACATACACACAAAACTTTGTTAATATATTTAGAAAGGTTTATCTGAGTGTCTCCACCCCCATCGTTCTGCCTGGACGCTGAGGTCCAGCGCCGAGGGCCTTCTGGTGGTTCCCTCATTGTGAGAAGCAAAGCTATAGGTAACCAGGCAGAGGGCCTTCTCGGTAGTGGCGCCCGCCCTGTGGAACGCCCTTCCATCAGATGTCAAAGCGATAAACAACTACCTGACATTCAGAAGACATCTTAAGGCGTTCAGGGAAGTTTTTAATGTGTGATATTTTAGTGTATTTTTGCTTTCTATGGAAGCCGCCCAGAGTGGCTGGGGAAACCCAGCCAGATGGGCGGGGTACAAATAATAAATTATTATTATTATTATTATTATTATTATTATTATTATTATTATACTGTTGTTTTATTTTAATTCTCATTTTATGTAGCTGATGCAGGTCTTATATCTAAAGGAAATAAATAATATTTAAGAATAAATAAAAAGGCACCCAAAACTTGACAAGGACGGCACTAGGCAAGCCCCCTAGAGGAAAACCTTTTTACAAGTGGTGACCCACCACTGAAAAGGCCCATTCTTATGTTTCCCCTCTCCAGACCTCCTGTGGTGGGCACACATGGAGAAGAGGCTGGGTCAGTTCCTATGGAGAGAGGCAGTCCTTGGGAAAGGGCTGTAGCTCAATGGTAGAGCATCTGCTTGCATGCAGGAGGTCCCAACCCCTGGCATATGTAGGTGGATCTAGGAAAGAACCCTACTTGAGGCCCTGGAGAGCTGCTGCCAGTCAGTGTAGACAATACTGAGTCAGATGGACCCAATGGTCTGACTCAGGATAAGACAGCTTCCTAAGCTGAAGTACTGGGGCTCTGAGATGCATGATACTTTATAGGACAAAACCAGCACTTTGAATTGAACCCAAAAATAATTGGTAGCCAGTGCAATCAGTGCTTAGTCCAGCGGTTCTCAACCTGTGGGTCCCCAGATGTTCTTGGAATACAACTCCCATCATCCCTGAGCTCTGGCCTTGCTAGCTAGGGGTGATGGGAGTTGTAGTTCAACAACATCTGGGGACCCAAAGGTTGAGAAAGGCTGGCTTAGACCGTCTTGCATCAGTGAGCAACCTGGCCACCAAATTCTACACCAGCTGCAGTTTCCAAATCATCTTCAAAGGCAGCCCCACATATAATGCATTGCAGTAACCTAGTGGTGGCTGCTAAGTATTATGGCAGGGATAGCAAATATGGTGCCTTCCATATGTTTTGAACTGCAGCTCCCATGAGCCCAAACCACTATGGCTAATGGTCAGAACTGATTACAGTTGCAGTCCGATATTTATGAAGTACACCACATTGACTACCCCTATATTAGGGAGTGGAATCCAACACTGCATGAGCAGAAGGTAAACTCACATAGTAGATATCCTTCCCCCCCCCCCCCGCCGTCGCTTTTTGGCCCTTGCAACTGCTGAAAAGTCCCCCCAGAAGGGCGGGGGGTATACCAAAAATTGTGGGATGTGTCATATGGGGGCGGGATTAGCTGAAAATGAAGGAATTTTGTGTTCAGATAATGCTACCTTATAAAATAGCACTGTCAGATACCTTTAGACTACAAACTACTAACACTAGAATACTAATTCCACTGATTTAGGCAGGATTTCAGTAGGCAACAGATGGCCTTAACCAGATTATTGAGATGTGTGTGACTTACTTTAATGTGTTTAAATCCGGTTAGTGACTAGACTTAAGATTCTGTGAGTGGTTCCAGTTCACACTTACCGGTAATACGCAAAGTAAGTTTGTATTGCATAACTGTGATTACAAGTCTTATAGTTAACTCTAGTGGTTCCCCACTAATCTATAGATAAACTGTCAGGAAGTATTGCATATGTACAAAGTTCTGATTCCAGAAGTTAATGTCTTTTCATGGGATGGTTTTACTCACTTTTACTTAGAGTAAACCCAGTGAAATGAAGTAACATGACTAAGCTAGGTTCATTAATTTCAATGGGTCAACATTTTATTGACCAACAATGATGGCCTTCTATTACAAAAGAAGCTTTTAACGCTTTAACTTTTAGCACATCAGGGCTTACAGATATCAAAATGATTAACTTAATTTAATACATTTTAAATCTGTGCCTTTACTCTGTATGCTGCAGAGGTCAACAGGGTTTTGTTTCAAAATATTCTGGGCTGTTTAATCTGCACAGCATTCCACAAACAGTTATTTATCACTACTGAATAAGATAAATTGATGACATGAAAATGTTTTTACTTTATAATGCATATAAGCCATTACAGTCGTTTTCACTTGACAGCATATAATAGTTGTTAAAGCAGATCAATGGCATTTCCATTTACCTGACTATGTTATGCAAAAAGCATTTACTTGATACAACTGTCTAACACTTATCAAACTAATTTCCACTTCCCATGCTTTATATAATATCCATAGAATACAACACATGACAGTGCTAAGCTTTGAAGATTCCCTTTGGTCCTCCTGCATCATAATTTCTGTCTTCTCACTAAAAAGCATAAAATGCATTCCTAATTCTTTTAAGCATTTATTTACCTCAGGCACCTTCAGAAAACTCCATTTATAATATGAACTGCACAACAAGGGTTCATTATTTTAACAACAAAAATAAAACACTTTCAGATACTAAAAAATGGGGTTTTTTTCTCCCATTGATTTGTTTTAAAATGCACCTTGTAAAGAAACACCAAATTTTGGTACTGTATTGAGTTCCAGAAGGTAATAGATTCAAGTTGTGTCACAGGGTTGACAACAGACCTAAGCCATGTCACAGACATTATATTTTTCTTATTTTTTGATCTCAAGAAATATTTAACTATTGGGTTCTCAATGAATAAGAAGAAATACCAGAAAATATGGCAGTGCAACTTCAACAGACCTATAGCCAGGGCTTTCTTTTTCAGCCGGCACTCACCAGAACTCAGTTTCAGCACCTCTCAGGTGGGTGCCATTGCCATTATAAGAGAACAAGGGAGGCGCTCATGAGTTTCAGCGCCTCTTTTTGTAGAAAAATAGCACTGGTACAGCAATTATAAAAGCTTATTGCCTCAAATATTTTATTCATAATTCTAATAGTCTGACCAGTGTAGAAGTGTAATTTACTTTTACATGGTCCTCCATCTATTTAAAGCATAATTTTATCATGTTAAAAACTACAAGAAAACCAGTTTGGCTCAATTCTTCCCTCTCCTTAGATGAGTTCTTAATATGATTCTGGAGAGAATAGCCCCAGACTTAAGGGGGGGGAAAGGTTCTACTGGGTAACCCCTATTTATTTAAAAATTTTAATTTGCTTTGCATTTCACTTTCTCAAGAGAAGGGGCAGCACCACACATGAAAAGAGATGGACACAGAAAGTGGTTGCATCCATTTAAGAGAATGGAGAGAAGCCTGCTTGCTCTGAAATTCCATGTATGTCAGGAACTGTCACATTTCATCGACGTTCCACAATTCTCCATACCACCCAGAGTGCCTAGGACAACCCAGTTAGATGGGTTGGATACAAATAATAAAAATATTATTATTATTACCTTGATGCTGCTCATTCCCATTCTTCTAGCCACATCAGATAGCATTTTAATGGTTAATTGGCTAATAATACACAATTTGCATCGATCAAAAGTCCCCAACTCATTTAATAACCCTTTCCTCCCCAAGTAACAACTACTGTTGCTGTATCACCTAAACTTTATGGGCCATTAAGTAAGTTACAAACTAAATAAGATTATGCATAGGGTGGCAATGTGAGTGAAAGGTAAGGCTTGTGAATATGTTACTGAAATACCAGATTTTTATTTTTATTTTTGACATCTCACAAATTGTATTATCTTAATTAGCCTGGCTTCCAGCAAACCCAATTAGTTTCATCTGCATTGCTATACTAAAATAATAGAACAAAATGTTAAGGTAATTACTTAAAAGTGACCGATCCAACAATATATCAAGTGGTTTTGAAGAGGAATGGCAGCTTGGTTGAGGCATGCAGAGTTTATACACTAATTCTTCATTAAGTAAACTTCATTTTTAAAGACATAAAATGAGATTTTTAACGAAGTAAAAATACTTCCCTACTGAAATATTTAAACTGCTCAACAGCTTAGCTAGAGCAACTTTATAACAACAGGAATATAAAGAATTTGGAATAACAAATTCCTTTAAAACTAAATTACCTTTCAAACTGAATAAATCAGTTGAAAACTTTACTTATATTTGGTACCAAGGCAGGAAATAATGACACCAAACTTTACCAATTAGAAAAGTTCTGAGAAGGATCAAGAGGTAGAGTCTTAACTTGTCAGGTGAAAGCAGTGAGGGGTGTGTGTAATCTATTAATGAATTAAAAGAGTGCTACAAAACTTTACAAATTAATTATTGGTAGATTACAGAGCTGCTCCAGTGCTTCTGTAATGTGTTGAATAAGCTCTACCAGTAAGAAGTAATAAATGAAGCTGTTAATTTTGCTCCATCCCTGGAGAATAACAGGAGAGGGTGCCAAATGTATCTGAGTTTATATGCAGTAGTAAAATCTAACTGTGCTGTTAATTAACCCTGCCTCAAGCCCCTCCTGGCTGGAGGGCTTGCTAGGTGCGGTAACTGCTAGGATCACTCACCATTCATATTCTTAAAGATGTTTAAAATGGGGAGAATCTGTCGATAATAGGGCACTAAGGCTTCCCCCACCATGTCAGCTGACACAACCAGGTGCTGGAGAACTTTGAGCGTGATGCAGATGACCTGTCGGTTTCGAAGGTTCAGCGCATCTTTGATAAAGGAAAAGAGACAAGCAGAAAACAGAAGAATTAATTTCAGGAATGTACAAGGGAGGGGGAGAAATCCTCTAATGGACAAATTTAATTAAACTGTACTCTGCTGGGGATTGTAAGTGGGCCTTTATTAGCCCAGCTTTGAAGGAACCCAAAGATGGATTGCAGCCCCAATGTTATAAAACACTGCCTTGTCTGACTGTTATTTGTTCCCACAATTTGTGCTGACTCCTCACTAACCCCAAGAAGGCAGCTCATTATTCCTCCTTGCTGCCTATGTTACTGTTTCCAAAAAAGAAAGAAAGAAAAAAAGCTATCAGTAAGTACCACTGGGACTAATGGAACCGCGAAGGCAACCCGCAAATGTTGACAATAGAGACATTCTAATGCAACAATTAGCCTGTTTGTATCTGCTTGCTTAGCAATCGCTTTATTCATTTCAATTAACAATTCTTAGTATTTGAAGAACCAGCACAATGAGACAAATGTTTACAGAGAAAAGCTTGTAGGCTTCTTTTAAAAGACAAACAATCTGATAAAGAATAAGGATTCTTGCCTACTTGAGAAATTTTTGTGTAGTTTTAAGCAGCTGAATTTTGCTATGGCTTTCAATAATACCTTTTGTCTCCATTCACTTGTTTTATGTTTTATTTTTAAAGGAAGAATGTTGTATTCTCCCTTGTCTTAAAAGTCAATTATATTTTCAAATGTATAATTTGAATACAAATTATCCAAGTTATTGGCCTCCTCCGCCAAAATGATGCAGCCTTGGAACAAATGTTAAATACTGTAGGTTTAAATGTTTACCATGTGTTCACATTTTTGCAAAGTTGTAGCAGAATTTTTAAGCCCACTTGTACAGTTATGGAGGACTGTCTAATACTGATGGATTAGCATATTATGAAGCCCAGCATTGTGAAATCCTTTTTCAAAATAACAACTAAATTTGAAAATATCATTGCACTACACTGTAATTTCAGAAAGACAATCAGAAGGGATATGCTATGTATATATGGCTGAACTTGAATATTATGAATACAGAATGATTTCTATGTGAAGGAAATGTAGATGCAAACATCAATAATCACGATTAAACAGCTCACAGCTTTATTAAATAGAATGAACTATTCAGGATAGCATGGAAGAGGTGTGACTCTAACTTTGTTGTATTACCAGGGAGACTGGCATGGACATACTAGGGGAGATGTCCCCCTGGCAAAATCACTTCACCCTTCAGCTAACCTGAGATCGACATTTCCCTTGTAGGTTCCTCATTTGAGGCAACTGTAATCTCCAAGGGTTGAACTGCTGCAGTTGGCATGCCGTTTCTTACAATTAAAATATCATTTTATACCCTTCTTTATGAAGTAAAAAAACCTCCACTTTCCCAGTACCAAAAAAATTATCTGCTCCACTATCTAAGAAACTATTTTATATAAGAATGTAGTAATTTAATTATTATAAATATGCCAGTGTTAATAACTTAATATACATAAGGATTTAAGTAAAGATAACCCTGCCAAAGCCTAGCTTCATTTTGACTTATGGGAGCTAGAGAGGAGTTACAACAAGCCTGCAAAACCATATCCACTTACCTGGGAGTAAGCCCCATTCAGCTTAATGTGACTTACTACTGAATGCATAGGATTGCGCTGTTAATGTATTAAGGTAAAAAAGGTAAAGGTAAAGGACCCCTGGATGGTTAAAGTCCAGTCAAAGGCAACTATGGGGTAGTGGCGCTCATCTCGATTCAGGCCGAGGGAGCAGGCATTTGTCCACAGACAGCTTTCTGGGTCATGTGGCCAGCATCACTAAGCCGCTTCTGGCACAACGGGACATGGTGACGGAAACCAGAGCTGTTTACCTTCCCACCATAGAGTTACCTATTTATCTACTTGCACTGACATGCCTTCAAGCTGCTAGGTTGGCAGAAGCTTGGACAGAGTAACAGGAGCTCACCCTGTCGAAGGGATTCGAACCGCCGGCCTTCTGATCGGCAAGCCCAAGAACGGTTTAGACCACAGCGCCGCCCACGTCCCATTGTTAATGTATTACTCAACATAATTATACATTACTGTGGCAATTCAAAGCCTTATTTATGCCTTGTAACTTGTTTTGTCAAAAGAAAATGACCAGATGTTCCACTTAGGGCCATATGAGAACATTAACAGAGAGGAACAGCTTGAGTGCATAACCTTTCACAGGGCTATTTAGTACCAAACCTTCCAGTTCTTAACAGGCCAAAGGAAAAAAAATTAACTTCTCCCCATATTTCATTATTTGTTGCTGTAAGTCACTGACCAAAAGCAGTTTCTCTTGTATATATACTCTAACTCTAACTGTTCCGGATCATTTAAGATTCTTCCTTTTCCTTGAGTAATGCTTTTGACATCTAATGGATAAAGAGACAGAAACCAACCAGAGCAGATTTTTTGTTGTTGTTGTTGGATAGCTTGAAGGAATCTGTCACTCTCTAAGATGCCAAATACTGTAAAAAATAATGATGCTACCTTCCCTCACTAAACAGAATTTTACACCAGAGAATGTGTCTGTGTTCTGCAATATACAATCTCATTAAAAACGTAAAACATTACAATAGTGATAGTGGCGGTGCTGGGAATCTTTTTAATGAAAACAGTTTTATGAAGGCTCACTTTCCCTCAAGGAAGTCAATAGAGTATATAGACAATGCCAGATCAAATTATTTTTTTCTTCAAATGTCCATATTAAAGTTCTATGTGATTAGCAAGAATCCTGACAATACTATGAGTTACAATGACTTTGTTGAATTGTATTGTTTTGATGAATTTGTTGCTATTTGCTTTATGATACTGTCTTTGATATTATAGTGACTGAAGTGTTTGTTGGGTTTTTAATAAATATTATTGTGATTATTATTTTACCCAGGATGCAGAGCACATGGATTTTCCCTACCCCAAAATTTATCCTCACAATAACCTTGTGGTGTTAAGAGATGGCTAGTGAGCTTCATAACGTCCTGGACTAATACAGGACATCCTATTATGTAGTATTGAATCAATATGGAATCAATACAATTATCGTCACCAAACTATGCATTGATATTAAATATTTTTATCACATCAGTCATCATTTTCAAAACAACGCCCTGCAAGTCCTGGAGTAACATTTTCATTTGGAATATTGCACTGATGGAACAAAACTGTGCTACACCCCTATTTGGCCAATTGTTTGATTGCTTCTATTTATTATTCTCCATCTTTCCATTCAGTCTCCATGACCATATGTTTCTCCAGTCCAACTTTCCCCCCTGCTAATTTGATCTCCAGTTGTTCTTAACACCTGAATTTTGTTCCTTCTGTTCCTCATTTCTATAGTAGACTTTTCTTCAAGATTATCCAGCCCCTTCCAAAAAATTCCATGCTGAACAGTTCTTTCCTACCTTTTGTTCCTATTTCGGCAATTGTTAGAGGAACTAGGATTTAATTAACCCTTCAGACATGGTTGTGCAGAAGCATTAGTTTAATATACTTGTGACAGTATCTTCATATAGTAGCTATGCTTGATGGGAAATGATAACAGGAAATTCTGCTTCTTACAACACTAAGAATTGCTGAAGTGACTTTTTCTAAGCTACAGAATCCAATTTAGACATGGTAATTGCAAATGCACTTTTTCAGCTATTGAATGTCAATGCTCCAGTATTTCACAACCTTTGATAAAAGAGATGGTTACTTCAAGATAAGTCATCTAGGTCAAATTTGGTTTTTTTATAAAAACACCCCATTGATTTTAATGGAGCCTGAATTCCTTAATAGGGAATCGATTAAGAATTTAGGGTGCCATTTTAAGTCACACCAGTTTCTAGTGCCAGCTTTGAGGGGGTCCTGGGCAAGGAGCCCTAATGCACCACATTAGTGCTCCCTGCAATCTTACCAAGCAGCTTATATTGGCAGGTAGTAGCACTGAAAAAAGCAATGCTAAAACAATTTTTTATGGCTCAGCACTGAACTGGGTGGTGCAGCCACCAGGAACTAGGAGTCTGATGGCGGTGATCAGAGGACAACATAACATGAAGCAGGTAAGCAGGAGCTCACTGAACCAGATGGCACAGCACCAGGGCTTCTAGAACCAGAGTTGGAACCATTACAGTGGTCTGCTGGACCTTAGGAACCAAATGCCTCCCAGGCTTCCACATAACCTCACCAGTCCAGCAGCACAAGGAAGCACCAGGTGGGACACTAGGGAAAGTAGGAGGAATGTCCATCAACAAGCCAGAGAATGGCCTTTGAAGAGACCTGAGTTCTCCAAAAGTGAGTAGAACCTAGAAGAGATGGAATGGAGGCAGAGGCTCAAAAGTCCTCATTTCACTTGCTCACCAGGAGGTCTCCAATTTGCCTTATTCTGTGGGGTCATTTGCAGGAAAATAACAATTCCGATCTCCTGAGCAGACACCAACCCTTCCAAATGGTAAAATTTAAAAAAAATCACAATTTTTCAGGCACAATTGGGGAGGAGCAGTTTGGTCACTCAACAGTGATGTCATGGGCAGCCATATAATAGTTCTAGCATGCAACCACTTTCCACATAAAACTAATGAGCTCAATCTTAGGACACACTAGCTAGGAAAAATATGATGTGAGTATTGAGGAAATGCAATACTCCTACAAGAGAAGTACGATGTGAAGGAAAGATATGAGGACACCCATGAACATATGGCAACTGTGAATTTAAAGTATGCAGGGATTGTCCAAACAATTAGGTATAGAGCAGTATAATTTGAGGTTTCTGTAAATCCCTCAGTAGGGAACAGAACCCCAATATATACACATTGTAGAGTCCAGGGGTAACAGATCTGACATGTGGAAGCAATCGTGTGTTGCTATCCATCACCACCCAAGGTTTCCCTGCTGCAGGTCCTTTTGCCTTTCACCACACAAATGAATGGACCAAAGTGTCTATCTATTACTTGGCTTCATTTAGCTGAATGGAGGCAGTGCAAAAGGGCTTCAAACAGGGGGTGGGGTGGGATAAAGGAACTATGAAGGGAGCGACTTAGAGCACTTAGAGCAGCAAAGCAGCTTCTGCTGGCCCTTCCTGTGTGAAACAACTTTTATCTGGAAAAGCTCAAAGGCACAGAGAGCTGGATTTCAAGAAATTCCCAGATCAATCTAGATTCTGTTAGAAAGGCATCTTGTCTTGATTTAAACAGTTAAGATAAAGTAAAATATCCACCTCCCTAGACAGTACATTTACAAACTGTTAACATTTGCACTCTGTAATCTATATATTTTAACCTTTCTTGATATATCAGTCCCTGCAGGCCATCCCCTGAATTTCTTCCCTGTTCTTGAGCTGTTTTCATGTGTTCTAAAAATACTTTTACAAGGCATTTTGAAAGGCCAGAAAGGCAGTGGAGTCTTACAAAATGTGAAACAATGTGAGCTGATTACATGAAGCCTAAAACACATTTGGGTGTAGTTTAATTGTCTTATCAAGTTTTAACTGCAAGAGCTGAATTAATCCTTTGTTATTCCTTTCTTGTTTATCTTCATTCCATAACTATACTCTCAACCACCCTCACTCAAACAACCTTTCAATGGGAATCAGCTGCTTTATAGCTACTGGAGGCTGATTCAGATACTTGCCCAGAAGGGGTGAAGCTCTTTCGTTCTATCGGTTTTTTCTCAGACTGCCCTTGGTAGTGGGTGGGTGGTGGCAACCCAATTATTGTTCCCTATTTGTGAGGTGGAAGAAGATGGGAGTCTCCCTGCATTCAGCCTTGGTACAAGAAGAGCAAAATGGGGTGAGGGGGAGAAAGATGAAGATACTCAGATGGTCATCAGCTTCAACTGACAGCAGAAGAAGGTTTTGCAACATTTGTACATTTGACAAGCACTCTGGAAATTGTTATTATCTGTGGATATAGGGAGCTGAAAGAGAGGGATATTTGAGAGATTTCCAAAGGAGACTTACCTAGTAGTACTATGTCAGCAGATTATTTGGATGAGATAAAAATGCATATTGGACAAAGTTCACAAATATTTCAAGGCAGTAGCATTTCAAGGTAGAGTCTGGAGTAGAGCAGCGGGGTCAGCGCCACACAGATGCACCAGTGGAATTGCTTCTGCCAATCTTATGCTTGCAGTAGTGTACAAACACTACCCTGATCTCATCACCATCCCTTTGCAGTGCCGTTCATGTAAGCAGCAGTGTGGAGAGCTCTGTCACACCATACATACCCTACTGTTCTCATCTCAACACTTCTTGGTTTAATTAACTCTCATTCCCCATTAAATCTGAACTGGAAAACTATGATTACTAGGACTGGAACAAGCCAGGATCTTAAACCACAGTTACTTCTGATCCTAATAACTATAGTTTCAGGGTTCATGTGTAATTGGAAACTATGGTTAATTAACCCAGGAAGTGCTGAACTGCAGTCCACCTTTAAGAGAGAGAGGAAGGAAGGAAGGAAGGAAGGAGGGAGAAGGGGAAGAGTTTGGATTTGATATCCTGCTTTGTCACTACCCTAAGGAGTCTCAAAGCAGATAACATTCTCTTTTCCCTTCCTCCCCCACAACAAACACTCTGTGAGGTGAGTGGGGCTGAGAGACTTCAAAGAAGTGTGACTGGCCCAAGGTCACCCAGCAGCTGCGTGTGGAGGAGCGGAGACGCGAACCAGGTTCACCAGATTAACCACTACACCACACTGGCACACCATCTTTGCACTGGTGATGCGAAGATGAACCATAAGAGAACCAAGTCTCATACATATCTGTTTAATATATACAGCTAAACCAGGCCATTATCATGCTGATGTGAAAAGACCTGACGTTAGGAATAAAGATGACTAATGTGCTTAAAAATAGCAAAGAAAATGAAGATAAAGCCATTAAAAACTTTTTTGGGGTACTTTTTCACCTTTCGTTTCTGAGTGCTTTTCATACGATGGCTGGATGGGGACTAGAAGAAAAAGGGAAGTCTGGTAATTTAATTTATTATTTACTAAGAGCAGCATTAGAGTCAGGGAATTCAGACAGCACAATTTTATGGGATTCAGGTACCAAATGTGTGATTGAAGGCAAAAGGCTTCTGGTCTTCTATCTCACAATTGACTCAGATTTGCCATCATCCACTTGAAAGCCTGTCATGCTTTATTGCTTAATTAGTAACTTGTCAAAAAGCTTGAATGTATAACTTCAATGTTAGCTTTCCTCCATATGCACACTTACTTTTTATTGGGATAATGAGCTGAGGAATGACAGGAAGGATCTTGTTCCCTCCATGCTCCAGCATGTCATGGATGCCTTGCCGAGCAAAAAACTCATAGGGAAATTGCATTTCACATAGACCATCGAAAAACAGTGGCAGATAGTGATGATAGTCCAGCTTCTCTATCTCCACCTGGAAGTGCACACAGGGGAGAAAAAAGAAATCTAAGTTAAGCCTACATGATGTCCAGACGAACCAAAGGACTCATGACACAGTTTTATTGAGCAATACAAAATTTAGTGTCCACTAGACTATGCCAAGATGCCAAGTGTAATGTTTGCAGAATGATGGATTCCTTCGTTCCTGCCCAGTAGAACAAAAGCAATGATGTTTAAAAGTTTGTATTTTTACATTATTATTTCTGAATATTATTTGATATGATTGATCCAGAGAAAAAGGCTCTGAATCAGTATGGAGGTATGCTTCCAATGAAGAATAAGGTTGAGTCTAACAGGTAACTGATTCATCAAATGCAAGTCTGACACAACTGAAAGGCCAAATTAGTTATAACTGTAAGAATATTCATGATATGCCCACAACAACAGAAGATTCAACCAGAGACATTTAGATGCTTACTTTGGTAACTCTTAAAGTACACATCTGAATTTTTGATCTTGTATCTCCTCTGGGAAGTTATCAGATAAAGAAATGAGCTGAAAACATAATGATTAGAATAATAATACAGGTTTCGGCTGGAATCTTAACCCCATTTACATGGGAGCAAGCCCTAATGACTTCAATAGGACTTATTTCTGCAGAGACATGATTAGGATTGTGCATTCAGCAACTGTGGTCAGGATAAATTTTCTGTGCAACATTCTGCAACATGAAATAGGATATAATGTCTAGACCAATGCCAATCCTTTATTTGGAAAGGATAAATGCAAATATTGAGAATAAACTATGTATTTTATTGAAGTTGACATTTAAATTATGAGATAAGTCATTCATTGAAGTAAAAAAAACCCTGCATTCTTCCATTTTTTCCAGCATCTTGCAGAACACATTTTTAATAATGTTGACATCTAAGAATGCTCCCTCTAGATTAATAGTTTCAATGTGAGAGAACCAAGTCCATCAAACACAACTTTGAAGTCAAGTTTAATTTGGCTTTATTTCATTACAACAGACCATATTGCTTCAGAACTATTATCAAATTCAAATTATTGTCTATTGTTTTCATTAATACACAGAGTAATCCCATGGAAGTAAGGGGGGAGGGAGAATCCTTGGCAGAGCTACTACCATTTCTTAAGCTTGTTGGCTCAATGTGGCAAGAATAAGAAATGGGATAGCTTTCCCCTTTTTATTTCCCCTGTATCAAAACCCACCCAATGACACCAACGGGAGGGAAAATACCTCAGCTACAAGACTGATAGCGTTCTTGGCCCTTTGGGAGGGTGTCAAGGAAATAAGGGTTGGAGGGGTCATAAATGTTTTTATTAATTAAAGCTTTTATAATTTTACATTAAGATGAAGAAAAATTGGGGGGGAAAGAGCCAGTGCAGAGTAATGGTTCGAGTGTTGGACTAAGACTTGGGAGAGCAGGGTTCGAATCCCAACTCCTCTGTGAAGCTCACTGGGTGACCTTGACCAGTCACCATCTCTTAGCCTAACCTACCTCACAAGGTTGCAGATGTGAGGATGAAATGGGGAAGAGGAGAACCATGTATGCCACCTTGAGATCCTTGGAAGACAAAGGTGGTGTATAAATAAAATAAAATAAAATAAAATTATACAGAGTTAAATCATGATTACAAAGCATCATGGCACAGCTGAGGAAAGGAAACAAAAATGTGACAAGGTGGTTGTTTTTTTATACTGAGTGCATACTGCTAGCATACCTCTGTCCCTCGTGCAACAGAAAACCGTGAATGGTACTTCTATGCTTCAAGCTTTCCATGGTGGTACTGGAGGCACCTCCAAGGATGTTTGTGCCATTTCAGAAGCAGAGCTCATCTCATCCAGCCGAATGGCAGCTACATTCTAAGGGCTCTTCAGCTGACTGTAGGACTGCAGCCATAGTTGGTCAATAATTCTCCTGGTTTGACCTACATTAAACTAGCTTGCTTTTTCATGAGAAATGGCCAATCTTGGATTAGATTTGCCAAACCTCTTTGAGAGTTGTGTTTCCAAGATACAGCTGTCCCCAACGTTTGTTGCGACTAGCAACTGGTACCACTTTGGTAACGGTTTAAATGATATTGGATTTCTTGAAGAATCTGCTGGGCGGGTGTGAAGCCAACTGTTCTTTATCTCGCAGTGTTTAATGTCCTCCCACAACATGGAATCCAGAAATATTTTAGCATTAAATTCCACAGTGTGAAACCTTTTACTTTTGTGTTTATTATTTAGCTTTGAAAAGTGTCTATTAAGCAAACATGCCAAGATAAATAGGATTTTTTGTTAACACCCACAACAGGCTTCTACATTTTTCAGTTCATCCCACAAAAACTATTTTGAATCAAAACTAAAAAAATCCTTGGCTACACTTAACCGTGTCTGCTGAGACACTGCTAACAGCTGTCTGTAGATACTCCCTCTTATAAAGAGAACAAAAGTTACTACAAACTATGCATATAACAAATGTATAAACCACAAAGCCAAACAGTAAGCAGAAGATCAGCAATCACCCTTTCTCTGAATTTTCTCACCATCATTTATTTCCAAATTAAGTTTTCCTGTGCTTCTGGAGCTACGGCCAAAATAGCACCAAACACCCACAAGACTGAGGTAGCAGCAGACTCAGGAGCCTCTGATTTAGCTAGAAGAGCTACAGAAGAATTTGTGTAAATTTCATTTGTTGTGATTTTTTATAAGTGTACCTTTTAATATTTATTACAAAGTGAACTTCAGTACAACATTTTGTATCCTCAGGGTAGCTCCCAGGGTCATTCTTCCAAGTACATACATATCACTGGAATGAGTCATTCATGCACCTTCCTGATAGATAGTTTCTTGGCTATTTGTCATTGATGGAGCTGTCTCCAATCCAATTGCATGAATGACCCATTTGTTTTTACATGAGTGCACACATGGGAATTGCTCTAGGATGCAAATGCCACATAGAACTTGGCTTTTTATATTGGTATCATAGGAAAAAATTGTATTGTTACCCCTTAGCACCTCAACTTTTTAAAACAATAACAACAACAAATATTTTAAAACAATAACAACAACAAATATTTCTACTCAGTAAATACCAGAGAGAAAGATGCAGCTCAGGACCACAAAGGCATGGTCACTGGGTGTATAAAGATGTTATAGAGGTGTATATACCCTAAGCAATTATTTATAAAATTACCTTGCTCTATGGCAGAGATCCTAATGTGATGATATTGAAAAGCATGACTTGTATTTTCCTCTACTCATATGTGAATGCTAATGCACATTATCTATGTCATTGCCTTTTTCTTTAAAGTGAGAATTCACAGTAGGAAAAAATGTCACTCTTTTCTGCTGGTTTCCATTTCTTTTTCAGTATCTCCCTAAAGATCCCCTGAGGAATCCCTTAAAAGCGAGCCATAGAGCATGGTTTACGTGAAAGAGAGAGACATGTAGACTCTTTTTAAGCAACAACAGAAAAGGGCCACGGTCAATGGAGGTCTACAAATAACATACTTTGTGGCAGATGAGGACCTGAAATCCTTCTTGGCTGTCAGATTCTGAAGGCAGATTCTGGAACTGCCAGCCACTCACCCCCAGCTGCAAATCTCAGAACAAACCATTAATAGGCCAATCATTTGAGTCCACAATACCAACCAGCCCAATGAAATTGTGATCCAATGCTCACCCAACACCAAGTACAAAACAGAAAGTCTGGACTCTGGGGGCGGGGAGAAATCAGACTGCTCATACTAGGCAGCAGCACCCAAACCACACAGCTCTGCTACTGACATATTGAGAGAAGAGATATACAGATGCCTTTGTAATCTTCCAGGGGGGAAATAAAAGCTCATATTATGCTGCTTTATCTCCCCCAGATTCATGCACAGAGATCAGAACTTCAGGCCCAAAATTCAGTACTAAAGGGTTCGTCTTCAGAGCCTTAACTTAATGGAACTCTACCTAGAAGATTTTTCCAAGTTTAATCCCAGGCTATGTATGGCCTCCCAAGAGAAAGGTTAGTTAAAGCCTCACATATTTGAGATGGATGAGCAAGTGTCTCAGCAGCAAACCAAGCCATACAACAAGTAAACTTTGGAGATGAGATCATTCCATTAATCAGTGTAACTTGCTAAAATTTATTTAAAAACCATATTTTAAATCTTACAAGCTTCCTGATTTTCACCTACAAAGTGTAAGAAAAACAACAAGCTGACAGATATCTCTGAAGAGAGCACACTACCACCGGCAAGAAAAGGAAGAGAATTGACTGATAAGCAGCCAGCTATTTCCTGGTTATTGTAAAGAAAATTAATAGCCTTCTTATGGAATCTTAAGCTCTGTATTGTTATTTGAGTTGGGGATCAATCCTACACCCATAATGTTGATGGCTGGGGGCAGGGTGGTGGTAAGATGAAACATGGACCCCTCTGCTGGTGAAGAGGAGAACTACTGAAGAGTGGGCCTCCACCATGATAGAACATGCCCCTAAATGGGGCTTTTGGGGAGATGAGCCATTGCAAGCCAAGGGGTCCAGTCTAGGCTCCTCTGCTATGCAGCCTGCAACTAGCCTAGCAAAAACTCAATGAAACTGCTCCCTCGCATTCCACCCTGACCAGTAAGAATCAGCAAGGTTTCGGATGCAGTGGTGGTTCTGCAGCTCTAATGGTTTTCTGTCCAGGATTAGGATTATTCTGCCCTTCTGCCTTGGACAAAGATATAGAATCACACAGTGAAAGCATAATTATATTGCTAGGGACCATACACAATGTCATGCATAAAGAGTGAATGAGGGGTTAGCAAAATTGTGGAAAAAAAAGGAAGGCTACAGGAATTAAATGTAGCTTTGACCTCAGTGATCCCGACCAATCTGTCAGAACAGAAGGCAATGATAGCTATGTTCTACTCCACTACCAGAGGCCTCTAAATACCAGTTGCTGGGAAGAGTGGTGGAGTACTCAGGTCCTGCTTATAGACAGTTGGTGGACCATCCTGTTAACAGAATGCTAGAGCAGATGGACCTTTGGCCTGATTCAGCAAGGCTTTTCTTATGTTCTTATGCCACCATCCTACGGAAGCAGGTCTAGATCAGGTCAGTGCCTGGAACCAAGTATATGCTACCATGATGGGTGGGATAAATGTAGTAAAACAAAATAAATAACCACTTAACTATTGTATGCTTTCTAGTTTGCAAATCTGGAGAAACATGTTATAAAGTGCCTAAAGGTCTTACTTTGCTTCATTATTAAAAGAGAAAGCTAGTTAGTCCACCAAAGTTTCTTTATCAAAACATACTTGTTTTCAGTTATAACTCCATTTCCCTCTAGATTTGTACTGATTTTAATATTTGTTGTAGTTTCTTTCCAAGTGTGGAAATATTGGTAGTAGATGTGTGCTGCATCAAATCTTCCTGTGGCCTCTATATGTAATTATTCTTCAGTTTTGTGGGATGGTGTCAGTATTCCATGAATTCCCCACTATTCTAGGTTGTGAGATTTTTCAAGCTAACAGCTTCAGGATCATAGGGTAAATGATTTAATGCCCTGTTTACAGAATACCAAGTATGCTGTCACATGTTCCTCCCTAGCCCTTCCTGACAAGGAAACATTGTTTTGGAGTATATCTGAGTAAACAGTGAACATTTACATTATAGTCTTAAAAGTTGTCATTCATTCTACAATAGAATTGTGACCTAGGTAGTGGTAAATCAGATTTCCCCCTTCTACGAGCACTTTAATAGGAGCTAATGGGGAATTTTCAAAGTAGATACATTTGAATAAAATAGAACACTAAATGAACCAAGGATTATTCCTCCACCCAACCTGCTGCCAGCAGAAGCAGCAGTCCTATTCCACACAGTGTCATGGTTGGATGGTGAAAACACAGATGTACAAATCAGACAAAAATATCCTATTGCCTGGAGCTGTGTATTAATTCAGATAGCCTTCTTAGATTGATTTAAAGTAGTAAACTACTGTACTATTTAATTTCTCTTCCCCCTTCCATCCCTCCAGGGCTAAAACTTGTTTTAACATCAACTACAGAGCAAATAAATTAGAAGCTATTTCAAATGTTGTAGCTTTTACATGTTAGTTTATTGCTTACAAAGCCCATCTGCCTGTCGTTTTAAATACGTATAGCTGTATTTCTCTCCATTCAACTAGTAAGGAATCCAGCCTAGTTATGGGGCTGAACAGGTTGTACTTGGGCTCAATCTCAATTTAAGTAGTATATTAAATTGTATGAGTTGGAACCAGAGTTGGGCTGCTTCCATCCATGGAGGGGAATGAAACCCAACAAAGGCTCCCAGAGCAGGAAGATAGGAAGGTCAAAGGGAGCTACAAGGGGAAGAGGTCTGCCTCAGTGGGAGAGATAGGAAGCAGGGCTCATTTAATCAGCTTTGCTGGAGGCCCAGTGCCGTTGGGCATCTCCTGCCACTGAACTGTGCCAGCTGGTCATTTTAGGAACAACTGTTTAGAAATTGGAGCCAGAGTTTTGATTTTTATGTTCCTCTTCCCTCCCTGTCCCTTTTTCTTTGCGCATCATGTTTTCCCCCCATGCCTTCTTGTTTTGATTGTATGTAAGCCCCTCTAGGAGACTTTTGGGCTGACCCCCAAGTACAAGAACTCAAAACAAAGAGTCTTGTCAATATTTGACTTTTAAGGCATATCAAGAGTTCTTTCTGGAAATGAACACTGTATTTTATTTTATTTTATTTTTATTTTATTTTATTTTTAGCAAAGATGGTATAGATTCAATCCTGTGTTTAAAATGCAACATAGACTTACGGAATCCATAGCTTAATGTTTCTAATAATTTGAAATATTTCAAATATCTGGAAAATATCACAAATGAAAATTCCTCTTAGTATCTCCTCCATCAAGGAAGCAGAAACAAAATTATACTTTTGCTTTCCAAACTAGGTCAAAGACTAGAAGAATTATAATCTATTTCTGTTAACAGTATCTCTTCTATGTAAAGAATAATCAGAGCTCATTATCTTTAACTGCAATCATTCACTCAGTTATGCACTTAAATCCCACTGAAACATGGCTGTGAGTTTGGTGCTCTAAATACACGACTTTTTAATAGCATTTCCTTCATTGGAGGTTTTTAAGCAGAGGTTGGAAGCCATCTGACATGGATGTTTTAGTTGAGATTCCTGCATTGCAGGGGATTGGATTAGATGATCATCAGGGTCACTTCCAGCTGTACAGCTTTATGATCCTATGAATTCTTACACTAAAAACAAAAGGTAACAAACTGAATTAGCATATTGGAAAGAAAGGGTTTATACCGTCTTCTCCCCTGATGTGTTAGTACATGCAAAGAGCTTGGAATGTGTAAAAAAACCACATTCAGAAATCTACTACCATTTTTCATGTGTAGAACAGCTCACATACACATACGTCCACTGCCCTCCAATCTTAATTATGTACCATTTATCATTTCCAGTTATCGTATTTTCCATGTATAAGACCATGTTTTTTGCTAAAAATTATTAGTCAAAAATTGGGGGTTGTTTTATAAATAGATGGTGAATGCACAGGGGTTCGGGCTTGGGCAGCCTTGGGTTCAGGCTCAGGAGGCCTGGGCTAAGGTTCGGGCTCCAGCTTTGGGGGGTCAGGCTTGGCTTCAGGCCCAGGTTCTTTAAATATGGCAAAAACTTTGGGTGACGCCCCCCCCCGAAAGCTTAAAGTTGTTCTGTTTGATGTTTAGAATACAGTATTGATTTATTAATTTTGGGTGAAAAAGAAATAGGTCATCTTATACATGGGGGCATCTTATACACAGAAAAATACGGTATCTTTTATCTTCTGCAGCTCTTCCAGCTAAATCAGAGGCTCCTATCATGAACCAAGGTGAGCTGGTATTCTCCCCTTTTTTTATTCTCAACCTCCCACCCATAAATGTATATAAAGAAACTCTGTCCTTTGCTGTTATATGCAAGAATTCCAGTAGGGGGCAGGGAAGAAAGAAACAACAATTTTCCTGGGGTCATTATGGTGGGCTGTACAGAGATTTCCCTTCCAATCTTATGCACACCTACCTGGAAGTAAGTCTAATTTAATTTAGTGGGACTTACCTCTGAGTAAGGTTTTTGCTATGAGATACAAAGAAAGTTACAAAAGGGGGGGGGGGAGAGGAACTGATTCTCTTTTCCATTGCTGCTTTGCCAAGACAAAACTTCAACTGGATTATATGCAAAAGGGAGAGTATTTAATATACTGCTAGGCAGGCAGGCAAGCAGGCAGTCAATTTGTCCCTCCTTGTAAAATATTCATAGTACAAATAAATAGTGATAGCCTTGCAGTAGATCAAGCATTAATCAAGCTAGTATGTAAAATGGGCATGGGTTAAATAACCTTTGACCTGCAAAGACTACTGTGGAACCTGAAACTTTTTTGAATTCTCTGGGTGCTTGAAGCTTTTGTGTAATTTGTGTTTTCTTGCTCTTCAGCTTATTTTAAGCATTTTGAACTGATGTCACCTCCCACCTTGCTCAATTAGTCACATTTTCTTTGCACAATAAACGCTGATTACTATTAAAAATGTGAAGAAAGAACGATAAGAAATTATTATTTATTTCCAACATTATTAATTACAGATTTGTTAATGTGTTGGTTTTGGAACTATCGCTGGGAAATGTTTTAGATACCAAAAGGGAAAACTAAAAACCATTCCAGAACTAAAATTAAACATAGCAAGCTGACGTGGGCAATATATATATATATATATATATATATATATACACCCACAAAACTGTAACTGGAGGATAGCAAGAATGCAAACATAAACTTACATGCACCTGTACATATGTGTGGGGTAAATCGTGATCGTAAGTTATGGGCTCATCCCTTGCCTACACCCAGCCTCCACAATGCCGGCATAGTAACCTACGCATAGAATCTTTGTACACACCATCTAAATTCCTGGAAAATGAAGGGTACACACTGCATGTTTGGATTCCATACGTGTTCGCATTGTACTGGTAGCCTTCTGCTACAAACACCCACTACAAACAGCTGGTGTTACAAACATCAAATATGCATTGGTCAGGTGTCATAAGGGTGCAATTCTGAGCTCTCACCATTTACACATACAGATGTATATAGTATGACCATTGAACTGAGATATGATTAAAGGTAAAGGGACCGCTGACTATTAGCTCATCTCGCTTTATTGGCCGAGGGAGCCAGCGTACAGCTTCTGGGTCATGTGGCCAGCATGACTAAGCCTCTTCTGGCATACCAGAGCAGCGCACGGAAACACTGTTTACCTTCCCACCAGAGCGGTACCTATTTATCTACTTGCACTTTGAGTGCTTTCGAACTGCTAGGTTGGCAGGAGCAGGGACTAAGCAATGGGAGCTCACCCCGTTGCGGGGATTCGAACCGCTGACCTTCTGATCAGCAAGTCCTAGGCTCTGTGGTTTAACCCGCAGCACCAAACGCGTCCCGAGATATGATTACTGTTGGTCATAATGCAACATTTCATTATTTTTTGCATTGGACAAGAAATCTTAACTCACATTGGATACATTTTACTTTAAATAAGAAAAGCAGTGACTTCAGTAAGAAACACACAACGTGTATTCTGACCTGGAGGAAAAAGTCATCATCCCCACATGAACAAGAACTAATACAGTTACTTTAAATTGTTAATTGCAGCATTGGAGGCTGCAGGGAGATAGTGATTATCAAGGAAAGCATTTGAATCATTGTATTTTACCACATTTCCCAATAATTTAGTAGAAAATAAAAGCAGTAAGACCAAAAAGTAATCACAATCGCAGTCCAAAATAAAACAACTGTGCCAATATTATTCACTAGCCACATATTTCTGTGCTAGTAATTCTCACAAAAATGCATCTGCCCTTGTCTTGTTTCTTAGAGGACATCAAAGAATGGACAATAGTGGAATCAATTCAGTACAGTGGTACCTCGGGTTAAGTACTTAATTTGTTCTGCAGGTCTGTTCTCAACCTGAAACTGTTCTTAACCTGAGGTACCACTTTAGCTAATGGGGCCTCCCGCTGCACTGCCGCCGCACGATTTCTGTTCTCATCCTAAAGCAAAGTTCTTAACCCGAGGTACTGTTTCTGGGTTAGTGGAGTCTGTAACCTGAAGCGTCTGTAACCCAAGGTACCACTGTATATCTTTGTGAAATAACTGGAGCGCCGGGGGTGGGGGCAAGGCCATAATTTTAAAGTGGTGCCTTCACTTTCCAAGGAAATGGTGCCATATATAATTCTGAAGCTACAGCAAGTATTTCAGCCTGAAACCTAGTCAAGAGCAGACTTTTTAAAAACAGCAAATGGTTTATTAATATGTGTACAATCCTCTGAGGCCCCACTTCCTACAATGAAACGCGTATTGTACACAACTTTCTATACCTGAGCAGTTGTTCTTTTTGCGGAGGGCATGCAAACTAAGAATCTTTTCAACTTGCTGAATGCTCAGTGCAGAATCATGGTGCTGTTGGGCAGGATCTTGCTTAATCCTAACACTCTCTGGAACCAGCCCTTCTGTAGTAAAAAAGCATATCATTTACAGAACACACTGGGCTATTCCAGGTCAGCCCAGCTATTTCTAAGGATGTATTTATGGGTGGGTTTCGGTTTCCTCTCACACTTAAAAAAGTCTCTAGGGGAAACTGCAAATTTGTGAAAAGCAGGCATGGCTAGTAAAGAGGCAACTAGCATATATTCTGCATTGTTTTGTTTTCATCATGAAGACAGAATAAGGAAAAGAATAGAAATGAGTTAGAGATTGCAAGCACTTCTTGAACTAGGGGAGGTAGTTGATGGGGTGAAGGGATACGTGAAATTTCAGTTCACGTATGTACCCTGGATTGATGCAGCCTCTTTCTCACATTTCATTTGTTTTTTTAAAAGGATATTCTATTGGCTGAAGTGCAGGATTCAGTTTTGTGTGTCACCTCCCAGGGGTGTCAGGGAAATGAAAGATATGTCACACACCTGTTATATTGGCTTTTGAGACTAAGATGCTATGTTATAAACTTAAGGCAGGTGTGACATATGATGACATGCCTTTTCCTTCAGAGGCACACATGCCATTACAATTATATGACCTTTACTGTCTCCTTTGGAGACATCATGTTGATAGTAAATATAACTTGTCACAAAGTTCAGTATAAACTTTACCCAAACTTTCATTCTCTCTCCCTCTCTCTTGACTATATGTGGAATAATTCATTACAGAAGAATCTTTTGAATCATTGGTGTTATCCTGGTCTCCAAACACAAACATAATGTCTCAGATAGCAGATATCATGTTACTCTTTTGATGACTATATGTATATACTCTTCAGAGATAATTCTGTTGACAGTATACCGTATACGGCAGAAATGCTTAAAAATAATTGTTTCAGATATCTTCTGAAATAAAAGCAGCTGTGTGAAATGGTGTGCTGTTTGAGAGACAGTCAAAACTGTGGAGTTCTGGATATGGATTCTAAGTGTTCAGTTCACTGCTTATCTATGACACTCTGTGCAGCTGGACAGCTTGAAGGTCTAGTGACCTATTTTTATGCTAGTAAAATCAATGCAATGTTTCTTGTTTCAAATTAAGTTTAAAGAAACTGAAATTATTACTTCTCTTTGTCTCTATTACATTCTGAGAGATGTAACGAAATCACCAGTTGTTTACAGAAATATGAAGGAAATAATTAAAAATCATACCCTTCGTTGTAACAATAAGCCCATGTCTCCCTGTTCTGCTTTCAAGCAAGGACTCCATCCACTATGCTACACTCAAAAATGTTTGGTAGCTACAAAAATGCATGTTATATACAGGAGTGTTTGCATCCTCTGCCCTTGCATGAACTCCACACAGCACTTAGGCTCTTGATTAAAGGCTGCTTTTGTGTTTCAGAGGCATCGCTCAGATCCATTCCCTCTTTGGGCAGAAGTCAGAACAGAAAGGTTACCTGCACACTCCTCCATGCTACACAGCTGAAAGCACCCAACAGTACGCCTCCTCCTCCTCTGAGTGTGGAGCTACTTACACCAGGGACTCAGCTAGACTGGTAAAGAAAAAACTATTTACATGCGTTGTGTGTGCAATATAACATTATGCCACCAGATGGTAATGTGGAGTTCTGTTTTTCTCTACCTGTTTTCCCTGTTTAAATTTACAACGCTTTAAACTGAAACACTTTGATGTGTCTAGATCGAGCCAAGGTTTTCAATACACCAGAGGATCAACAGTTTTATAAGCTGATCTGTAAGAGATCGCTGCACTGTTCTATTCCCTTTTTTCCTAACCCTTGACTAATTTGCCTACATTCCTGTTTATCAAATACCTTTTGTAGCCAAATTGCAACTTCAAAAATAAGATAGTAGCAAACCTAGGTTTATGTCTGAGTGTAAAAGCACCTGCCTATATCTCTTCTTCTCATTCATCAGTCATCCAGCAGTAGCCATTCCATTAGGCTACTTGAACTATTTCCATCCCAGCTGGTCATTACAAGAAGAATCAGTATATCACTTTGTTTTTTCTCACTCCTCCTCACCTGTTTTTCCCTTTGCATCGTGTCTTTTAGATTATAAGGGTTGCATTCCAAATAAGTCACTGCATGAGCAGAATGACTCCCCCCCCCCCAATACTACAGTATTTCCTTCTCCCTTCTTTTTGGCAGAAGAACAAACAAACAAGGTGCTGCAGCTAACAGTCACTCTCTGCTGAGTAAACCTGCAAGGCATAAATGTTTTCAAAAACCTGCTTGTATTTTTAGATCTACAATTAAAAACCTTAGACATATCTAAAAACTGCAGTGTTGGAAAATGCCCTTTGTTTTTACCCACATGGTTCAGAAAAGAAAAGCATGTGAAACATTCTGTGTGAAATCCATGTATCACTCTGAGTAGACTTAACTCTCAAGAGTCCCATGGACTGCAAAAAGATCAAATGTATCCATTCTTAAGGAAATCAGTCCTGAGTGCTCACTGGAAGGACAGATCCTGAAGCTGAGGCTCCAATACTTTGGCCACCTCATGAGAAGAGAAGACTCCCTGGAAAAGACCCTGATGTTGGGAAAGATTGAGGGCACAAGAAGAAGGGGACGACAGAGGACAAGATGGATAGACAGGTTCTTGAAGCTACAAACATGAGTCTGACCAAACTGCGGGAGGCAGTGGAAGACAGGAGTGCCTGGCGTGCTCTGGTCCATGGGGTCACGAAGAGTCGGACACGACTAAACGACTAAACAACAACAACAACAACAACAACAGACTTAATTGCCTTAAGTCCAATGATCTGAATCTACTCTGAATTGCCTTAATGTTGGATATCAGCAGTGCCATTTTTTCTAGAAAAAGAGGTGGCGGAAATGAACACCTCCCTTGTTCTTTTAGAATGGCAATGGCACCCACCTGAGAGATGCTGGAACTGAGTTCCGCAGAAGTCCTGCTGAAAAAAGGCCCTGGATATCACCCTCTGAAACCAAACACATCTTTAGTAAGTTTTCATCGGATAGTGTTTCACTGCTGTCCCTTTCCATCAGCCTTTCTCCACAGTCCTATGCCATTATCTCCTGCCTTCCTGCTTATTTGTACCCTGGCAAAATTATCTGTAATTCTGTGAGTGTATATGTAGTGCAGCCAGAATAATTACAGAAATTCTATCTCAGTGTTCAAAATTGCATAATACATTCTAGGCACAAAATGCACCTATCCTTTAACAAAGCTTGCTTTTTTACTTGGCTTTCAATGAAAAATGCTATATATGCCCTTAAGATACAGCTTTGTTGTTACTACTTTTTAAATTGCTAATTTAAAAAGCAAGTTGTAGGCACTTCTTGTGGAACTCTTGGTCCAAATCAACTCACACCAAAATGAAGTCTCCTTCCTCTCCCCCATTGCTATAAATGTATTTAAAGATACCCTAGCGCCTTCAGGGTTATGCAGATAAGAAAAGTTCATAGAATCATAGAATTGTTTTAGCTTTCTCAGCATATTAGTTTTACCACATAGGAGAAAAGAATGCTAAAGGTGTTCACTTGACACAGAAAAAACCTGAAAACTACACACAATAACTTTTAAAACACTGTACAAAGAAGCAGGATAGAACCATCTGGTCCTAAATTTACTCCACATCAGCGACTGCAAGATCTTATTCCTCCTGCTCTTTGCAATGCCCAGTCCTCTTATCCACAATAAATTCATCATCAATGAGCCTCTGCATTTTATGTTAAGTAAAAATCTTTCATGAAGTTGATTTGCAGGCAAAATTAACACATTTTGATTGACTGTAAAACCAAATATTTGATGCATCTTATGTTGTATACCTATAATTTAATATCTTTAGAGAAAATATACATTGCTATCAAACCAAACACTTTCAATGCTGCTCCACTATATCACTTTTAATGTGGAGTTCCTGTCTTCTTCTACATGGTGTATTTTAAACAAAAATCCCACTAGGAAAAATATGTAAGGAAATTAACAAAGTTTCAGCTAGGTAGCTGATTTTACATTAGAGACACCAAACAAAGCACATAGTTAAAACATCTTCTAGATGAAAATCAAACATAACAGTAGAATGTATGTACATTCAAAAATAACTTATCAAAGAGAGCTTCTTATTAGCTGTCAGTTCAGAGAAACTTCAAAAGCAGTCCCTGAACATCCAATGGTATCTTTCTGACAACCTCCTTATCTCTTACAAGTTGTTATGAGAGCTGAATTAAATTGGCATGTCACAAATTGTGTTTTCTACCACTGTATATCAAAAGGATGAGATACTTCTGATCACATAAGTATTCCTTTTCAGAGAAGGTAAGTTTTGCAAAGTAAAGAAAAATCTCAAAGGGCCAGATTGTCTGCAAGTGCTGCCTTAGCTGTATATTTCTGATAAAACCAGGCACCTGTCTGTATGTACCAATACTCTGTTCAGTGGATGGGTTGCATTTTTATATTTTAAGACTAAATTGAAAGAGCTGGATTAAGGAACTTCCTTGGGATTAATCCTTTAATGTGATAGATCACCTTGCCTTTGATGACACCTGTTTGTGAATTTATTTAATGTGAATTCCCCTTTTATTAAAAGGACTCCAAAGGTATAGATCACAAAGTGTAAGTTATCCTATGCATATTTAGATATTTTTTCCACAGAATCCGTGGAAATGAAAAGTCACAAGTCTTGCAATATGTTATAATCTTACATATTCTTATGGCATAAACTTCAATCACATTTTAAAAGATCAACCAGAATATCCTATAAATAAAAGACTAATGATGAGACATAGAACCATATATAGTTCATGAGTTCTAACTTTATAAGATCCACTGTGTGGTATGAGAACTTGCTGGCATGTAAAACACGTATTACGAGACCATAAATAGAGGTATATACAGTGGTACCTCAGGTTAAGTACTTAATTCGTTCCAGAGGTCCGTTCTTAACCTGAAACTGTTCTTAACCTGAAGCACCACTTTAGCTAATGGGGCCTCCTGCTGCTGCCGAGCCGCCGGAGCATGATTTCTGTTCTCATCCTGAAGCAAAGTTCTTAACCTGAGGTAAAATTTATGGGTTAGCGGAGTATATAACCTGAAGCGTATGTAACCTGAAGTGTATGTAACCCGAGGTACCACTGTACCTAGAATATATAGTTGTGTTTTTGTTTCCAATATGTGCAGTAATCTTTGTGTGTGTGTGTGTGTGTGGTGAAGCTAGAAATATGGTGCTTAAAGCTTAATCCGTTGCTTGTTGGCTGTTTTTTTCTGCTCCACCCCAATTTCCCGTCACTGCCACAGTGGTCCAGTTGAAACTTGCAAATGTAAATATCTGCACCCAGAGGTGTAGCAAGCCCAGGTGGTATCCGGTGCGGATTTTTTTTTGTCACCCCTCCCCCCACATCAACAGCTCGGAGTAGGCTTGGGAGTCGCGGGCGGGCGCAGCATGTCCGCCCCTCCTTCCTATGCCTCTGCGCCCCCACCCCCACAACTCCCAAGTACCCCGAGCAAGAGCCGCTTATGGCGAGCTGGGGAGGAGGGATCCTACTGCTGTCCATATGGCACTCCAGCGGCACCGGTGGCAAACCGCTATGTACAGCGCATGTGCGGCGTCGCTACGCACAGTGCATGCGTGCAACACTGCGCATGCGTTGTACATAGCAGTTTGCCGCCGGCACTGCCCAAGAGTGTACGGACGGTGGCGGGATCCTCTGCTTGCAGCTGCAGCGGCGCAATGGCTGCTCACGCCGCCAGACCCGGGCCAGGGCGGCAGGCTAAACACCCCACGGGGTGCCTTCTTGTCACCCTCCCAGACGTGGAACCTGGGGCATCCCACCCCCACCCCCACCTTGCGATGCCACTGTCTGCACCATCTCCCCGCAAGCGTCCAATCCAGTTTACACTGTTCCAAAGAAAGCTGTTTTTCATTTAAATTTTTTATTACATCAGTTTGTGTGGAAATGTAGTTCTTTTACAACTTCTATAAGTTAAGATAACTAAAGTGTGGCAAATATATTAATTAATCACACAGCTGCACTGTTCTGTGACCCTCTTCCCATAACCAGAACAGGCACCCGAGACCAGATAAATATCACATATTCCTGAAGGCTGCTGAAACTGACTGGCACAGTTACAACAGCTTTCAAGCAAACATTGAAGCACCACTGGTGTATATACACACTTCACATATGTCTTTGTTTACAGGATATGCATGGTTTTGAAGTACTTCAAAAAGCCTACAAAGATTGTTTGAGCAAAGCTGGTAGCTTTGACAAATGAAATTAGTGTGTATATCACAGGACACATTGCCTCTATAATTCTGCTTTCAACACTCTGAAAAAGCAATTGTCGATCTCCAGCCTTTTTGTCAGAAACTATGCAATCACTGTCATTTCCCTAAGACTTTCCATGCCAGCAAATGAAAGGTTAGGAATTGCACAGGGCATGTCACCTGTTGCAACAAATCCACAGAACATGGTATTAGCAGTGCAGTCCTCTACATGTCTAAGAAGTAAGTCCCATTGAATTTAGTGGGGCCTGCTCCCAGGTAAGGCCATATACGACCAAAGCCAAAGCTGACATCAGAGGCAGATATGGCAGCATACTGTGAAAGGTTAATATACAGATATAAACAATGTAAAGGGAATGAGTTTTAACCCCCCCCCCAAAAAAAAGGGTGTCCTGTGATGTTTTGAAAATATTGTAATTAAAGCGAGAATTTTTTCTTTTTAAAATGTTTGTACCCAAATAACCTTGTTTTCAGGCCAAGCAATGATAGATTAACTTTCACAAAGAGAAATGCTGTATTTGGATAGCCTCTTCACTTCAATCATTTCCAAAAGATATTATCGCCAAGTCTAAAATCCAGCACTTATATTTGATTTAATATGCTAATACTGCACTTTTGCCACTGATTTGCCACTGATTTCAGTGGCAAAACTCTCACTGACTGCTGTAAAACAAGGCTGTACTCTTGGATCCCAAGATTCCTCCTTGGTCATTTATAAAGCAACACGTCCAAATATAAAGCCCTTTCCATCCACCCTGATTAAAAGGGTCTCTAACTAATACTGCATTTCACTGCTATGTTCTTACACTATATAAATGCCAATGTTTTCCAAACTTTTGTCACCTCATGATACCATTTCCTTTGCCTAGATTTATCCACATTTAAGAGCTGCTCAGAGTAGCTTTAAAATCTGCATTAAGATTTAAGAACAGACAGCATTGCCATTATTATTATCCTGTTTAACATGAGTGATTGACATTCACTGGTGTAACAACAGCAGGAAGAGAAAGCAGGCATGTTGTCAATCATGTAACCTTACAGCTCCAGGCAGGCTATTAATGTCTTAATTTGTTTTTCAAAAAACTTACATCCTTTTCCTGTATGTGAAAAAGTATAACAAAGCATTTTACAACAATAAAACATACATGCAGAAAACCAAATCCACAAAATGCATTAAACAAATCAATACTAACTGAAGTTCTTTTAACCATCAGCTGCTGAAAAAAATCTCAAGTGCATCTCTAAACCCTAACAGCTCTAGTGGCTGTAATTATATAGTTGATTTTATGTAACCATTTTAAAACTCTAAAAGTCAAAGTATTTTTTTGGTCTTCATGTTGTTCTTGAACTTCAAGCATATTTTCATATGAAATATTCTGTCCTCTGCAATTAAACTGCCTTTGCAGGTTTTACTAATTTTAGAAGTGTGTGAAGATAATTATAGGAGATTTTTATATAAACCAAACCTTTTCATATAAAGAATGCAGTGCAGGTAATGATACACTGATGCAAAGAAGGTACTGCTGGGGGATATATAAGAATGCAATAAGACATAAGGAAGGAAACTTATCTTTTGGTACACTGATTTCTGAATTAGTTAATATTTATCCCCAAACATTCTGCAATGTAAACCAAATATGCAAATATTTAAGAACTCCACAATGCTTTCGGTCTTTGGCCAACAGGAAAAAAGTATTTTCTTGCATGACAGCTGTGAATAAAAACCAAATACGTGCTACATGAGTTATATGTTCCAGGCTAATTCTGTGTGCCTTACTGTAAAATTTTATATGCCAAGTTATTATGTTTGTGAGTACAATATAACACCATTTTATATGGAGAGAGGCTTGTGTTTCTGTTGTGTTTGTAAATAAGAAACTACAATGTCAACTAGTAAACAAGACAACTGGCGATAAAACTTGATCACTTTCCAATAAATTGAGAATCTAAAATACAGCTGCATTATAAATGAGTTCATAGTTTTGTGTAAATGTCCTTCTCTTCCCACATTAAAAATTATCCCATCCACAAATACTTTGGCTTTCATGCCTCCTTTCTGTTATTCATAAAAAACAAATGAAGTGTACATAAATAAGATGATGGAACTTACATATTCTCTCATGAAAATGAATGGGAGCAGGAATTGTCCCATGACTATTTGGAGCAAAGTAAAATAACTGTAATCAGTGGAGCTACTGGGATGGAGGGAGGGAATCCTGTTACCCCTGCAAAAAGAATCAGGGTATGTCTCCAGCTTAAGAATGTTTCAGATTTCAGTTCTACCTTCCTCCATAGAAATGAATGGTTGTTATTGGGTATGGAATAATATAAAAGAGCTGTCCTCAAATAAATTGGTAAGGTGGAAGCAAATGTTGTCCTACCTAGTACACAGGTAAGATGGTGTCAAGAGACTGCATATTTTGCTTTCACCTCAACAGTCTTTCCTGAGTACAGCCCTTTAGGATTATTCTATAAAATTCAATAGGAGCCATTCACTTATGGGAGAGGAACTTTTCTCTTCCATAAGAGAAAGAACAGGGAGGTGTGATATTAGAAGGGGACAGATTAGAAGGGGACAGAGGACTGCAGATCTCTCTGTCTAAAGAAGGCTATAGACAAAGACTATGGATTTCTATATATAGAATGCACATATGCTCATTACCTTCCTTGGATTTCATGATACAAAGGCAAGAGAAAGCTGAGTATAGCTGGACATGCACTCTGGACTTAAGGCTGATTTCAAAAAAGCTTAAGGAACTACTAGGAGAAGTCCCATGGTCAGAAACACTCAGAGAGAATGGAGTCAAAGATGGATGGGCGTTTCTTCTTCTTTTTAATGTTTTATTTAAGCATATTTACAAACAAACAAACAAACAAACAATAAGGTACGCACACTCAACCCCAAAAACCAAAGATAGTAAAGGGAAAGGGTAAGAAAGAAAAAAGGATGAAGTTCCACACCCATTTGACTCGCCTCCAATAGCACTCGTCATCTTTGAGTCATTTAAGTTCTTATTTACACTGCATATCATTTATCGCTGTAATTACTTCTTTTATAGTACTATTATGGTATAACATCAAGTCACCTTACAAGCTTAGTCTAAACATATCAGCATGCTATCTTTAGAGCAGTGTTAGTTCATATATTCTTCGAACCACAACCACTGTGCCCTGAATTTCTGGTTTGTTTGTTATCTTATTACCGCAGGTGGATGAGCGTTTCTTAAAGGCAAAATATTGAAGGCACAAATGCAGACAATTTCAACTAGGAAAAAAAGGGAGGCAACTAAAGAAACCCGTGGCTACATAAGGAGCTTACAGATGAGCTGAGATTTAAGAAGGGTATGTATAAGAAATGGAAGAAAGGGGAAATCATGAAAGTAGCCAACAACTGTAGGGAGATAGAGCAAGCTTGTTTTCTCCTGCGCCAGAGGGTAGGAATGAAACCAGTGGCTTCAAGCTGCAAGAAAGGGAGAACTTTCTGATGGTAAGGGCTGTTCACCAGAGGAACAGACTCCCTCAGAAGGTGGTGGACTCTCTTTCCTTGGAGACTTTTAAGCAGAGTTTGGATGGCCATCTGTCATGGATGCTTTAGTTGAGATTCCTACGTAGCAGGGGGTTAGACTAGATGACTCTCATGGTCCTTTCCAGCTCTACAATTCTACGATTCCCCTATGCAAATCTGTTGTTACAATGGTATTCTGCTGTAGGTGGGCACCCTATAGAAAGGAAGGAAGACACACCAAACCAGAAATTCAGTGTCACTAAGAGCCATTTATGTTTATGCATGGAGTGAAACATTATTGGGGTCAAAGGACCAGAAGACAAAGCTCTTAATAAAGATGAATGGAGCTACTGTATGTGCATTAGGGAAGCATCACATATACTTCTTCATTCCTGTCTCAAGCCCAAAGAAGTTAAGCACTACATTGTCTCATGCATTACTTCATTTAAAAAAATGAAGTAATGAAGTCATTGGTTTGAACCCAATTCAAGTCACAATCAGGCTATATCTACTGAAATCAGTGGACAAGTTAGTCATGACTACGGATAGAAAGAGCTGTCAATTTAGGTTCTCTCAAGTTCTCATTTTTCCAATCTTAAATTCAGTTGTCCGCATTTTACAGCAATTCTACAGCAATTTGTGGATTTTCTTTTTTAATCCTCATGAAAATTCACCAGAATTTTAGTGCGAATTCCTCCTAATAAAGAATTATTATATAACTAATGTTCATGCAAACAGATTTCCCTAAAGCAATGCCATTCTGAGTATTATTTTCACTAAAAATTTCCCCTATGGTATTGTTGTAACCATTGGTTGGAGAAGTGCATTGCAAAATATGGGTAACTATGGATAGTTAAAACACTGAAACAGATATAACAAATAACAGTACAATCCCATGCATGCTTTATAAAAAGTCAGTCTTACTGGGTTGAATGAGGCTTACTCCCTTGCAAGTGTAGGTAGGATTGCCACTTCAATAGCATTTTAGCTCATTACACCATCTTTTAGCAGAAAGAAAAAAATACTCCTTAAAACATTCCCATCCAAATGGCTCAAGTCAGAACTTCTGTATAGTCAGGCCACCCAAAATGTAACCCTCATCAACGTCCTACCATAGATGCCCCCTGACCATAACTTCAGTAAGTGTTATAGCCTCAGAAGCTCCCAGACCATTCAATGGACCCTGGGGGGAAAAACTTATTTAACTTTGGCAAAGTCACAAATGGAACCTTTGAATGTATTTAAGTTTCCACCCACACTATTATCCTGCCATGATCAGAATTACTTCTTGACATTGAAAACGTTATTGGTATCTCTCTACTTGCACAAACCTACGTTTATGTAGGTGTTAGAACTGAAGGAGGAAATGTGAAGTATCATTACAGCTACTAACCAGTTCAGGCTAATGGAAAGTTAAAATGTTTGAACTGTTGAATCCTTTAACATCTTTTCTCTAACATTAAAACTTTGTTTTTATTCAGTCTTGGTTTAACTCACTTCCTTTGGGAGAGATCCTGAGGCCACAGTGAGAAAGGATAGCAAATCACCTACAATGTGAATATGGTTTAGGGCAGGATTAGCAAATCTTTTGGAGCTCAAAAGCTACATTGAGAGTTCACCACAACTTCAAGGTCTGCATGCTAGCAAATGCACATACACACACAGGGTAGGGGGAGAGAAAAGCAGCCTGCGCATGGCTATACACATACTTAGCAGATTGGAAACATACATAGAGGCACAGGTTTGGGCGCAAACACACATTCAGGCAGGCAGACACACACCCAATAGACAATGAAAATGTGTGATCACTAACAATCATTCTCAAGATGATTGCCCCAGTCACTTTGGGTGGCAAGGGGTATCTTAGGTGAAGTAGGGGGAGATACTGGTGTCCCACAGTCACCTGCCCCTAAACTCTCATGTGTCACCAAAATATTAAGCCTTGCCAGTTGTTTTCAATTCAGGCTCCAAACATGTTTGTGGTGAACTTGTCAAATGAATAGGCTGAGCACAAGGCAGACCACAATTTTGCAATCCAATCACAAACCTTCCAAATGTTGGTTGCAAAGCTGTGGTCATGATGAAACGACTCACAATCACAGGGCTGCTTCACAGTAAATATATTTTGAAGTTAGGACTGAAAACAAGGAGGCTCGTCACAAGGACAAGGGTCATGTGAATTGGCCTTTAGTCAGGATGGACTGAAAAGTAAAGAACTTGGACACATTCCATCTCTCAGAGGATTAGTGGTGTAGGCTAAATTAGCCTTAATTGTAATTAGATTCTGTGGGGCTCTGCAAAGGAGAAAGCTCTGAAGTATGCCATCGTGCCAGGAATTTCAGACAAACAGTACTCACAAAGAGGGGGAAGAGGAAAAACAGATTCACAAAAATCAGCAGACAAAATAATTTGCGTACGAAAGGAAAATGGTAAGAAATAGTTCTTAAATATGAAAAAGAAAACATTTACAGGACACTTTAGATATAATTGCCCAGCAATTTGGATTGTAAAGTTCTGTAATCTCTATACAATGCAGCATATTTTATTGTTCACATTACAATGCGGCATTGCTACATTCCAAGAGAGACTAAAATTAAGCACTTTCCTTAAGATGTTCTTTCTTGAATTTGATTATTCTGGTAAATACTGCAATATTTCATGGCGAAGAGTATGAATACAAGCCAGTCTCCTCATCTTGGAAATCACCAAATATACAGTTTGATTCTCAAAGGAAGCTGCATGGTCACGATCTTAAAGCCACACATTCATTCCAATGTGGCAACATAGCTTCAGAGACTGAGAGACCTTAAGAGCTACTGCACAGCAACACACTCCAACAGACCTGCAGTTTCATCTCCAGAGTCAGTATAAATATCCAGTCTAGCACAAGGGATAGGAGGAGGAAGCAGGATGGAATCACTGCCAAATGGCAGGGGGCAGCAGCAGGAGATCTCTTTGGCCAGGGTCTCAGGCCTCAAATTTAGCTCAATATTTGTTAATTTTTTGGCATTTAGCAACCTTTCTTTATGCACATTGGACGAAATTGTGACACACATTCCAAGCTTAGATCTGCAAATTTAAACAATTAAGAGATGCATTTGCTAAATTACATTTTTTTTTGTTAACCAATATAGATTTTGTCATATGCTTAGTATCAACTCTATTACATGAAGCTCACAGCCTTTCAAAGAACTAACCATGTTTTAAGAACCAAACAAGAACACAGCCTGGTGGCAGGAGAGCAAAAGGGCGTATAAAAACTGCTGGCATAGAAGAGGAAATAAATCTCACCTGCCTCCATTAAATTAATACTGTCCACTTCCTAAAATTACTGTGTAGGATGTCTAGCAACATTCTAATTTTCTTTCCTCCAAATCTGCTTTGGGCCTATTCCAATCCATCTACGACATTTCCACTCTTTTCGAGTCACCCTCACAAATATGATGTCAAATATTAAGGCATCACAGAAACACACAGCTTGAAAGGAATTCCACAGACATTCAGTCTCATCTGGGCTTAACTACAACAAATGAGTACATAGGGTGGAATTCAATGAAGTGCTAAGTGGGGTATGCACCTGGAAAATGAGGTCCACTCATGAAAGGTCACTTTTCCATTCTCTCCTTTACCCCTGTGCCCCTTAAACCTGTTCTGGGTTTTCCCCCAACCTTCCAGAGCAGATTTAGGGGGAAGGAAGGAGGAGAAAAGTTCTGTTGTGCAAGTGGACTTCATTCCATGCAAACAACTTCGTTGAATCCCACCCATAGCATCCAAATTGTAGCATGCCACCATTACGGAGAAGAAGAAGCAGTGTGTCACTGCATAAGAACCTTTGTCAGACAGGTGTGCTCTAGATATTTTGGACCACAAGTCCCAGCATGCCTGGAAGCTGAAGTGCAAAACATTTGGAGGGTGCCAGGTTGATGAAGCCTGCTGAAAAAGCTACAGCAGGGCAAGAAAAAGCTTCAATGGCAAACTGAGAAGCCAAGAGCCACTGACCGAAAAAAAGAATGAGGAAAATGCTTTTCTCCTCAGAAATATAGTGACTGATTGGTCACCAGGCACAGATGCAAAACTATGTCTATCGATGAAAACATCCTCAGCCCCTAGGCACTATCCACACCACCTGATACCTACCAGTAATTTCCAACTTTGCTCTTATGAAGCAGCTGAAAAACAAGAGCTAAAATGCTGAAATAGATGTTACAAATAGCAGTACAATCTTATGCATACTTCTTCAAAAGTAAGTCTTACTGGGTTCAATGAGGCTTACTCCTTTGCAAGTGTATGTAGGATTGCCACTTCAATAGCATTTAAAATGTCTAGCTCATAGCAAATCTTCCCTGCTTGTCTTTCAACTTTTAAAAGTGTGGGATGTGTGGGATGGAGCTATATTATTATCACTCAAGTGGAAATTGTCAGAGAAAATTGTGTGGGAAGTCTACAGTTTTGTCCAGATAACTTTAAACAAATAAGAAAATTTCATCAAGCTCAAACTACTTTCAAGGATTCTGTTGCAGAAAGCGGGGTATTATAAGGAAAGACTGATTTGCTATATAGGAACATAGTTACTTTTTTGGACCCTTCAAAACTACCATCTAAACAAACTACAAACAAGTTATAAAGTTCTGATTTTTAAAAATAAAGTACACACAGTGTAAACAGGTTATAATGAACTATTTCATTCCTACTCCATTATTATGCTGTGGCTCCATTCTTCTCCCCAAAACCAAATGAAGCCAATTTCACAGCCACTCTGACTTCGAAATGAATGAATGTACACAACATGACTTCCCTTTCCTTCAATTACAAGACTGGAAGAGGTGAACACACTCATTCACAATTGTGCTAATATAGATAAACATGAGCACTAGCATGGACAATGGCAAAGCAAGATATTTTTCTCACTTCCATTTCACTAAGTACAGCAGAATAGGTCTGCCTTATCTGGCACAGGAAATTGCTGGAGCCTCCCTTTCGCTCATTATTATTTTAAATTGTAGGTGAAGCATTGTGCTGTCACTTGGGATCCAGGACTTTTCCCATGGTTGTCTGAATCTCACACAATAGGTTTGTTGGCAGTCACAAATAGATGATTTAGTCCTGCAAAAAACTCTTAGGGAGCACAAAGGATAGAGTCCCATTTCAGTAGGGTTGCCATATTTCAAATAGTTAAATTCCTGACGCCCGCAAAGTTGTTGAGCTTTTCTTAGGAAACCTAACCCAAAAATAGTGATTTTAAGCTTTCTGAGCTGTTTCCACTGCTTTTTCCATCGTGTTGTACATCTAGGTTTTCCCTGATATTTTGCCAATTCGGCAAAATTCCCCCAATGCTATTTTTACACCCGAAAACCAGGACATGTCAGGAGTTTTCCTGAAGTATGGCAAGCCTACATTTCAGTAACAATGCAAAGGGAAAGTCATTGGTTCTGCTGCCCACAAAACACATGGCAGATGTCCACATGGCAGGTGCTCAGAATCATGAGCTATGCATTGGCATTTCAGTTCACATAAAGATCAGAATCATACTGGTGTTCCAAATCCCATGGTGTATTGTATGTTCTTCCCATTGGTATCGCTTCCTCAACTTTGTGTGCTGAAGCATGAATTGGGGAATATGGGAAACTCCTTTAGCAACTCCCTTAATGTCTCTAGTAATAAAAAGGATTGTTCTGGGTGGTTGCTGTCAGAAATACATGCCTCCTTTTCTATACCTCCTTTTTGATCATATCCTTTGATCTGGTTCTCCTCATTAACCCTCAGTACATTCTTTGTGTCCCAAATTTTCCTAAAAGATTATCTTAAAAATCACAGCACTGTTAGATTTGAGTCAAAGATGAAATCCCTAGCTAACTGGTTTGCCCTGCTGTTATGTTGCAAAAATAAATCCTAAAAGTTTTTATTAAATCTCATTACTTATACATATCTGTTTATATTAGGGAAAAGTCTCTGTCCAAAATACAAGTACAGTAAATTCACTTTCACAGAATCATAGAATTGGAAAGGACTTTGAAGCAAATCTAGTCCAACCCCCTGCAAGGCAAGAATCTCAACACACGGTACCCCATCCAATTTAAAACCATACCTGACCAGACTCTGCTCAGCTTTACAAATGTGCTTAGCAGTTTTACTGCTGCACCACTGGGAGGTGGTCCTTTTCATTTGTTTATAAATAATTTAAATGACTTTCTATTAGATTGTTAACATTACCTCTTTACTTCCTTATTTGTCTTAAAAGAGTGGTATGCTAAAATCAAATCCAGGTTCAGATTTTCAAAGTGCTATCAAAGGGCCTCAAAGATCCTAAAGATACAACAGCTTATAGAAATCAATGGGAGATTCAGGTATGTTACAACTGCAGGCATAAACCCTAATGAATAATAAGATTCAGAAATGATAACACAGCCTAGAAGTGCAGTGACAAAACCAGTGAAGGAAGAAATAATCTTAACTCACACCTGCATTACAGGCCAGCTGGTTGCATCAGGCATACAAAATATAATCAGGGCAGACAACCAGGTTTAAATTTGTAAGCCCAACATGAGGTTCATGACAAAATCATATCTCAATATGAACTGAGTGTAGTTACACCACCTTAAGTAATATATGCATTGGCTTGTTGTTGTTGTTTTTTAGGCTTCACTAAACACTGAGGTTCATGAATAACAAATGATTATTTATATCAATCCCAGCAACAAATCATTGACAAAATACTCTCAAACAAGAGAAAAACAAATCATGACTGAAAAACAAAAAAGGCTCAGAATAAAACGCTCATTTTAAAAATCATGCTCTTGTCTTACGCATTTTATTCTGCTATCCAGGGTATTCAGTGACTGGCTCCCCTAGAAGCCCAGACCTGGAAAACTGGGTCATTCTCATCTGCTGGAGGCTCAGAGACTTGAACTCCTATGGTTTGAATTATTCTCAACAGCTGCTCCTTATAACAAACTACTGAAGAACTTGCAGAGATTGGTTTCTGATCTTCCATTTCATTTGGAGATAGATCTGAGGCCATTTCTGAATGCTCAGAGTCTGATGGGCCCAGTCCACCCATGCCTTCCTACTTTGCAGATTCTCATAAAAGAGGAATGTTGCCCCTTTCCATGTTAAGTCATGCTTCTTACACTTTGCAATGCCTGTCACCAAAGTTTGCAATTACCTGGTTCAGGATAAGAATGAACCATTGTAATGCTTAGATAAATTGTGGATCAAATGTCATCCTGCCCCTCAAAAGAAGTTTAACTCTCTAGATTGTAATGTAAAACAGAGCTTTCCAAACTTTTCATGTTGGTGATGCACTTTTTAGACATGCCTCATTTTGCGACACAGTAGTTCAGTTTTACTAGCAAACAGAATGTTAAACAAACCCCTTATAAGAGTGTTGTGTGACACACCTACACATTGAAGCCGGCACACTAACATGTTACAACACACAGTTTGGAAAGCTCTGATGTAAAATGAGATTCTGCACATGCAAGGTCAGCATTAGTAGTAGCTACTATGGTGGGGCAGAGCTGCACTCCAGATACCAGCATTGCTAAATATTATGAGGACTGGGTTGGGGCAGGAGCACTGGCACAGCCAGTCTGGTGCTCCCATTGCTGCCCTGCCCATGGAAGTTTGTCCTTCCAAGCTGCATTAATGTATTCAGTCCTTCCCACTGTCTTCATCTTTCCTCTGCTGACCCAAGAAATAATGAACCACTTCAAGCAGTGCCAAGCACAGCTTCACTACACTGCATCAAACGCACAGGAGCAGACCACATAATATTTTCTCATAACACTGGATTTTAAGAGTGAAAGGTGGCTTAAGTAAAAGCAGAAACAGCAAGCTTTTCATCTTTTGCATCTGGTGCATTCTATTTTCTGCCCATTTTGGCAGCTGTAGCTTTATGTACTTAGTGAATACAATTTCAAAGCATATTCTTACCCACTGACAACAATTCTCTCCCCCCCCCCCCCCATTTAAGCCATTTTTAGTAATGTGCATCTCTTGTTATGTCTTTGATGTTGTATACATTTCTTCTATCTTCACTGTGG
The DNA here is from genome assembly GCF_965153285.1 of Podarcis tiliguerta. Classification (NCBI taxonomy): domain Eukaryota; kingdom Metazoa; phylum Chordata; class Lepidosauria; order Squamata; family Lacertidae; genus Podarcis; species Podarcis tiliguerta. Next base: position 50,752,483 of record NC_139536.1, read on the forward strand.
GGTGAGTAACACATTTCACAGTGAACAAAACCCTGATGTATTTATTTCCTCCTTATTTTGAGTCCCTTTAATGATACTTCTGAATATGGACTTCTGGATTTGGCTCTGCTATTTAGCACAGATAAGTAGCACAGCAATAACCAAAGGAAAGGATGCTTAACGAGAACTGGAAGATTGGGACTTTGCACTGGAACTAGATAGGGTAGTAGGCAACACTTTTCATTTATATTTCAAGAAAAGTTAATTCCAAGCATCTAACATTAAGTGTTTATGACAATTCTTCCTCAAAGTAATATACATTTTAATCTTCTAATTTAGTTGGATATCTGAGCAATTGTGCCCAGTAATTTTCTTCTAAAAAGTCTGCCAATTCTCTGACATTTACTGGGGTCTATTTAATAGGGTTTTATGACTTTTATTCAGTGGCATAAAATTTTGTGCCACTGTTAAGTTGTTTATTGTTGCTGTTTACCATAACACAAAAATACCAACCGTTGATCCGTTTATATTAGCACATGTAGTAACAAAGTACTGTATAGCAGAACTTCACAATATAACAAAATCATAGGGCAATTTTTGAGGGAGTGCAAGAAATGCAAAAAGAACATCATAAAGTACTTTAAAAAAAAACACCACGGTAGCTTTGGGAGAAGAAATAACCCCTATAATATCCCATCAAAATACCTGAGGTATGTTGATATAAGCAACAATCACAGGCATGATATAAAATGTTCATAAAAGCTCTGATGAGTGTAAGCTTTGTTACTCCTATTCAATATGCAGCTATACGAAGGGAAACAGCCGTTCTGGACTGCATAATCAGACAACATAGCAGAATGCTTCCCTTCAGTCTGACGTTAAAAAATCACTAGAGTATTTCTCTGACAAGTCTGATTTAGACAGTAAACAGTCTACACACATTATTACTGAAAGGATATCCATGAGATCCAGGTTAACAAGTTATAAATCACTTTTTTATTGCTTAAAGCAGCAGCTGAGAATTGTTTGATGTAACCAATTTCTATTTTTAACTACTGGCACAATTTAAACATGCTGCATTTTCAGCCTTTACATGCAAAGAAAAAGGAGAGATTAAAAGAGTGGTGCAAAGAGGGAAAATTATAATTGGAGAGCTGCAGGTGTTTTAAAAGTGTGTAATATCTGATGCACCTTTCATAACTGTGCCTGTGTGTATATACACACAGAGAGAGAAAATCAGCCATTATTTTACCATAATTTCTATAATAAAATATTTGTTGTATTAATGCAACTACTATTTTATGAGCAGAGTAATAAGTTTAAATTCCTTCTCCAACTTTAATCCCATGTGATTTAACACAGCAGCCATAGCATTAGATGCCCACATTGCAACGTCTTGTTTTTAGCTTCCCGCTCTCTCGAAATGGATCAAAGATGAAACGTTGGCATAATAATAATTTTTGATGATGGGAATGAAATTATCTTACAATAACTATCTCTGCTTGTCAGAAGCCTACTTACATATTGAAATGTTATTACTTGAGTATAGTTTGAGGGAAATAATAATAACAATAATTTATTATTTATACCCTGCCCATCTGGCTGAGTTTCCCCAGCCACTCTGGGCGGCTCCCAATCAAATGTTAAAAACAGTACAGCTTTAAATATTAAAAACTTCCCTGAACAGGGCTGCCATCAGATGTCTTTTAAAGATATGATAGCTGCTTATTTCCTTCACATCTGAAGGGAGGGTGTTCCACAGGGTGGGCGCCACTACCAAGAAGGCCCTCTATATGGTTCCCTGTAACCTCACTTCTCGCAATGAGGGAACCGCCAGAAGGCCCTCGGCACTGGATCTCAGTGTCCGGGCTGAACGATGGGGGTGGAGACGCTCCTTCAGGTATACAGGACCGAGGCCGTTTAGGGCTTTAAAGGTCAACACCAGCACTTTGAATTGTGCTCGGAAACGTACTGGGAGCCAATGCAGATCTCTCAGGACCGGTGTTATGTGGTCCCGGCAGCCAGTCCCAGTCACCAGTCTAGCTGCCGCATTCTGGATTAATTGCAGTTTCCAGGTCACCTTCAAAGGTAGCCCCGCATTGCAGTAGTCCAAGCGGGAGAAAACTAGAGCGTGCACCACTCTGGCGAGACAGTCCGCGGGCAGGTAGGGTCTCAGCCTGCGTACCAGATGGAGCTGGTAGACAGCCGCCCTGGACACAGAATTAACCTGCGCCTCCATGGACAGCTGTGAGTCCAAAATGACTCTCAGGCTGCGCACCTGGTCCTTCAGGGGCACAGTTACCCCATTCAGGACCAGGGAATCCCCCACAAGGGGCAGGAGAATGCCGGATCCCTCTCCTCCCCATGCAATATGGAAAGGTTTCAGGAATGGAGAAGGAGGCAATTAAATACAGCAACATGATATTTTGCCCCTTGAGGTTGTACTACATCTTGAATTTTTTTCTGAAGGTCAAGTCAGTTTCTTTCAAGTACAACTAGCCTAAGACATTTATACCCTGAGTAAACCCTGAACTTAATATAATGAAAATGCTGAAAATGAATTTCTGAATCTCTATCTACTATGTAACAGAATCCCATTCCCAAGAATAGCACTGATCAATCAAAACCTGTTGGTCCATAGTCCTAAAAAATGCAAGATATAAAATCTATTTTCACTCAAGAATCGAAATTTCATTCTAAATCCACACTTTAATCTACCAAATCTGCAAGCCTATATATGAATCTGTCTTGGGACATACATACAGTTACCTGGGGAAATGTCCCATTGAACTTAATGATAATTATTTCTTGGTAGGATTGTGCAGTAAATAAGGTGCTTGTACTTCCCTACAGTTGTGGTTAACACACAAACTTGCGGGGGGGGGGGGGGGGCTTCAGTTTCCTTTTTATATACACAATCTAAAGACCTCTAGACTATACAGAAAGAGTCATTCTGAGGCCTACTACTGCTCAACAAGAGGGTTTTTGCCATTAGAGATGTCCCACAACAGATAGGCACATTATATAAAATTATAGTGGAATTGTAATTGACAAATATAAAATAATCATGTCAATGTCAGAGTACAGGTTTAAAAGATTATTGAAGTGGAACATGAAAGAGGAGCTTTCAGTATCAATGAACAGAAAGCACTACTGAGATTAGAGTAGGAAAGATCAGGAAGATGGGTCTCTGGTGACAAGGACAGGGCAATTTTACTTGATTAAACAAGCCAGAGCATGTGGAAACTCAATGGTCAAAGCAGTGAAAAAAGGTGACTTTCATGCTCATGTTCAGGAATCCAAGGATGCTCGGATGTACAAAAATGGCTCTTGCACACACAAACTGGATCATTTCAAAAGGGGAAGCTGTGGGCCCTGACTCAAATATGTATGCTTAAAGCTGTCATGGCTGCTAGCATTCAGCTCAGTCAGACACCTCATAATTATGCTACTCGGCTGTTTTTTAGAGGAAGGAGGAACTAAGTCCAAGAAGAGGACTTCTTCCTACCTTCAAGGATTTTGAAGAGAGCAATCACAGTCTCAGCGCTGGATCCAGGGAGCACTTATAAGCACAGCACCTATCTGAATGTGTGTTTTCTCATCCAGCAAGTGATGTTTACTTATGCTACCTGATTGGAACAGGGAATTAACATGAAAAACCAAAATGTACTGTATTGGAATAGAAGGCTGCTGCTCTAAAAACACACACACCAAAACACTTTTGAAAAATTATCTAGTTCAATATATCTCTATGATCAAATTTGTTAGAGTTATACAGAAATGTGATATCAGAAGTCACATTAATCTGTATGTGCCATATGTAGGAATTGTCCCACTTAAACTTAATCCATTCTTCCTACTGCTGAAAATAAATGCATAATTCACCCTTGTGCCACAAATTATTCTAAGAATTGTAATATATTATGTCACAACAAATGAAAATGACTCAAATATCATCCCGTTCTGTACTGTGGTTTTAAGAATGCGTTCCTCAATACGGAAATACAAAGGAGCATTTTGTGTATACTTATCACAGACAACAATTTCCTGTTTCTTTTCCTGAGAATATGTCTAATGGGAAATTAAAGATTTTAATCATGGCATTATGACAATTGCTTTTACAAAGCATATCACCAACATTTATTTAATCGCCATTTTCAGAAGCACATTTCTATTGTGATAGATAATATCATGTATTACATAAAAAGTTTGGATACAAGCTTTCCGATACGACAGCCTATGGAACAACAAAAAAGGAGCTCTTTCTATATTTGCCATTCCACATAAGTTCTGTTATCTCAAAGTTTTGCTCTTTTTTGGTGGTTTTATTGAGGAACTAAACAGTGAAAACACATACATACCACAAAACCCAAACAGCTGCTTTTGTTAGAGAAAAGCCATTTCAGGAGAGGGCAATTTGGAGTGACAATGTTGTTAGAGGGGAGGGATGCTTCATTCTTTGCCTATGACCTTCTGATGCAACTCTTCTGTTAATTCATTCCAGCCCTGAAGTTAGAGTCTCCATTGGTGCCATTTTATCTACATCTACTAAAAGGAACCGGTGTGATGCAGTGTTGGAATGCTGGACCATGGCCTGGGAGACCAGGGTTCAAATCTCCACTTAGACATGAAGCTCACCAGATGGCCTCGGGCAAATCACTCACTCTCAGCCTAACCTACCTCACAGAGTTGTTGTGAGGATAAAATGGGACCTATGTATGCCAATTTGAGCTCCTTAGAGTAAAGGTAGGATGCAAATGTGAAAAAGTTGCTATTTGTAAAGCTGTAGTAAGGTGCGGTGATTCAAAAGGGGCTCTTCACATAGGAAAAGGTGGCAAATGTTAAGTATTCTTTGTAACAAATTTTGCAAGGCAGCAAAGGAAGATATTGGTCAGTACTGTGGCCTGGCTGAGAGCACTTATATAATATTGGCCCAGTCACTTTCCTTCCTTCATTATGCCGTTGGCTTCCCTATTTCCTAGTTCTCTACTCAGTGATGACAAACTCTTTCTATATGGTTTGTCTGCTCCCGGCTTTAGTAGAGTTTCAGCAGAGCTAACTCACTTTCCACTTGACCGTGCTTAAGACTTCAAGATGCTTTTACTTCTCATCACTGGCTGAAGGATATTCTTATTGGAGCAGCTGTAGGTTACCATGCAACCAGTGCATGTCAATTCCTGTTAGGTTGTGTAACATACATTCAGTCATAAGGGAAAATTCAGCTGTTGGTCTTCTTAATTATCCTGGGTGGAATGCTGTTTCACATGGCTGTTCATGCCTTCAACAAGTACAGCAACAGCTGGGTATGACACTCCACACTGAGCTGTCAAAATAGCATTCATTCTCATTAATTTTCAACATTTGTCAGCTGCAGCTCCCTACTGCAAGTGGTACTTGGAGTGGTATACAAGCCTCAACACATATATAATAAAATGCAAGAAGAAGGGATGATCCAAAATGATCTAGATTCTAGCCAGTAGAACCTAAATAACAGTCTTCAAGACCCTTAGGTGGAAAATATGAGAGAATGAAGCTGTCCTGTTCCCAGACACATGTGCCACTTAGTACGCAACACCCTCAATGTGTTCTATGGCAGGAGAAGCTGGTCACTTTCCCATTGGCATTATAGTGTGGGGTGGATCTAGGATTCTCATAATTGGAGTTCTACTCCCAGGATATCTGCTGGAAGAAGGGGGAGAAGGTAATATTCTCCAGCCCCTGTTACAGCTCTCTGAAAAGTTGCTCCATGGTAGGATGATCCTCTGAAATGCATTGTTTTACCATTTTGTTAGGTTCTGCTCTTTATTGTGTATCTGGCTTAGAAATAATTTTAGTATGTTTTTCCACAAATGATTTTTTATTGTTCACTGCTTTTGGCAGCCAAGAAGTGAAACAGAAATGCTAAATAAATAAATAAATAAATAAAGACTATCAAGAACTTACACCTTCAAGTTAGTTTCTTTGGATTTAGTGGAGTTTACACATGAAGTATTACAGTGGCATGGCAGACGCAAGCCCATGGGTAGGGTGGGGTGTGCAGGAGAAAGTTTAAAAAACAAAATACTTGGAATAGCTTCCAAGTTCAATGAAAGTGCACATGTCCACAAATATGCGTATGAAAAATAAATAAATCCTGCCCTCTAAATGTCTGTAACATGGAAAAACAGGTTTGCTTGTGACATAATCACTTAACTGCAGTTGTTGTATGACGGCAAAAACTGCAGATATATGACATGAAAAGTTACCATATATAATTTTTTACTGCTGTGAAAACATTCAAAAGACTAAAATTTATGAGCCTTTCCTCCAACTATCAATTGTGTTATTCTTCCTTTACAAAGTATAATTATATGTTGATCTAAACACTAATGTTGGTGTTTCTTTTGTTCAAACCTTAAGTCATTGGTATGATGTTCAGCCTATAAAAGCTAAAGGGCCAAATTACGTTATGAAACCCCTCCATTTATTACGAGCAGTCTGCTCACAAATGCAACCTAACCCCTTGACTCTTCCATGATTGCTTTGCATTAAATGCAAGCACCCTGCATCCTTTTCAATAAAAAGAGGGTGGAAATTCCAATGTTTCTTAGGTTCTAGATCTGTTCAAAAACAATGATATGTATGAACAAGGCTTGATCTGTCTGAAAGTTGCTGCCACACAATTAAGCAAGCAGACACCAAACCACCAATTTCAGAAGCTGCATGAAACAACACCCTCATAAGAATATAATTGATGTGCTTTGTTCTCCCCTAAAGGGCATTCTCCCACGTTTCCAGATTTGCAAGGGGCTGTGCTGTGCTAGCACACCCCCTGGTGGATTCCACTGAGAAACATGTAAGGAAGACTTTACATAGGGGCTAGACTAGAGCCTTGATAGTTTGCTTAAAAATGAGACCTTGGTTTTTCAGGATTCTCTAAGGAGTATATGCTACAGAAAGTATTACACTTGCTTCTAGGGTGTCATATTCTATATTTGAGACCCTAGGCCTCAGAAATTATAACAATCACCCTAAGGACATCCAGCTTGACACAGATCAAGACTACTAGGTACTGTACCACTCATAGCTAGCTGCCTTATAAACACGGTCAGAGCATTAGTCCACCAAGCCCAGTACTATCTCTACAGTGGCTCTCCAGGGTTCCAGACAGGAATCTTTCACAATCCTAGCACTACCCAAAGACGCCAGAGATTCAACCTGGGGTCTCTTGTACAGAAAGCATGTGTTAGACCATTGACCTATGTATGGACCTTCCTCTTACTCCAGTTATACAGCATTAATAGTTTGCCACAATAATACTTTGGGGCACAGAAGAGTTTGGCTGAGCAGCCTGTCAATCAGAGAGGCAGGTGTTTTATAAAATAGTCACGGAACAACCCCTCCACTACATGTAGCACTCTGTCTTTCCGCAACTTATTAATAGCCACCGTAAAAAAAAAGGAATGGCCACTTTAATAAACCTGACTTAGTTTATACTGAGTGTAGCATCAAACCTGCAACATAACTCCTCCCTTTTCTTCCTAGCCAATTTTATTACCTTAAACCTTAGTTGAAAAATGGCTATCAATTATTCTGTGAGGCTTCAGTAAATAACATTTATGAAAGGCATTGTCATGCAGACACAGAAGGAGGAAGCATTTTGTTCAGATTGCTTTTCAGTTGGGAAGATCAGGAGACAGCAGCTTTACAGCAGCAAGATTATGAGTGGGTTGTATAGGTCATACCATATTTTGGGGGAGAGAAAACATAGAGGCTTAAAAAAAAAAAGTTTACTGGACCTGTGCTTTTTATTTATTCCTGCATCTCCAGAGTCTAGAGCCTTCTCATTTCTGGCCCTGACAGTTCACAAGATTGCAGAGATAAAAAAAAAGGAGGAGAGGGAGACTTCTCACTGAAAAAGAACAGATAGCAAAAGTATAAATTTTCAATCCATTTTTATCTGATCCACATATTAGCCAAAAAAAACCCTCCCCTCTCCCCCCTGCCTGTGGTATATAAGAGATTTGAGTGAAACTGCTGACATGTATGGAATGTTAGAAGTAGTCCCAGAGGAGATTAGTGGACAGATTACTGGTCCAAAGGTTAAAGGTTGAAAATAAATGCCATTTATTCTGCAGCTTACAGTCTTTTACATAGCTGGACAGAAAAGGAGCTTATCCTAAAATTTGTATATTTACAAAATACTGCATTTTGTACAAAATTTAATTAATTAACTACCTTTGTAGGCAGAAAAAATGAGAACCAACGCTTAAAATGTTTGAAATGAAGATAATACATTGTTTTTGCTGCTGACTCCATGTGCTCTGTCTGAGTGGCCAAAAACTATCCAGGGCGCACACTAGATAAATGGAGGATCTATATTATTTGATATAAATACTATCCTGCAATTTCAGTTGTTTTCTTCCCTCTATTAACCGCTCTCAAGGACTAGAAAAATCAGAGTTTTTGTCAGTGGCCTGTTTTGCATGTAACAGTACATGCAAAACCATGCCTTCAAATTAACTCATGAGTGTGTGGCTACTTACAGTAAATAAGTCCATCTACAGTCACACTGTGGCTGTGCTAGTTTGGGTTACATCTGAACCAAGGCTTATGGTTTATCTCACTCCAGACAAACCAAAAGCTGTAAATAAGGTATGTTCTTGTCTTTACAGCTTGTAGTTCATCTGGAGTAGACAAACCACAAACTAAGCCAATTCATGGTTTAGCACAGTAACAGAATGGTTAGGGGAAGGAGTGAAGCAGCCTCAGTTTTTATTCTGAGTGCCTGCATGCTCATGCATTCACATGTAATTATGGTCTGTCTTAGTGTTACATATGAACTGGACCACTATTTGTAATCTCATCAACACAGGCCAAAATCTAGAGATTCCCTTCCACCATCAGAAATAAGCTTTTTCCTCTTGAGTAGCTTGCACAAGGAAATTAAATATATCCAAATAATAGTTTTGTACATGCATCACCTTTTTGCACCAAACTGCACAAGCATATTTCTTTCTTTCTTTTTCCTTGATTCCACGAGAACGAGAGCTGGTTCCACCATTAGGTATGGTCAGATTCTGGAGTACCATAAAAGGGCAGCAAACAAACAGTTATTTTGAGGAAATGACAACCACTGAGCACTATTGCACTCAAATTGTGCTTTCAGGCTTCCTATAAGCATTTAATTGACCACTGCAGAACAGGTTGTTGGACTAGACTGACCTTGGGCCTGGATCCAGCAGAGCTCTTCTTATGGTCTTATGACTAAGATGATGACATATCAGTGTAGCATGTGAACATGGAAGGAGGAGGAAGATGAATCATAAAGCAGACACTGATGCATGCTCTTAAAGTTTTACAGTGTACTGCACTACATGTCTACTTCAGATGTAGACCCCATTGAGTTCAGTGGAATCTACTTCCAGGTAAGAGGTGGGTGTAATATTGCAGTCTTGTGTATTTTATTTTAAAATGCAGTCCTAGGCAAAAGCCTCAAAAAAAAAATCAACTGCAGGTAAGAAGGTTTCTTTAAAAATGCATCACCTTGTCTACCAATGGTGTTATTAGTCATTCAAAAAGAATGATACATAGAGCATTTGAATTATTTTAAGGAAAAATCAAACTGACAATGAGGGAAGAAATACGAAACTGGGAATTGAGGTATCAGAATTCCTTAAAAAAGAAGAAGCTTACCATCATATCCAATTAAGGCTGTGATATATATATTTACCTAGGAGTAAATTCCATTGATTCAATAAGATGACTTCTGAGTAGACATGTATAGAATTGTGCTGTAAATGTTTTATCCCTTATCTACAAGCCTGTCTTGATTTTAAAATGTAAATGTTGTATGTGAATAAATTTATGATCTTAAAATATCAGAAATTATCTTTATGAATATACAATATAAACATGACACTGTATTTTAATACCTTGTTGGAAGCCGCCCAGAGTGGCTGGGGAAACCCAGCCAGATGGGCGGGGTATAAATAATAAATTATTATTTTTATTATTTCCCATAGTGTTCTAGGACTGAATTCAGATACATGGCAACATGTATCTTACTACAGCATACTAGAAACACAAATTAAATGGTATATTCGAAAGAAAAAGGCAAAACATTCAGTTACAGCTGAACAGAATTTTACACTTTCCAAAAGTCTCCTCCATTTCACACTGAAATAAATGTCAGATAACATCTCACAGTAACATTACCTCCAATACACAGCAAATATTGCTGTGTTTATTTTTCTAGCATTCCATCTCCTAGCTGTAAAAATAGTTTGCAGTACAAATGAAAGCTCCAAGTACTTTGAAACAGTTGCATTGCTCTAGCCGCCAAAAATGTAGGCAGTAAGGAGGGAGGCATTCATCTCCTGTAGATGGAGTCTGGTAAAAGAGCACCAAAATGAATAGAGCATGCTGATCATCTGGGAATTCAGAACCTAGAGTGATTAATTAGGCCTTATTTTGTCTTGAATAGATTTACTAAGCTATTTTCAACTCGCCACACTGTTTGTAATTACCAAAAATCACACCTCCATTGGCTGGCCTGAGTTACCTCATGCATGAACAACAATTTGATTGAGCGCTCTTTTTAGTATTTCATTCGGCATTGTAATTAGCCATAATCATAGACTTCCTGGGTGCATGAGAATGTGCAAACGACCAATTCACAACCCTATCCTATTTGAATATGAATCTTCTCACTAAGCGGCAATTTAAGAAAGGGAAACAAAAAGCAGTTTTCTCTAGGGAATTTTGCAAAGCAGTCCTGATTTAATTCTTTCTCTTTCTTTCTCTCACTCTTTTTTTTTTTAAAGTTCCCATTTCAAGCATTTGGATTCTGTTTGCTAAAACAAGGCTTGCTTAATGAAGACAATGGCTTATTATTTCTTGAAGTGGCACAACAGGACCCAAGCCTTACAAGTCCAGTTCTTTCAGCTTCTGCCAAGGACACAAGAAACAAAGGAGCCAGCAGTAACAGGAGGCAAATAGAACTCTTTGCTTTCGGCTGCAGTTTGGGAACACTGTCCCTGGAGCAAGACCTGGGTCTCTTACTATTCTAGAACTTGGGCATTTTTCCTGTGAATGAGTCATGCACTGTCGAAAACAATCGCCACAGCGGGGACTTCAAAAGCGGGGGGGGGGGGGGCATTACTGGTGCCATCAGAAGCACATTCATAGTGAGCCATCTAATGGTGACAAAGTCTCCCCCTCCTTTCTTATCAAAGCTCCAGCGGGAGAGACTTAAAAACAAGCACTGAAAGGAATCCAGATAAATCCTTTGCCAAAGCAGAGGAAATTAGGTGAGAAAATATGAGTTTTGAAGAACAATGACCTGAGCTGGATCCCACTTTAATATCCGAATGTGTTTTACAAGCACTTGGATTAAGAATAGAAAGTCTTAGTGGGGCACATTAAATGTCAGGTATGGAGAATTTTTATTTAAATAATCACATATCTTTTAAGACCTTTGTCGTTTAAAAGGTAAATGTTTACTTTAAATAATGTGTTTCTAAAAAGAAAAAGCTAAAAAGGGAGAGCTAATATAGGAGTTTTACAAATATTGACCACTGAAATATGGAAAACATGTGCCACAAAATCAGTATTAATTGTGATTAGTTTGATAGCCTTCATCTTTTCTAAAAGAGTCCTATTTACAAACATCAGGTATAGACCAGGATAATTATGTTTAACCTCAGAATTGTAACTATAATTGTTTTTAAAAGAAAAAGAAAATCTGTTCCCATCATATTTAGGATCCAGAAAAATAGATAAAATTATGAGTATTCTTCTCTTCATTTTTACATATTATGAAGCCTACATATAATCTCCCTGTAGCTGACAATGTTAGTGAGCTGGCTTTCCTGAATTCTGAAGGGATACTTCCCCACTAATATTTTAAACAGTCTTGGGACAGGAATAAAAAGATGATGCATTCACAGCAGTCTTTAGTTAGACTGGAAAATCTCTTAAGCCTGGAGTATTTTTACACTTAACATTATACCAAGCATATCAGAAATGTATATGTAAAAATGTCAAGTAACTACTTAATACCAATTACACACACAGAGAGGGGGAGAGACTGTATGTGATTTAACACAAGCTAAGTTCAACAGGTTGACTATCCTTAGCTTCATCAACTAGTGTCACTATAAGCTGCATTATTAGTTCATTTGCACTTCAAATATCTTACAGTGAAAATATTTATCCATGAATACTCACACAATAAGGTAAGGTTAGCAAACAAGGTAGCATATCAAACACATAATATGATATTTGTACTGCCAGTTTGTGTTTTTATATCTTCTTGTGGAATATATTAAATAATTATGAACTGCAATTATATTAAAGGTAAAGGTAAGGACCCCTGACAGTTAAGTCCAGTCGCAGCGGTCATCTCACTTTACTGGCCGAGGGAGCTGAAGTTTGTCCACAGACAGTTTTTCCAGGTCATGTGGCCAGCATGACTAAGCTGCTTCTGGCGAAACCAGAATAGCGCATCTGTCCAATAATGTTTACCAATATATTTTCTTTCTTAAGGCCTCCTTCCTGAACTACTCCAATGCACTTGCATGTGCCCTTGAAGATGCTCCAAGTCCTAAACAGCTTTGGACCCAAGTGCTTACAATAGTGCCTCCCTCAGTATGAACCACCTCAGGCCCTATGACTGGCAGGGGAGGCCCTGTTGGGGACGCTGCTGTGGGGGCTACCCACTTGGCACTGACTCAAAATAGGGCCTTCTTGGGGAATTGTGAAATGCCCTCCTTGGTGAAGTGTACCTGTCCCCCTCATTTTGGAAGAATTTTAAAGCATTCCTGTTCACCCAGACATTGGAGGGCTGTTTCTGGCAAGCATGAAATGACTAGCTGTGAGGATATGTGGCTGTTTTTAAAATGTTTTTAGATATTCTTAATGTTTTTGTAAATGTAATTATTTTACTGCTTTGCTGTATGGTGATCTGGGCTTTTTTTAGAAAGAAGGGTGATGTAGAAAATACATACGTACATACTGTACATGCATACTAAGAAAGAGAGCCCAGTTGCTTGTGTTTCCCACATACTCACCCAGACTGCCTCTCTTCCCTAGCACTCCAGTCTGCAAGCTAACTAAGAGTTACCAATGGCTAGCTGAGAAGGTGGTGAGGGGTCTATTTAAGCTGCAGCTGTGCAGGAATGAGAGACAGATTTCATCCTTAGATTATACTAATATTCCATTTTCTAGCAATCAGACATGAAACAATCTACAACAGAAATCTGACCCGTGACTCCTGAAAAGATGAAAAAGTATTGTTGCATGGCACCCCAATCTCTGAGCAGTGAGAGATTCCAGGAGTTCCAGGCACCTACCCAGGGTTCGGTTTCCTTAGAATGAGGGGTGGTGGAGATTGTGGCGTCATTCGGATATATGGTTTATTTACACATATATACAACCTGAGCCTAAGCTGGAAGGGCTCATGGCATTGACACTCCAGAAGGTCTCGATTCTCCCATGATCACAGCCTTGGAATCAAATAGAAATCAAGCATGGCTCTCACTCTATGGCTTCTGCCTGCTTCTAGCCCTCAGCTCACAACTGCCCTGGCTTTTGTCCTTTCCACTAACTACCATGCAGGTGAGAAAGGGGAGCCCACCATTTGCTCTCTAGCACAGAGCAGCTTCCTTTGTTATACTGACAACCAGACTTAGGTGGTAACTTCAACCCATGCTTGGCTAATTCAACAATTGAATTCTCCATTAGATTTTAACCCTTACTGGATCCAGGAACTATAAGTGACTTAGGCATCATACAGACTAACCCCCCAAACTCACAACAGTATTAACAGTTACTAATTAATGCGTATCATTGCTATCAACAGATCTGAGATGCAACTGAGGAACAAATATGGCCTTTAACTTGTGAGAACATTATTCTCTGTCTGCTGCTGCTTTGATGAAAACTAAAACACAAAGTGTTGTATCCAGTTGTACCCTTCTACTCAAGGAAAGCTTTTTCATTCAGTGGAGGCTTCCACAAATGGAACAGGAGGTGATTTCTGCTGATTCACTATTACTCATTTGATTAGAGACCCTTTGGGAAAGCATGGGAGGTAACAAGGAGACAAGTGATACAGAAATTATCTCCTGCCTTCCTGTTCACGGAAGCTTGTGCTAACACAAAGGGCCTGCCAAGAGTGGAAGGACGCAAATGGAAATAGCCCGCTATAGTTTCTAGCCAACAGACAACAGAGGCTTCAGTTCAAGCGAACTCCTATAAAAATTAGTCTATATTTTAATCTACTTTAAATCCTGCAAAGAAGGAATCCAACATTAATTTAAAAACTGGTGTAGAGAAAAATGCCTCTTTGGGCTCATTAAGGTTATTAATTTGGACAGTTGGATTCCGCTTAACTGGGAAGAAATATCTTGATTATTCAACAACCTCTTGCTAACTATGCTTCATTCACTTTGGTGACTGAATTTAACAATTTTCTAACCTGTCCTCTGAGAGATTTCTTTAAGTGAGACAAGATTATTTTTCTTTCTTTTTTCTCCAGGATCAAAAGAGTGAGATCTTAAGAAAATGCAGAAAATGTAAAATTTAACTTCTCGTAATTGCTCGGAGAAGAGATATATCTTTTAGAATTACTACGAGGACCAAAAGATTGTTAGAAAAAAAATATAATTTCATATCGGTATCTATAATAAATGCATATGCTGCAATAACTTTCATATGGTATCATGAACATTTAGTCAAACAAGGACGCTAACTGAAGACATTTGGGTAACCTTGTATTGCCCTAGAACTCAATTTTCTTTCATAGGGTTCAAAGTACTTTTCTGCACATTCTTGACTGAGGTTCCTATTTTATGTTTAGCCATTCATGTCTCAGTCCTTGAGCTGAGATTGCATACTTTGGTCGGGGGTTTGATTCATTTATACCTTTTCATAGCCATACAACTTTTCATATATTTGTGTGCAGCGTGAAAGTGTCTGAAAAGTTCTGATGTTGTATAGCTGTCAGACTTCACAATAATTTCATAATCTTTTAAGCAAAATGATATTGTTCTATTGTTGTACATAATCATATTCCAAAAATACTCAAATCTTCAGGTTTTGATGTCTGGATTTTATTCAACCATGTTCCATGAATTGTCAAAAATGCTGCTCAAAATTGTTAGCTTATTTCATTTGCAAATTGCTAGCATTTATAAGCTGTATTACAAGCTTGCTAAAATTGCTTTGCTTTAGTCAAGTTCATCTTTAAAGCTAAGCCTCTGCTTACTTCAATTTAATTCTTGGATGTGTTCCACACTAGACATAATGTTGTTGTTGCTGATGTTGTTGTTTTAAATCAGCTGGGTTAAGCAGATGTCATCATTAAAAGTATCACTGACATGACTATTCAGAATTTGAATTTGCAGAATTTAATTAATGTGCAATGCAGCAAGATGTAAATGTCAAAGTTCTTACTACATTCACTTACTTTGTCACTGATTCAACTATATAAAATTTTGTGCTTGTGTGTTATCATTCTACATGTACTGAAGTATAAACATCAGTACATCTGATTTGTATGGATTCTCTAATGACTAATTAATTTACATTGCTGTACAATTTACAGACTACTGAAAAGTGAATTCATGAATTGAAAGATTCTGGATCAACTCCTTGGGGCAGGGAGATTACTTTTCACCAAAATAGAATCATTTATCTTCTTCCAATACCAGTATGAAGAATTTTTGAGATACTTTATTCACTTGCAATAATCCTCTTTTAATGTTATTTTCTTTATGTCTCTGTTGCAGCATTCTAGTACACTGGGTTAGATTCCCTTAATTTCCTTTCCCCACATATGACATTATACTTGCTACATTATAATGGATGAACTGTAAATATAATGGTAATACATTTTCATTGAATCTTGGGAATAATGAATGGGCATCTTAGAAATGGATGAAAGTACTGTAATTGCTTCTAAGCCTGCTTTTCCCTTAGTGGATTGTATCTGAATTGCTTGAAGTGTGTTGGTTAGTATTTTTGTGAAAATCTTATATATAACTGGTAAATGACTTATTGATCTAAACTTCTGAAAGTGACTTTTGTTCCATTCCTTGAACAAAAGTATGATGGCACAATTCAATTTTTTGAACTATTTTTTGCTTAATGCATTTTGGGAATGGCAACTGCCATGTCTCCAATATTCCATATGTCAAAAGCCAAGCAGGAAAAAGGCAGGTCAGGAAGGACCTTGAAGCATCACAGCTAGAACAACATATGCATTAGGCACTTTATGGATAAAGCAAAGTTAAATTCAGATGCTGGTCATTCAAAAGTATATCACTTGCTGGCTCTAGCTACTTTGAATGTTAGAATACAGGGCACCACCAAATACATATAAAGAATATATATAGTCCTGCTATAATCCCAGCAGAGCTGTCCCTAACTTACCTATCCCTAACTTACCTATGGCTGCAGTAGCATGGCTGTGGGGCTAAGTGCACACAGTGGTAGCACAATGTTTGCGGGGTTGCTGAAGTTGTTGTTGTTGTATTAATGTTGAATGGTCTGTGTAAAGGGACCAGTGGCCAGGTAAAAACAGTATTTTAAATTAATTGCAGAGTTTTCTGCACAACACAGAGTTCCTCCTGCTACCCATATGTCACACAAATCAGCTCTTAATGCAAGCCCAGACATTAAGTACAGTAGCAAAAATCACACTCAGACACTGAGAGGGAGAGACAGCTTGTTGCATTGCACACAGTACCACCTAATAGCAGCCACATAACTTGCAATGTGACCTCCATGTTTCCTATTAACTAAACATGACCTCTGGTCCAGTTATGTGCTTCTAGCTGGAAAGAGAAGTATCACAGCAATCCCATGCAAATGACATTATTGATTTAGCAGTTATCAAACATAACTTTTAGGGGGGAATGTTCATTGAACATTAGCGATCATTATTGTTACCAACCATTTTATATTTCTGGCCACAGACCGTTTTGAAACACTTTGTGAACTTAAAATAATACAAAAAACTCCTTAAACAAGGTACACTTCCCTGCCTATGAATAATATCCTTTAAAAAAAAATCACCCACAGAAACAGGGCAGACTCATGACACTTTAATTAGAGCATTTAATTTGAATATGTACTTAATTAAAATATAACTTGTTAATTCATTAGCCTTGGGTTATAACTGTGATACCAATTTTCAAGCATCTAATATGTCCTCCAGCACATAATTTATTTCATTACACTAAAGAAGTTTTTAGTGATTATGCCTTAAAATTATTGCAAACACATTTCTTGTTTGATACTGCAACAAATTAGAAGAAAGAAACGACTGATCAGATAGCCTGCTATACGACTATGCAGAAATAGAAAAAGATAAACTGTGAACATGTACAGTTTTTGTCAAGGATTGTTAGATGGTTGTTGAATGTAGAGATTACCTTAATCAATTCTTCAGTTGTTTTCTTTGTAATACTGCAGTAAGGTTATGCTATGTTTAATATCACATAAAAAATCTGACATACTAATAGCAAACATTACAATATAAAACCACAAAACCATACAGTCAATTCATAAAAAATTAAAAACAGGTTAAAAGCAAAATAATTAAAAACAAACCTCAATCATCAGCAGACCATTGTGGAGGATGTGCTCTTAACTGCATGCATAGGAGGAACAGAAAAGTTTTCATTTTAAAATTTGACATGGAAGGCACCTGCAGAATATCTACTGGCAGGGTGTTCCACAGGTTGTAGAATCACAGAACTGTAGAGTTGGAAGGGACCCCGAGGGTCATCTAATTCAACCCCCTGCAATGAAGGAATTCTGTCCACTGCCCACAGAACATTGCACCACCAATGTTCTGATTAACAGCTAGACAAACAGCCAGACACACAGACCCATTGCGCCACTGGGTGATGACACTAAAGCCCCAGTTTCTCATTGTGGACAAGTGAACCTCACCAATTTGGGGAACGAATGTGTGTGTGTGTGCGCGCATGCACACACACACTTCTACACTCAGAGCATAGTTAAGTTGCAAGATGGGATGGTAGCTGGCAGCTGGAATATTTTATACAAGAATTAGACTATGATTACAAGCTGAAACCTCCATGCTCAGAGGCAGTATACTTGTAAGTACCAGAAGCTGGGGACAAAACCAAGGAGGGTGTCTATTGCCTTTATGTTATAATTGTGAGCTTCTGAGAAACATTTGAATGGTCCACGTTGGAAACAGAATGCTGGACCCTTGGTGTGATTCAGCAAGGCAGTGCTTACATTCTGATGCCTGCCCAGCAAATTGCTTCACAGCAAGGAAGCAATGCACCAATCAACGTTTTTTTGTACATTCCTAGGAAACCAGAGGTGAATTGCACTTATCTTTTTGAACAGCAGTAGTTTAATGCAGCTATAATGTCTGTAGTAAAGCCCTTCACTTTGCCACAACAGTGGGAAGCAAACTATTGCTATCCCTTTCGGCTTTGTTCTCAGGCCGAGAACAAAACAGTGAATATTTCATTTTCTGACTTGGGGGAATATGGGCCAGACTCCCTTTCTAAAGAGGAATTCTAATCCCATCTAGCTCATGAAGAAAGAGGTAGTATGACTCTGTCTCTCTCAAACAACAGCAGTGGCAAACTCTTTGTTGTTCTTGCAGCATTAATTTAAAGATGCACTGCTAGTACTAATTATGTAGTCTTGTCCATACTATGGCCCCTGCTTACACTCTCAACCCTGGTCAAATGCATCAGCAGCTGTAATTCCAGCAATAAAGTGCCAGTCCAAATGTCCTATATGAATGATGAAGAGTTCAAGGATAGGCAAAAGGCACCTGCTCTAGGCAGCAGAAAAGTTGCCATGAAATGGTGAGAATCATAGTGGCCTCGTCAGTGATAATGGATTCTCTTGCTAATTGTGCTTTCACAAGTCTGAAAGTGCAAAGTAGGATGCTACTGTCATTGTTTTATGAACTCGGGGGGGGGGGGAGAGAAGAACGAGGGACAACAGCCTTTCCATGCTTTTCCCTGATATCCGCAAAAATGAATTTAACACATAATCCTGGGGGACCACTCCAACATCAGGACAACACAGACTAAGACTCTCGAGAGGCTAAATGATGATGCTGTCTCCTAAAAACTACTGCACTTTGGGTTGCCTGGTAGCAGTGCTGGCATAAAACATTTTGCTGTCTGAAGCACAGCCCAAATGGTGCCCCTGCCACTTTAAAAAGGCTTGCTACACTATTCAGAAACCAATTTCTTCCTTCATCTCTACCCCGCCATGATCTTGTGTGGAAAGGCCAACCCTTCCTAATAATAAAGATAGTATTGTATCTAAGTGAATGGATTCATTTGATAACCAAGTCAACATTCCTGCCCAGTTTCTCCTTTACTAAGCTACACTTAAAAGAGCATTTGGAAATTATCATTGCCCGAGAGAATCGGGTCTGAATATCTACTGCTGTGAAGACAGGAGTGCCTGGCGTGCTCTGGTCCATGGGGTCACGAAGAGTCGGACACGACTGAACGACTAGACAACAACAACAACATCTACTGCTGTATAATACAACACTATGACTGTAGACTTCAACAATATAGAAGCAGTTATGGTATCACATTTCTCTTACATGCCTTTAGAAGAGACACAATGTGGCTGATTAAAATCTGTTGTATGTACGAACACCAGGAGAGCATAGGGTGATTAAAAAATATAAGCAGTATGAGATTAAAGTGATCTGGGAAGTCATTCTTCCGCTAATAGTGTCACATCAGAATAGACAGTTTTGCACCAGCGCAAATGAAAACATCAAACACACATTGATTTTCCTGATGGTCACATTGTCAATTTCATTTGGTTTGCTACCTGCCAAACTGCTTTCTTTCTTTGTAGCCCTTGAGTAAAAGGAAGGGGGATGATTGCTGATAGGACAGAGACCAAGCCATTCATTATGTTTCTAATTGGGACAGGTCTTTGGATTCACCTCCAAGGTAGAATCGAAAAATTTATCAAAGCTCCATAGGTAGCACTGAAGAGAAATTTACTTCCTGACAAGCAGCAAGCAGCTCTTTCAAGACTGATGCTTCCGTGTGCGGTTTAAAGATTAGAGTGCAACAAGCTCAGACACTTGTAGATGGCAGCCTTTGTAGCTGGGGGAGAAAAGGCTATCAGGTCTGAAGCACACTGCGATAACAAGATGTCGCCCCAATGCTACCAGTTACCTGCCAGGCATTCTTCCTTTTTGGAGAAGAGGTAGCTGTTTTAACTGAAAGAGGAGGGGCCATTTGTTTTCCTCCTGGCTGCCAATCTACCACATTTTGAAGCTTATAACACTGCATGTTTCCCCTTGGGTCCATAGTAATGTGAATTGTCTTTATCCAAGTGCCTAACAAATCATTGTCACAGAGCAGCAGCCGACCTTTCTTTTCAATCTATGCACTTTTCAGGAGTTATAAATCAGTTGACTTTCAAGCTCGATGAGATGGCATATGCCCCGGTTTGAAGAACAGATGGAGGCTTGGGGGGAAATTGTTTCTGCAGGCTTGCTACAAGCAGCACAGCTCCATAAAAGTGAACCATTTGCACTAATTTCTCACATAAATTATACAGGCAGAGAGCACCAGCCCATTCAGCAGAAGAAAAAAAACATCTATTTTTCAGAGGTCATTTAACAAATTTAAATTAAAGCTATTTCTGATACAGGAGGTTTTCACTCTGTGCAGTTTCAAGAAATGACAATTTGCATCAGATAAGAGGATAGATTTGAATTCTGTAAACAAGAAACAAAACCACAGAATCGGCTTCTAAAACACTGCAATTTCTCTACAATCCTAGTTAAACCACATGTATTGATGAATACAGAAGAATTAATAATTGAGAAATTGTTGCTGTTCACTACTAAAGTCAGGTAAACTATCCACTTCCCTTTACAGGCCATATATACATATACATATACATATACATATACATATACATATACATATACATATACGACATAGACATACACACACACACACACATACACACACACACTCCTACCAGCCAGAAGTCAACTTTTAACAGAGTCCATTATTAAAAGAAAAAGAAATATAGGCATTTCCAAGGCAACATCCTTTGTTCTTTAGGAGAAACAAATTATTCAACTGTTAAATCAATGCATGTGTCACTTTTTTAACAAATATGGTACTTTACTTAAGGAGGTAGGAAAGACATTTCATTCAGTGTTTTGAATTATAAATATGAAAGAACGGGAAAGAACGAACAGTGTCTTGCAACTATGCATGCTTCCTTGAGGTCTTCCCCCTGTGGCTGCCCCTGTTGAAGGGCTCCTGATGGGCCTGGGGCAAGCAGGGAGGGCTACAGGTAGACCCAGGGCCTCTCCCAGTCAGACGAGCCACCCAGAGGGAAATGGGAGCATCCCAGGGGGGGGGGGAACATGAGCAGTCCCCCTTCCTCCCTTTTATGGCTTACCAGGTTTCAGGGAGTACTGGAACCGCTGGAGCCAACTTTTTAGGTCCCTTAAACCTCCGCAACCAGGGTGACTAACTGCTGGGTTCAGGAAACAAGTCCCCCTGTATGGGCAGCCTGAGTTCCCAATCATTTTCCTGATGAAACTAAAGAGATCCATCTCCAAAAACAGCTCTGCTTTCATAGAATCATAGAATCATAGAGTTGGAAGAGACCACAAGGGCCATCGAGTCCAACCCCCTGCCAAGCAGGAAACACCATCAGAGCACTCCTGACATATGGTTGTCAAGCCTCTGCTTAAAGACCTCCAAAGAAGGAGACTCCACCACACTCCTTGGCAGCAAATTCCACTGTCGAACAGCTCTTACTGTCAGGAAGTTCTTCCTAATGTTTAGGTGGAATCTTCTTTCCACCTTGCTGAAGTCCTTTCCAAGGCGTTCCCCTCCACTTAGAACATCCAAAAGCCGGTGGGCCCTCAAAAGCCCCAAACTAAAAGCCAAGAAAAATTGGATGCCAAGAAGAAGAAAGGGGGGATTTATGGGGCCGGTAGAGAATGAAAAGCTGGCAGGAGCAGCGGAAGGAAAGCTAGGAATAAACAAATAAAGAATAAATCCCTTTCAATATGGTGTTCCCTCCTCTTTTGCCATCCCTTCAATGTAACATGCAGTGGAGCTGGCAGGAAATAGAACTTGAGGGGGTTGTCTCAGCCCCCAAGGTGCATTCTCTAAAAGAGATAACTTCCTGACAGTGAAGAAATGGGCGAAGACAACCCATATCATATCATGGATCACATTCATCCCTACAGGAGAAGAGAAAGTTCTATGAGCCTCAGACAGCAAAAATGATGGTGATGTGATGAATAGTTATTTTTTATTTTTTAAAACCCTCCTGTGATCATTAGTGCCAAGCATAAAATAATAAAATAATAATAATAATAATAATAATAATAATAATAATAATCATTTATACCCCGACCATCTGGCTGGGTTTCCCCAACCACTCTGGGTGGCTTCCAACAAAATTTTAAAAATAATTAAAACATCAGTCATTAAAAACTTCCCTAATTACTCTCAATTCTATAGATATTATAGATTTTTTTCAGTTATGTCAGAAATATTCAGTTTGATGGATTGTTCCCTCTTTCATTATATAACAATATTTCTGGGACATATAATGAAACATCCACTCAGAGAATCGCCACCATCATCTGAGGAAGATAAAAACTATGAATGGTTTATCTATTGACCTTAACATTATATATGGGAAAAGATAATATTTCCAGGAACCGAAGCAATTAAGGGTCTTAACAGCTAAAGTCAAGCCTACAAATGGGGCCTTCCTACATTCATTATACATTTAAAAAAAACCAATGATGCACTCTTATCCACATATAATTGCAACATGCACTTTTAACATGAATCTTTATTGTGCATATTTGCTGATTTGCTTCATTTATTTATTTGCCAATTTGTTTTTTAACTTTAATTTCATTAGAATTTTTATAGAATATTTTATATTTATATAAAAACTGCTTAAATTGTTTTTGTTGATTATACATCTTGTCAAATAATATAGATAAATAAAATCTAAATTTGGCCCTTAGTTATCTTATTCAAAGGTGGATTGATAATTCATCCGCACTGAATCACTGTCGTTTGATTTTGCAAGACAAAAAAGAAAATAAATTGATTTTACAATACAAATTACAGAAGTTAGGGAACTAGCCAGTTTATGTGCTAAAGTAATTTTGGTATGCGTGAAAGAAAAAAAGATACAGCAAAGAAACACCGGGACATTGCAACAATTGTTCATAGAGCAACTGCAGAGAATTTTGTTTGCATGGACTGACACTATCAAGCACCCTCTTTTCAGATCTGCTTATGTGTGTTTGCTTACACAAGGCAGCATCTCTGAGGCAGCAGCTCTGAGGCAGCATCAGCTAAAGGCAGAGGAAATGATACATTGTGTTCCAAGGTGAAGAAACTGTATTTATTCTAGCATTCCCTTCCTGTTGCATTACAAGTCTTGTATCTCTGTTCCTGTGGATCACAGCCTGTTTTTATTATATCTGAAAAGGTAAGAAAATACTGCTGCTGAGTAAGAGCACTGCTTCATTGCTTTCCTTTTTCAAAAGACTTCTGATCTGTAAGCCTTTCAACAGCATTTTTTTGGGAATTCAATTCCAGCACTATAAATCTCTACTCATGTGTAAGTCTAATTGAGTTCAATGGGGTTTACTCCTGGGCAAGTGGTTATAGGATAGCAGACTTTGGTTGCAATATCCTAAACTCAGATCTGTTTACTGGGGCTAACTCCAGGTAAGTAACTATAACCTAAAGGGTTAAACCAGACACCACAGGAGAAGTTTTGAGAACACTGGAAAACAGACGTTAACTTTCTATATATATTCGTGTTCAATTATGACATTAAGTGGAAATTTGCAAGGGAAACAACATAATTTATCTAAAACCAAATTAATTAATAGCTAATTCATATTGTGCGGGGGAAACCACATTAGAATAAAATCAGTTCGCTTTTAAGGGGGCACAAGACTCTGGTTTTTGTTCAACTAAATATTCATTTCAGGAGCTTTCAAGTTATTTTATATTGGAAACAGGGTTCATAAATAATTGAACAACAGTGGAAAGTTATAAGAATCAATAGATAGTGATTTTCAAAAAATTGATCAACACATACAAAAGCACTTACAAAAGTAAAAAAGAATTAATTAGAAGCATTTTACTTTGAACTAAATGGAAGAGCATGCCCTTTGGCTGTATTTACAGCCAAAGGGTGAGGGAGAGAACCCCACCGCCTTTCAACTCTATAAAATGTCCCACTGATCAGCAAAAACATAAAGTTAATAAGGGAGGGATATTTGATGGTTTGTAGTCTTTCCTCAGAGCCACTCAACATCCTACCACCCTTGAATGAAAAGGTTTTTGTAGCCACGCTATTAGTAATGTTCATCTTCTTACAAAAAAATCACTGCAAGGGCTAGATGGCAGGTGGGCGGGGGGGGGGGGCACTGACTTACCAAGTGCAAAATGAATCATGAAATGCATCACATACAAACAGAATGAAAAAATAAAGGACAATAACAAAATGGTGATATATTGCATAGTTTTGTGAATCCTGAAATATTTGTGGCAAACGTAGTATCATTTTCCTCCACCTACCCTGCTAGTCCTTCATTTCATAAGACTAGCTTCTACAAATAAATGTGGTTGTGCAAATGCCGCTTATCCTACTGCTTACACAGAACTCTACACATCATGTCAGACTCTCTATAATGCCTAGATGATCACTGCACACATGTACCCATGCACTGGTCCAGCTGATGGTCCACAAATTTACACAGCAGCTTCCATTTTCAGAGCAGGTCTCACAGGCAAAACAAGTTATGTGCATTTATATTTCTGTAATGTGATTTATATTGGTTTTGGAGCTTTGTGGTTGCTGTTGCCTTTTTTAAAAAAAGCCAAACACTTTCTGTTGCTCTTTGCACCCTCCAGAATGCATGGCTGATCAGGCACATATTCCCACCTTCATGCCCACACACAAAAGACAAACCAATGTTCCCAAAATATGAAGGAACTGATAAGCTTAGATCAAGATTTACTGTGAGTGGAACTCTGCTCATAAGAGGGGAGACTATTTTTACTGATTCCTGCTATGCCCCCTGAAAATCTGCTCTGGAGGGTTTTCCTGGAGTGAAGGAGGTTGAATAGGGTGAAGACGCAGGTGGAAGTGAGAATTCCTCAGTTCCTCTAGTATGAGACTTTGCTAGCTTGAAGTTACTTTTTATTTGAACGCTGAAGCACAAGGAAAATTTATGCATGGCTCAAAAGCTTTTTTAAAGCATTCTAGGGTGATGGGATAGGGTAAATGCCAGAGAATACCTTGTCCCGCTGCTGCCTGTGAAAGGTTGCCCACTCATATACTGCCACTCTTAACACATTCTCCAGCCACTATACAATGGGCAACAAGAGATACTCTTTTCATCATCAGTGCCCATAGGATCCAATTTCATTCCTCTTGGATGAGGTCCCGTAGGACCATAATATCTTTCTTGTTCTTTTAAAGACCAGAATATATTTCAACATTACAGTAACATCCACAAAAATAAAAAAAAAATTCTCTAGAACTAGATTAATGCATGTGCAGACCTATGACTAGACTAGATTTACAACTGGACAGGACCACATCATGTGTACTTAAGGTGTTGGAGATGTGCCACAGTACCAGCATTTGTCCACACTTGAAACGTGTTTTTGGTAAAGTCAGTGAGGGGTCCAGTGCACACTGAATACAATTTTCTGTTGGGTAAAGTGCAGTTTAAAGTCCAAAGTAATGACTCACACTGAAGCTAAAGTTCCACTGTTGTTCCCTTACTGTACATTTCAGGCACATGTTTGTATACACCTACGATTAACAACAGCATGTCACACCACAAAGCAAGGGCTTTTAGAAGGGAACTGTGTTAGAAACCAACAGAAAGAAAAACCCAGCACTAGGAAACAAATTGCCCAGTCTAATAACACAACTCTCCTCACTGCATTGCACGGCAGCAACAATGGAATGAACAGAAAATGTGGCCATGTGGATAACACAGGTCTCCTCATTGTGTTGCTCCACAATGACAAGGGAAAGAACTCGGGAGAAAGAATGCTGTCCTACAAATCCCCTCACAGCCCTGCAGCCAGCCAGGGAAGGCAACAGAGGAGCAAGTAAACCTGTTAACATACACACAAAGCACACCCTGAAATAGGTGCATCAGATCAGCGAGGTCTCTGCTATCTCATTCTTCAGTCTAGATGTGCCCAGATTAGTTTGAGAGTTAGCAAACAGTCCTCTGCAGCTGACAGGTCTCTAAATGTCTTAAGCCTTCTCTTGTGACTCAGACAAAAGATACTGGGAGACAACAAAAGAGGTTTAAAGATGCTCTCAAGGTAAAGGTAAAGGTACCCCTGCCCATTCGGGCCAGACTTGCCAGACTCTAGGGTTGTGCGCTCATCTCACTCTATAGGCCGGGAGCCAGCGCTGTCCGCAGACACTTCCAGGTCACGTAGCCAGCGTGACAAGCTGCATCTGGCGAGCCAGCGCAGCACACGGAACGCCGTTTACCTTCCCGCTGGTAAGCAGTCCCTATTTATCTACTTGCACCTGGAGGTGCTTTCGAACTGCTAGGTCGGCAGGTGCTGGGACCGAACGACGGGAGCTCACCCCGCCGCGAGGATTCGAACCGCCGACCATGCGATCGGCAAGTCCTAGGCGCTGAGGTTTTACCCACAGCGCCACCCGCGTCCCTAAAAGATGCTCTCAAGGCCAATCCCCGTCATAAGGGGAACACAAGCATTTCACAAGGGTGACCCTAAGGCAAATTTTGCCTCTAGACAGAGGAACCAGGGCATACTCTTAACACATATCTCTCCAGGAGAGCAAGCACCTCTCGGACAAAAGTAGTAGAGTGCACTCTCTCTGCTCCTTGTCTCACCTTCACCAAACAAAGATTATTCCTGAAGCTTCTCCCTTCAGGTTTGCCATTTTGGAATGCAGGACTGTAAGGTCTTCAAAACAGATGAGGCTTGCTGCTCTCGGTTCTCCACTCCCACCTTGTGCTGGATATCCCCCTCCCCCCCCCGAGACTTGCAGCACATTAGTTAAGGCCTTAATCTCTGTCACATGCATGGATAAATTATGCAAATGAGCCAGAAGCTCATCAGATGATGTCAAGGTAGATGCTGGGCCCACCATAGGATCAAATGGTAGCTTGTACACAGTGCTTCCTACTTTATTACCTTTTGCTGGCATTTGTAGCCTAGGACAAGGTAACATAATATCACTGGCAAACAGTGACTAAATATACTGAAGAAACCCATTATTTCTTATTGTTCTGTACATCTCCTTGCCCCCCTGTCAGGGAACTGCCATCAGAGCAGGAGGAGGTGAGAGGGCTCCCGGATGATGGTGGAGAGGGTCCCAGTAGGAGGAGGGATAGCCCATACGCTGGGGAAAGAAATCAGCGTAACACCAATGGAGAAGGGGAGGAGATAGAGGAAGCGGAGGGGTGGCTCCAGGATTCTTCGCTGGAGACAAGCGGAGAGGGGACGAGTGCTCCTTTGCCCACTCCCACTTTGCGCAAAATGCTTTCGCGCAGGCAACGGGGGAGGAGACTGGGCGTCAAGCAGCTTTTATGTTGGAAGCGGTTTAAGAAACGCCCACTGACGGATTCTGCCAGCGACTGAGGCAGCCACGAGATAGAGGCTGCTCTGTCAGAAAGGGTTCAACCATGCAAGCTAGTCATGAGTAAAGGCAACTTACGCACAAGCAATCCCTAGAACCATTACACCCCCCTTTAAAATAATAATTAAAAAAAATATTAAATCTTATCTACTTCGGTTAAACTGTTTTCATACGTGTATTCCTTTTTCTCTCCACTTCTCCTCTGCATTCCCTTTCCTTTGTGTATTCATTCAAATCAAATGTATTATTGTATTGATAGTAAGCCTTAAGAAAAAAATAAAACATATTGGATGTATCTAATGGTGGCTCTGCCTTCACTGGAAAATGCTTCTGCTCATTTAAGCCATCACTGGATACAACCAATTAAGCATAAATTGATAGTGTCATATAAATATTCATATAAAACTTTATATAATCAGTAACATGTAACCATACAAGAAAGCATGCATTACAGTTCTCAGTTATATCTTCAATGATCTACTACATGACTTTTCTTATAAAATGGATGGCATGTTACCACCATGAAAGTAAAAACAAAGTTTTCTTCTGTTGTTACTCTGTTACTAATGTCAAGCAGAAATTCAATTTTCTGTTAGATCATTAGTTGTGCCCATCTAAAAACGGAGCCAAATGCATCCATTAAATTATATTAAAAACTTGCAGGTAGGATCTAATTGTTTGATGTGTTTTGTACATAACAAATTGTTTAGTTATTTCATAAATAATAAATATTATTCACTCAGTGACCCTACTGGTCACATCTGTTTTTGTTTTTATTAACAAAACTACAGCAGCTTAAATTAAGGTCATTTTCAACAGGACCCACATAAACATCCAAATAATAAGTTAGCTCTTTTCTCCCTCATTCAAAGAATGCCCAATTTTTTGGTTATCCTCTATTCTGTTTCCAGAAAAATCTGAACCCAGCCCAATAAATTGCATACAGAGACACACACAGTCACCCCAACGCACACACACATACATAAAAGGAAAGTCATTCTTTGATAACCAAAATAATTAAATAGAAAGAGCAGGTTAAAGATCAGCATTCATTTTTCAAATTAAATTTAAAAGCCTGCTCTAGTTACTTAAAAGATTGGCAAGTTTTACAAATAACATCACCAAGCCTTTTAGAGAGAAACACTGCTGCATTAGAATGAAGTCATTAGGCAATACATTTATTTTGAAGCCAATTAACCTTTTGTCAGAGATGTCGGAACCATAATGGTTTCAGCAGTGGAGGTCAGCCTCTAACAGGGGCACGTATGACAGCGATTACGCTGTCTGACATATGCTGCAGACTGGGAGTGCAGCCGCGGAATGAGAATCTGCCTTCGTTTGTATTCTGCTCTGCATTTCAAGGGAGCAGGCAATCTTGACCTATCCATTTAGGTAATTAAAGCTTCCATTTGGAACTGTCCTGCAGGAAGGTGAAATTTGGGGGGAGATAAATGGCTGCTGCTCACTGTATCCAGCCACTTCCATCATTTGATGGACTGCCTGAAATAGGCTGGGTTGCCAGGTCCTCATAAAAATAGAGATGAATTGAGCAGGAGACAATTCTCTAAGGCAAAGCAACTCTGTCATTTTCCTTTTTTGCAGCATATAATTTAATTGTTAGCCAAGGTAGATGGCTGACTCAGGAGGCCACTCTCTAACTGCTCTCCCACCATCTTCTATTTGCTAAGAAATTACTCCACTTTATTTACTTATAAGCCAATGTTTTTTTGGCAATGAGAGATGTCACTTCAATAAGCGCAGCTGGCTGTCACAGCTGCGCCCTGACTTACCTTCCAGGCTATTTTGTTTCCTCTTGTATCGTGCTCAAGGGCGATTGGGAAGTCACCTCGCTCATAAAACTTGCGAAATGCTGTAGGCTTTGTTGGTCTTTCTTTAAAAGCTCCTGCCGCTGGTGGACCTTTCACCTAAGAAAACAAATTAAATTAAAAACCCATCACACAAAATTTGTCTGTATCAAGAAATACATTTCTGATTAAATTAGAGATTTAACCAAATTGGCTAAGAAATCAGAGTGCCACATGTCACCAATGTCAAACATTCACTGTCAGTGTTTTCTATGGAATATTTGTCCCAGGGTTTTTCTTGATGGAGAATTAGCAGGTATAGGAAACACAAGGTGGTTTTCAAATGAATATATATGATTTTGTTTGCAGTGGCATTTCACTTCATGAGCAGTCTTAAAACAGATTTAAAATTTTCATCTGTTAACCATCAGATGCAAAATCTGGAGGTGATATACCCATTGGGAATTGGTACTAGGAGAGGAGGTAAATTATACATTGGGAGTTGGTAGTACAGACAGTGCTTTTTTCTGGGGGTACGCAGACCCCTAAATCTTTCACTTAATATGGGGCTCAAAGCCAATTATAATAAGCAAACTATTTTAATATTTTAATGTTCCGTTATTTTAATGTTGTATTTTATTTTTGTTTTTAAGTTGTAATCATTCATCTTGTTTTTATTATTGCTTGTAAGCCGCTCTGAGCCCGGCCTTGGCTGGGGAGGGTGGGGTATATATAAAAAATTATTATTATTATTATTATTAAACATTTTGTGAATCTAAGTTTGGCCTCATTGAGGGGCAGTATTTCAATATGAGTAGGAAAATGAGAGTAACCCTAGACATTTGGGGGGGGGGGAGAAGCACTGAGTACAGATACGTAATTCCAGGGTAAAGGTAAAGGGACCCCTGACCATTAGGTCCAGTCGCGGACGACTCTGGGGTTGCGGCGCTCATCTCGCTTTATTGGCCAAGGGAGGCGGCGTACAGCTTCCGGGTCATGTGGCCAGCATGACTAAGCCGCTTCTGGCAAACCAGAGTAGCACACGGAAATGCCATTTACCTTCCCGCCGGAGCAGTACCTATTTATCTACTTGCACTTTGACGTGCTTTCGAACTGCTAGGTTGGCAGAAGCAGGGACCGAACAATGGGAGCTCACCCTGTTGCGGAGATTCGAACCGCCGACCTTCTGATCGGCAAGCCCTAGGCTCTGTGGTTTAACCCACAGCGCCACCCATGTCCCTTAATGCCTTACACCTGCAGGTATAGGGTGGTGTATAAATTCAATTATTATTATTATTATTATTATTATTATTATTATTATTCCAGGGTAGGTGTTTGTTGTTGTTGTTGTTGTTGTTGTTGTTGTTGTTGTTGTTGTTGTTGAATTTATACACCACCCTTTACCCGCAGGTCTCAGGGCATCTCAGTTTAAAACTCCTGAATAAAAAATTAACAAAGCAGGTTAACACCAAATGGATCGGCATTTGCTGCCAGCAGTTTGAATAACCAAAGTTGCTAATCCCCATCCCATCCCAAGACTGTGCCTGTGAAAAGAAGCTCATAACTGACAAGAGTCCTGTCAGGGTTGGGATAGGCCTTACGGCAGTAAATGTCTGCTATTCAATTCTGCAAACTGATGTGTCTCTTCAGAGCACATCTAACCATCTGGATAGCTCAGCTGGTTGTAGTGCGGTGCTGATAACGCCAAGGTTGCAGGTTCAATCCCTGTATGGGACAGCTACATATTCCTGCATTGAAGGGTAGGACTCAGGGGTCAGCAAACTGTTTCAGCAGGGGGCTGGTCCACTGTCCCTTAGACCTTGTGGGGAGCCGGACTATATTTTTTTGGGGGGGGGGCGAATAAATTCCTATGCCCTACAAATAACCCAGAGATGCATTTTAAATAAAGCACACATTCTACTCATGTAAAAACACGCTGATATCTGGACTGTCCGTGGGCCAGATTTAGAAGGTGATTAGGTCTTAGTTTGCCTACCCATGGACTAGATGATCCTCAAGGCCCCTTCCAACGCTACAATGCTATTCTGTTTTGTTCTGTTCTATGACGGTTGGGCAAAGGAACTCTACATAGGGCCAAATCATTGGTCCTTACTGACAGAAATGTCAATCCAGGCACATACTTGTTTATTAAATACATGCTCCAGTTTGGCTACAAAGTGAGAGTACAGCTTAACTTCTGACACTAAAAGGAGTGGGTCAAAGAAAGGAACAAAGTTATTACCAACCAGCATTACTGCAGGAATAGAAGCATAGAATTGTAGAGTTGGAAGGGATCACAAGAGTCATCTAGTCCAACCTCCTGCAATCTTTCACTTAATATGGGGCTCAAACCCACAACCCTGAGATTAAGAGCCTCATGTTCGACCAACTGAGCTAACCCCCAGCTGATGTAGTTTCTAAGGCAAATGTGATTATCGTTGTAATGTTATGGTTCCATAGATTTTTAATTCTAGGTCTGAATCACAAGACTGTATTCACATGGTTCAAAAATCTTGTGAGTAACTTGATCCCCCCCCATAACAGGTTATTCATTTTTATTTACTTTAAAGTATCTGTGTGTGTGTGTGTGTGTGTGTGTGTGTATGACATGACTAATATCAGAATTCAAAGACTTCATAGATTAAACACAAAATTGTCAGAGTGTGACTTATTCCTAAGGGAGAGTGTTCCATTTCCACATGGCAGGTACTATCACACTGAAAGCCCTATGCCAGATGGAACAAGACATATTTAAGGATCATGCAGTACTACCAGTAGGTTCTCTCTGGGTAATCTCAGTCAACCATGAGATGATAGCCGTGTTCAAATATATAAAAGGATGTCACATAGAGGAGGGAGAAAGGTTGTTTTCTGCTGCTCCAGAGAAGTGGACACGGAGCAATGGATCCAAACTACAAGAAAGAAGATTCCACCTAAACATTAGGAAGAACTTCCTGACAGTAAGAGCTATTCGACAGTGGAATTTGCTGCCAAGGAGTGTGGTGGAGTCTCCTTCTTTGGAGGTCTTTAAGCAGAGGCTTGACAGCCATATGTCAGGAGTGCTCTGATGGTGTTCCTGCTTGGCAGGGGGTTGGACTCGAAGGCCCTTGTGGTCTCTTCCAACTCTATGATTCTATGATTCTAAACAGCAGATATGCAAAGAAGTGTCTGCACACTTTTTTACTACTACTGGTACTACTACTACCACTAATAATGATGATGATGAACAAAATGATATTATACTTGACATAAACAAATTAAGTGCTAAATATGTGCAAAGGGGAATGGGCAAAATTATAGATTCTTAAATATATATAGAATCATAGAATCATAGAATCATAGAGTTGGAAGAGACCACAAGGGCCATCGAGTCCAACCCCCTGCCAAGCAGGAAACACCATCAGAGCACTCCTGACATATGGTTGTCAAGCCTCTGCTTAAAGACCTCCAAAGAAGGAGACTCCACCACACTCCTTGGCAGCAAATTCCACTGTCGAACAGCTCTTACTGTCAGGAAGTTCTTCCTAATGTTTAGGTGGAATCTTCTTTCTTGTAGTTTGGATCCATTGCTCCGTGTCCGCTTCTCTGGAGCAGCCGAAAACAACCTTTCTCCCTCCTCTATGTGACATCCTTTTATATATTTGAACATGGCTATCATATCCCCCCTTAACCTCCTCTTCTCCAGGCTAAACATGCCCAGCTCCCTTAGCCGTTCCTCATAAGGCATCGTTTCCAGGCCTTTGACCATTTTGGTTGCCCTCCTCTGGACACGTTCCAGTTTGTCAGTGTCCTTCTTGAACTGTGGTGCCCAGAACTGGACACAGTACTCCAGGTGAGGTCTGACCAGAGCAGAATACAGTGGCACTATTACTTCCCTTGATCTAGATGCTATACTCCTATTGATGCAGCCCAGAATTGCATTGGCTTTTTTAGCTGCCGCGTCACACTGTTGGCTCATGTTAAGTTTGTGGTCAACCAAGACTCCTAGATCCTTTTCACATGTACTGCTCTCAAGCCAGGTGTCACCCATCTTGTATTTTTGCCTCTCATTTTTTTTGCCCAAGTGCAATACTTTACATTTCTCCCTGTTAAAATTCATCTTGTTTGTTTTGGCCCAGCTCTCTAATCTGTCAAGGTCGTTTTGAAGTGTGATCCTGTCTTCTGGGGTGTTAGCCACCCCTCCCAGTTTGGTGTCATCTGCAAATTTGATCAGGATGCCCTTGAGTCCATCATCCAAGTCGTTGATAAAGATGTTGAATAAGACCGGGCCCAAGACAGAACCCTGTGGCACCCCACTAGTCACTCTTCTCCAGGATGAAGAGGAACCATTGATGAGCACCCTTTGGGTCCGGTCAGTCAGCCAGTTACAAATCCACTGAGTGGTAGCATAGTCAAGACCGCATTTTACCAGCTTCTTTACAAGAATATCATGGGGCACCTTGTCAAATGCCTTGCTGAAATCAAGGTAGACTACATCCACTGCGTTCCCTTCATCTACCAGGCTTGTAATTCTGTCAAAAAATGAGATCAGGTTAGTCTGACATGACTTATTTTTCAGAAATCCATGCTGGCTATTGGTGATCACAGCATTCCTTTCTAGGTGCTCACAGATTGTTTGCTTAATGATCTGCTCCAGAATCTTCCCTGGTATTGATGTTAGACTGACTGGGCGGTAATTATTTGGGTCCTCTCTTTTCCCCTTTTTGAAAATAGGGACAACATTTGCCCTCCTCCAGTCTGCCGGGACTTCGCCTGTTCTCCAGGAATTCTCAAAGATGACTGCCAGTGGTTCTGAGATCACATCTGCCAGTTCTTTTAATACTCTTGGATGCAGTTCATCTGGCCCTGGAGACTTGAATACATCTAAACTAGCCAAGTATTCTTGTACTATCTCCTTAGTTATTCTGGGCTGTGTTTCCTCTGCTGAATCATTTCCTCCAAATTCTTCAGGTCGGGCATTGTTTTCTTTATCGGAGAAGACTGAGGCAAAGAAGGCATTGAGGAGTTCAGCCCTTTCTGTGTCCCCTGTTTGCATTTCACCATCTTCTCCTCTGAGTGACCCCACTGTTTCTTTGTTCTTCCTTTTGCTACGAACATACCCATAGAAGCCTTTTTTGTTGCTTTTAACCTCTCTAGCAAGCCTGAGTTCATTCTGTGCTTTAGCTTTTCTGACTTTGTGTCTACACGTGCTGGCTATTTGTTTGAATTCCTCTTTGGTGGTTTCCCCCCTTTTCCATTTTTTGTACACATCCTTTTTTAATCTTAACTCAGTTAAAAGTTCTTTAGATAGCCACCCTGGCTTCTTTAGGCACCTTCCATGTTTCCGTCTCATTGGTATTGCCTGAAGTTGTGCTTTTACTATCTCCCTCTTAACAAACTCCATATATTATGAAGCTTCCTGCTATGAAGCATGTTCTACTTTTTAACATTAATCATTCATCAGATAAAGGAAAGGAACTAGGAAAACTTGATTATCAGAATTTATTTTGCGACTAAAATTTCCAAGAAATTATGGTAACCTTGCAACATTACATGGATCCACTCATCTAGTGAAAGGCATAAACCCCCCTAAAAATAATAATAGATCTGAAAATAAGATATTGAAAGCCATTTATAATAAGCAAACCACATGTCAATTCTTCACTGTTGTAACAGAAGATTAAAATAATTGTTTCTTAATTACAAGTGACATTTCCTTATAATGTCTCTGGAAAAGAAACTCTACAAGGTAAAGTTTAATGTTCATTTATAACACATTTTATAGGTTGACAATTAGTATTAATGTACTCCAGAGATACTCCAACAAGCATTTTATTATTCAAGCTCTGTATTTGCTCCTTTGGAATCAAACATATCATCTGAACATTTGTCATGGAGAAATAGGTGATTCAAGGAGGGGACTTAAATACAATTGATTTTCATAGCCTTCCGTTACTTGGGCTACTAGATCAACTATGGTCTTTTTTTGTTAATTTGAGGAAAGGTGAAAAAAGTTTAAAATGGGTATCAATTTCTAGAGATAAACTGAAGAAAACTTAGCGAAAGCAGCACTGATTGCTACAGTTTTAGGACATGCAAGTAAAAAGAGAACGGAACTGTTATGTTGTAGTACTGGAAGCAGTTGAGATACATCCACTGTTTTGTTCAGAATATTTTTTTCCTGTTTTCCTCCTCTAAAAACTAGGTGCATCTTATGGTCAGGTGCATCTTATGGAGCAAAAAATATGGTATTGGTTCATTTTAAATATTCAAATACGTAAAGGAACGCAGGGCAAGAATAAATAAAACTAGAACCTTGGTCCATCACATGAAGCTGAATGTTGAAAGATTCAGGACAGATGAGAGCACATAGCTCTGGAATTTGCTACCACAAGATGTAGTGATGGCCAAGACTTTAAAAGGTGTTTAGACAAATTAATGGTGGTAAGGCTACCAAGGGCCTCTAGCAATAATGGTTGTGCACTACCTTTGATGTGGTATGTAAATGAATACTAGTTACTGGGAATCAAAAGTGAGTGTTGTTGTACTCATTTCCTGCTTACAGGTGAGCCAGCCTGAGAACAAGTTGCTTGACGAGATGGACCTTTGGTCTGATGTAGCAGAATGGCTTTAGGCTTAGACCATCATGAATGTCTTTAACATGGTGTTTTGGGGTTCCCACTATCATGCAGTGTTGGCAGTGTAAACCCCATTATGACATAGATTGGAAATGCAGTTAAGGATCATGAAGTTCCACCATTGAAGAATATTTGCATTCTCCATTCTAAAATCTCTTGGCACATTTCATACGTTCTGCCAAGATAGTGAGCACTTGGGAAGCAGGATTCTAACTTAATTATGTAAGACGAATAAGGCATACTGGCTCTCCAATCAATTTTAATCAGTTGCCCTTAATAATGTCATTGATATTGACCATAATATACCCATAGCTGTCAACTTTTCCCTTTTCTTCTGAGGAATCCTATTTGGAATAACTAAAGTTATAGCTCTGCAAACTACACACTTCAGGGTCACGCCCCATAAAAAGTAGCAAGAGCAAAAATAAATAAATCCAGTAGTTTCGCTGAAATATGCAACCCTATCCTATATGCAACCCTATCCTACTCAGTAGTAAATTCCACTGAGGTCAGTGGGATTTTCTCCAAAATAATGCGCACAGGATTGCAGCATTATAGTGAAATCCAAATCATGTTTAGTCCTATTGGATTTAATCAGGTTTACTCGCAGGTAAGTGGGGATAGGATTGCAGTCTTAGTCATGATTAAAAGTACAAAACTGGGGGCAAAGTCTGGGATTTATTGAACAGAAAGCTGGATAGTATTCTGCTTTTAAAACAGAGGATTTTCAAAACTAGTTTGCAATATGTCATGGGAGGGGAAAGTTGTGCAAGGGGGGAAACCCAACAGTTTTCAAGATTGTGGCTGACAAAACTATATAATGAAGCATAACTAGAGCAGTTTACAGTTAAGCTGTTCACTTTGCAGAAAGTCACAGCTAAGAAAGAGAGACGTGACTTGATTCTTCTGTGAATCATCGCAATTGCAAAATGGAAATTATAATACTATTCCAGTTAATGCAAATTAGATTAATTGGAAGTTAGTGGCTAACAGTCTTAGAATCACTGAAAATCTCACACATCTGGTTAGAAGCTAAATGAGTGCAAAGAACAAACGTTAGCTCATTTTCTTCTTATCTCTTATACGATGAACCCTAATGGGTTGGTTTCAAATGTCATATCTCAAATAAGCAGACGGGCCAGCGTGCCCAAATGAGGACATAAACTGAGGGGACAGAACTAGCCCTTGAGAGAGAGAACTGGAGAAAGCAATACAACACAATGGGACTTAATCATGTGAAACATGAGGCTCCTTGTATGCATGTCTCCCTTCAAGGCAAAATTTTACAAAAGCTTATAACATTTATTTTTGCTCCTTTTTTTGGTAAACCACCCTGCGATCCTCAAATGAAGGGCAGTATAGAAACTAAATAAATAAGAATTCAGTTTTGAACCCACATTAGCTAGTATAGTCTTTATGCTTTTTTCCTGGAGTATCATTAGTCCCTTCATTTAAAGAGACGAGTACTAAAGCATTTTCCAAAAAATACAATGTTATGTGACTACATACTCTAAACCATTTTTTTATTCCATACTTATAAACGAAACATTAAAATCCAGGAAGCAAGCTGTCTCAGACTGCTTAAGCATAATTTACACAACCACTAGTTTTAATTGATGAATATTTCTCACATGTTAATGACTTTAAATAGGCCCACCAGTCACATGTATTGCAGATATTCCTATAGGCAGATGTATGAAACAGCATATAAAAATATGCTCCCGTCTAAAAAGTTATAATGGCGACTCAGGAGTCTCACAGCAAATATTTAACAGGTGTTCAAGGAAGTTTCACAGGGCACTGCGTTTTTACAGAAGTTAGCATATTTCTTTGTTATCCAAGAGCTTAAAAATGATTTATTTGTTTTTACATGCGTCTGTTTAGTGTTTTGCCTTTATTTACTGCATATGGTATAAAGGAGAAATGCTACCTTAATCTTAATAACAACAACAACAAATTTTAAAACATGATTTGTAAGGTAATACTTCAATATTAAAAGAAATGATAAAGGAATATAAGTAACTAAGGGTACAATACTAAACTGAAAATCCCTGGTTGAAAAGCTATAGAATTCAGTAGAAGCCCTGCTATGCTGGCAAAATGTCAGAGATGCTACTACTATGATACATATACGGGCAAAACATGCCATCAGCAGAGCCATTCTGTTGGTGAAGATGTGGTGGAACATGTGGCTGACATGTGGGCAGCGTAGGGGAGGAGCCCTTGTTTGCTTATATTCTTTCTGTTCACTGCTTGGGTTACCCTTCTATATGTGCTTTTCCTCTCTGTCTTCTGGGTTCTATCCCTCTGAGGTTCAGAAGAGGCAGATGTGGGATGATTCCTCTTGTGTAGTTCCTAGCCCAGAGGGCTGGGTGCATTGTCACGCGGAGAACTCTTCCACTCTTCTTACTTTGCTCATCACCCATTATCACCCGGGGCATAGCTCTGCTTCATCCTGAATCTTATGTGCGAGTATCAGAGGTATATCTATTTGGGCCAGTGACCTTGGAGCACGTGGGCATTTGTGCTCTCTCCAACTGTTGGAGGCATTCCTCAGTTGTTTGACAAGGGCAAGAAAGCTGTATTTGTTGAGTTGATCCAACCTACATTTGTGAGCATGCATTGGTGTGTATGCATTTTATCAGAGCATACCACAAGATTCTTATGCTGGTTGCTTCTGTCTCACTACGTGCCTTTCTCCACCCCCATCGTTCAGCCCAAACACTGAGGTCCAGCTCCAAGGGGAGAGCCAGTGTGGTGTAGTGGTTAAGAGCGGTAGACTCGTAATCTGGGGAACCGGGTTCGTGTCTCCGCTCCTCCACATGCAGCTGCTGGGTGACCTTGGGCCAGTCACACTTCTTTGAAGTCTCTCAGCCTCACTCACCTCACAGAGTGTTTGTTGCGGGGGAGGAAGGGAAAGGAGAATGTTAGCTGCTTTGAGACTCCTCAGGGTAGTGATAAAGCGGGATATCAAATCCAAACTCTTCTTCTTCTCTTCTTCTGGTGGTTCCCTCCCTGCGAGAAGTGATGTTACAGGGAACCAGGCAGAGGGCCTTCGGTGGTGACGCCCACCCTGTGGAATGTCCTCCCAACAGATGTCAAGGAAATAACAACTATCTGACTTTTAGAAGACATCTGAAGGCAGCCCTGTTTAGGGAGTTTTTAATGTTTGATGTTTTATCACATTTTTAATATTCTGTTGGGAGCAGCCAGAGTGGCTGGGGAAACCCAGCCAGATGGGCGGGATATAAATAATAAATTATTATTATATTACTATATGGGGTGTGAGAGAGCTTCATTCATGAGGACAGGTAAACCAGCTCTGCCTATTGATTCATTAAATTCCTTTAGCCCTAAACATTAGCTTAGATTGTCATAGCTGCTAAGCACTTAAATATGACAAAGTTGCCTGAGGGCAAGGGTAACTTACAAAACAAACTGTTCAGGCTATTCGTATTTGTGCAAGTTTCCATTTGTGAATCAACTGGCTTGATTAAGCTGGCTTTACTATAGAGTCACATTTGTCAGCAAAGTTATTTTTCCCCTCCATCTGGTGTTCTTTAATTGTGTAACAGATAAACATCCATTTGGGAACCAAACAATCTCTTTAATTAATTGCATTTTGAATAGAACTGTATAGAAGATTCATGTGCAAGTCACACAAAAATCAAATAAACAGTGAAACATACTTGTATATCAGATTTTTATTAATCAGATGGTCCCCAAAGCATTTTTATTACTTCTTAAAACTCAATTAAACCTGAACAATAACAACCCTTAAACTCTAATACTAACCATGTTTACTCAGCAGTCAGTCTCATTGATTTAAGTCTGATTTACTCCCAGTTATGTGAGTACATGGCTGAATAATTGTTTGATATAGAACATAAAGAAAAAGATCTGAAACATCCAATATTCATTTCCTAAGCTTTGGGTTCCCACTTACTTTACAGTGGTACCTTGGGTTAAGTACTTAGTTCGTTCCAGAGGTCCGTTCTTAACCTGAAACTGTTCTTAACATGAAGCACCACTTTAGCTAATGGGGCTGTCGCCCCGCCACCAGAGCACGATTTCTGTTCTCATCCTGAAGCAAAGTTCTTAACCCAAGGTACTATTTCTGGGTGACGGGGTCTGTAACCTGTAACTTTGGGTATGTAACCCAAAGTACCACTGTATTAAGGAAAAGTATTGCCCCTGATCCAGTTGTAGTCCTGTGTAACTAATGATGCACACTAACATATATGGATCACTTTAAAAGACAAAGCCAGCCAGTTCAATATGGTAAAGATGAGCATGAAGACTATATATGTTTCCAGGTATTTCCTGCTGGATCAGGGGAGATGAATTTTGTGTCCAAGCATTTGTAAACAAAAAGGGATTGGGGGGGGGATCTGTTTATTTGAAACTTCATTGTAATACTGTACAAATTTAGTAGCACCAATATTTCTTTTATGTGGTGTTATGACATTCTACATCCACAGGCCTGGTTTACACATAACGCTAAGGTTTGTATAATAATCTATGGAATACTCACAAGTAGTCCCAGACAGTCAATCAAACCATGGATTGTGCCCAACTAAGTTCCATAGGAGCCAAATCCAGGGTGCCGTGGTGCTTGGACACCCATAATAATATAATTGTGGGAGCTGGACACCCACGAAGTTAATGAGAAAAGCCAGCAGGCGGCAGCGGCACTGCCTCCAGGAGAGAAGCAGTTCAGCTCTGCCCTCTGCAGCCAGCAAATGAGGCATCCTTTTCCGGAGAAGGGGGACCTCGGATACAGAAAAGGGTTCCTTGCTGGCTGCAGAGAGGAAGTGGAAGAGGAGTTGCTGCTGGCCACCGCAACATGGATGTGCGATGTCACACACACACAGCTGCATATAATGCATGTGACATCACATGCACTATGTGCACGTACGTGCATGTGACATCGCACGTCCATGTTGTGGCAGCAGGCACCCACAACCCTGAGAGCGAGATGGCACTCTTGCTAAATTCTATTCAGAATAGATCCGTTCAAATTAATGGATTTAAGCCAGTGATGTCAATTGATTTTAATGGGGCTACTCTGCCTATGATTTATGTGGGTTACAACGCCATTGTTTCTCCAAAGTTCATTTAGTTTTGCAAGTGTTGTTGCCTGTTATTGCAAGTTGGTGAGCATCTGGGATGTGATATCCAAGCAAGCCATAATTAAGGAAAGATTTTGGGTTTCGACACAACCCCAAGCCATAGATAAAACAAACCAAGGCTCATAAGCCAACAGCAAAGCATGGCTTCAGAATGCTGTTAGCTAGCAGTAAGCAAACTATCATTAAGCTGCTTGGCAGCTTTTGGACAAGCAAACCAGCCCCATCAGCAGAAGCACTGAAGGAGGACTTCTGTGTGCACAACTTGACTTCCCCTGTTCTCCTCCTTTTGCAACTGGCTTCATGGTTGGGTCTGGAGAACCTACAGAAAAGTACGCAGGGGGAAGAGAGATGGGATAGTTTCATTTGGCAAGTTGCAATGCTTCCACAAATGGAATAATTAGACGAGTGGAATATTGAACTTCACCCCATGGCTTAACATTATGTTTGAGGCAGGCCATTATTTGTTTGCAACTTGCAGAGGAGAATATTATTTTTCATTAAATGAATGAATAAAAAAAAAAGTTTATTCTATGTACTTCTCTTGAAGCAAGTCAAAAGAAGTATGGTGGGATTGACTTCTGAGTAAAATGCACAGGACTGCACTGTAAAACAAGTATGTAAAAAATGTAAACCATAACTATCGAAGAACTCAGTTATGTGTCCTAGGTGTAGCTTGCAAATGCTGGATGTATTATTCTAGCAGAAACCTAACATATGCTGAGAAAAATTGTACTATTTATGATGTGCTAATGACATTTCCAGTACATTTGTCCATGCAATGCAAAAGGGCATTTATGTTGTTGTTTTTTGAAACCCAAATAGTTCAGATTGCTGTCCACTAAACATAATCTCCTTAGCAAACCATATTCCCGTCTAGCATTTTGTGTTTCCTTTATAAATTCTGCTTTATAAAACTTCTTCCCAGCTGAATTACATTTAATATTTTTCAGTCCAAGTCTCATTTTGAATTCTAAGCTTATCCTCAAATATTCTTCCAATCCCTCTAATATTTGTGTCTGTGTATCTCATGCTACAAAGAAAGGAAAGAACAAAAACAACATAAACTATTGTTGGTATTTTGATGCAGAATAATTTATCTACTACTAATAGTTTTTTTATCCCTTCTTGAAGAGCAATCC
The DNA here is from genome assembly GCF_965153285.1 of Podarcis tiliguerta. Taxonomy (NCBI): domain Eukaryota; kingdom Metazoa; phylum Chordata; class Lepidosauria; order Squamata; family Lacertidae; genus Podarcis; species Podarcis tiliguerta. The sequence goes on from NC_139536.1 coordinate 50,794,845, forward strand.
TAAGACCCTGATCTGTGATGCTGGAGGAGGGGAGCTAGGGAAATGTGAAGATGTCCTTCTGCTTGGCTTTACCAGCAGAGGGGGAGTGGGGGGGGGTTGTCGCTCAGTGGGGCATGCTGAAAATGTAGGTGGTTGAGAAGCTACCACCAGTGGTGCTCTACCAGTAAGGACAAGTATAGGGCTCCCAAACAGAGAGTTATAGGGCAGGGCAGTGGTATAGCTGAGCCAGACATGGATCTAAGGATACTCCATTGGTCTATCTCCCTGAAGGGAGCTTGACTTAGGGCACCCAGCAGCACCAGCCTGGAACTTATACAGCAGTAATTAATCCCCCACCTTCCAACCTGGTCAGCATAAGTGGCAGGACTTGAATTGCGGCAATTGAACTGATGCATTGCCTTGCCCAGCTGCTTCCTCAGCTGGGAATAGGAATGTTCTGTCAATCTTGTGGCGTACTGCTCATAAGGCTATAGCAGTCGTTTTCTGCACCTTTATTTTACCTTTTTCAATTCCATTACTGTCAGTTTTCCTCTGATTTCCGTTCATGAATAAAGCCAAAAGGAAATCAATTTCTAAATAAAATCCTTAACTAACTATTAAGCACAAATATTGCCAAAGCAGCAGCCACAGAACACAAGAAAAAGATAGCTAGTCCAAAGAATGGTGGGAAAATTCAGTTTGCAAATTAGTAAGGCAGAAGAGGAGCGTTCCTTTGAAGTGGTTGGTAGCACAATCCTATGTCTTGTATACCCTAGCAGGTTCAAAGAGACTTGAGATGGGATAAAGGTAAAGTGTCTATATCGGATTGCAGCCTAGGAGTACATAGATAAACATGAATCCCTCCACAAGTCTTCTGTCTGTTAAACAATAAACACTAAATATCTAAAAGCCTGGAAAGGATCTGCTGCAAAATGGATTCACTGGGTAGCACTGGATAAATTATTATCTTGCAGTCTCAGATTTCCAATAGCAAAAGGAAAATACCGAAGAATAATTACACTTTGATTATTTAATCTTTTGGCCTTGTATCAACCTGTTGAATATCAACCTATTCAAATGTTTATCAACAACATACTGATGCAATTAGTCATATATAAATGCTATTTCTAAAAATAAAAAGCATACCTGGCTTTGGATCAGCATAGAATTTGTGAACCACATAGCAAATTAAAGGAGTACTGCAACATTACTGATCAGTGTTCATATTGATCAGTGTTCAGTAACAGTATTTTCTTTTGGACTAGGATTATGGAAGGGAACTACTTTACTTTTTCTTTCTCTCATTACGTTTCCCCCCCATTGATATACCTGTTCTCATTTCCAAAATCAATTCCCTTTCCTGTCTATACAGTGGTACCTCAGGTTAAGTACTTAATTCATTCTGGAGGTCTGTTCTTAACCTGAAACTGTTTTTAACCTGAAGCACCACTTTAGCAAATGGGGCCTCCTGCTGCCGCTGCACTGCCAGAGCACAATTTCTGTTCTCATCCTGAAGCAAAGTTCTTAACCCGAGGTAATATTTTGGGTTAGCGGAGTCTGTAACCTGAAGCGTATGTAACCTGAGGTACCACTGTATAGGATTTGTTAGATTATCACATTGTTGATATATCACTCACTTCATTAAAGATTAAGGATACCACTTCACAAGAAAGCCCACTGAGAATAACAAATCAAGAGTTTCTAGGATAAATGATTTTGGAGAAGCAACAAAAAGTGCAAAATATGAGCAACATTCAAACAAAATGAAAAAACTTTGGTGGGCACCCCTACAATTCCCAGAGAAATGTAGGTTCTTTAGCATTATAATCCCAATTTCCCATTATCCCTAGGAGACATGGGTGGAAGATCTTAGAAAGTGATAGTGTGCATAATATCTCTGGCCACATAAGCACATATCTTCAAATAAAGCAGCAGGAGTGGAGTTGTTTTGTGTCTGAGATCAAAACTTTTGCATCCACACTACTTCAAGCCCTGATCCTCAAGCCACCTTGCTTGTTGTCATAAAGGGCAGTATTTTGTCCATGTATGCATGGTGCCCATTTTTACTGCTTGTTTGCTTGGAATAATCTATAATAGGTGGGAGGACTAATGTCAAGTGTCTTTGTTTACATTTATGTCCTGAATAAACAGAAAGATCATACAATGTTACCAATATTAAAGTAAGAATAAACAACTGGGATGGGGGTGTTCCTTCTGGACTCTAGCATAACTCCCAAAACCAATAACATCCTTCCTCCATCTGCAGCCACTTTCCAAGAGCCCTTTACCTGAGTTGGTGTCTAAGGACAATGCTCAGTACTGAGGTTTCTGCTGCTCTTCAGAATGCAGAGAAGATTAACAAACCCTTTGCCAGTGTCCCGGCTTCCTTCAGAGTGAGCCTACAGACAGGGTCGATGATGCTGGCCCATTAGCCTTTGCTAAAATATAGTCCATATTATGAATTATTTCTTGACCAAAGCAATGCAACCTCAAACACATTTAAGAGGTCTTCTTCTATGGCTATTCTGAGTGATTGGTATGTAATATTAAGGCACTAGGGCACAGGCCTACCTTGCATGTCACAGTTTCTGACTCAGAAACTTTCCCTTAATTTTACATTTGAGGCCACTGACCATGGCACATACTTGGGGGTCATTCTTATGTATTAAAAGTATCTTCCAGTCTTAACTCTGACACTGAAAGAAGTTCTGTGTCCTGAAAAGGTCTGTGTCCTGAACACTCTGGGTCAAATTAATCCTTGGAAATGTGTCACTACTTCAACTATAATGTAAGTATTTCAACTCCCTGCTACAAAGATGGAAAAGATGGAAAAATGAATATATCTCCTAGTATATCACTTCTTAAAACACTATCCACTTCTTCCTCTTAAATGTAAAAAGGGTCACATTTTTTATTAGCACCAGTGGGCTTCTTCTTATCAACTCTATCTCGAGAGAATCAAAGATCTCAATTTAGTACTTACTATTTAGCATCTGTCTTAGTGCGTTTGATAAAAGACCTGAGCAGCTGAGACAGCCAGGCTAATGCACTGTCACATCTAGCAATTAAGGCCACAGACATGTGTGTTGGCCAAATGAGAAAAGTTGGAAAGGAATAAAGCACAGCATTTAAATGTATTCTGTATTCTTTTTCTCTATAGACTTCAACTGGGTAGCAGAGACAGAGTCTGTTCCTGGGCTCATAGTGAGATGGCTTTTTCTTTCTATGCCTTGCAATGATGATCACTTTCACCAGTCTTCTATTGTCAAACACAGCTTTGAGATTTCCCCCCTATCAGAAGATTATTATAGCTCACTTTCTCTTTGACTCAATGAATATTTTAATGTGAGAGCTCAATGCCCTTTTTAAGCACCCAATGTTCAGAATATATGACACTGGCACATGGTAAAATTCTTTAGAGAGCGCAAGCTCCTACATAATAAAGGGTTTTTAGAAGTATATTCACATTTCTTTCTTTTAACTTACTCCTCTACTGCCTATGAAATGTCAGCATATAACGTACAGCATACAACTGAAAAAATATTAACAGACAAACCTGTAAAATATAAATTGGGGAATAATCATATTAAACTACAACTTGAATGTAGTAATGAAATATGCAGAAATATATAACATACTTATCTGTCATATCAAATATATTTCTGTTACATTGGGTGGTAACCAATGCTGGTCTTCTGTCAATGGAGGGGACAGAACAGGAAATTGCCCTATATCTCTATCAATCCAGCGATGAATTAAAGTGGTCAAAAAGACAGCTAGTTAGACTTTGAGTTACTATTAATATTAGTGTCAAAACACTTGGTGCTATCTTGCACATGCCCTCTCTCCTGTCTTGTGTGTGCATGTAATTGCAAATGGTGGTTACAGGTGAAGCTACTGCTTCTACAACTCAATAGTAGATTAAGAATGTGATCCACTGCAATGCTGACAAATTTTGTTTGTGACAACAATCTAAACAATAGTTTGTTGGAAAGCAATTTTGTTGATTATTGAAACAGTAAATTTCAAGACAATGTTATGTACTGTGCTTATTATTATAAGGAATCTATTGATTTTTAGAAACACTGCTAAATATGTATTTGAATATACAGGGTAATAAGGAGGTGTACGGGAAATGTCTATGGCCCAAATTGTATACTTACCCAGGCTATGGATATTGTGCCCAAAATAAAGCTATAGATATTCATTTCATTTATTTAAGGATTTCTATACCACTTTCCACAAAATGCATCCAAAGTGGCGCAATCAATAAACCTTTATTGCATATTGCTCAGAGAATCATTATGGTGTGATTAACAAGTAACATAATAATTAGGGGGCACATTGTGTCCATTTACAGCTATGCTACTGAAGCACCAATTTAAGGGTCATAAGGAGGACTACATCACTAAAGTTGCAATTAATTTGTACTGTCATAGTATCTTTCTAATACTTCTGTTGCTTATATAAATCTGTTGGCATCCTTTTGGGCTGTAACTTGCTTTTGCAGTCTGAACAATATTTAGAGGTACCTATGATTTTGGCAAAGTAATACATTATGGCTCTCCAAGTAAGTTTGCATAACACTTAACTTTAAATTAAAGTTAAAAGAAGGCATGTTGTTTTGTTTTTCTGCTCTGCTATCCAGTAAAACTGGTGACATATTTTTTAAAAAAATTAAATTCATAATCTTAAATCGTAGGTAGCTATCCAATTCATAGAAATAAGAATTGGACTAGCATGGCACAATATTTGATTGTACAGCCGTCTGATTGAAAAGAACTAATGGTAACTTCCCAGGGGTTTTGAAGAAAAGAAGATATTGTAGTTAATCAGTGCAGCACAGAAGGAAGTCGTGATTCAAGTGTGTGTGTGTGTGCGCGCACGTGCACGCGCATACACACTTGGAATCACATAAGTTTTACTATAACAGCCTTGTGAAATTAGTACCTCAGAACCTTATAAAACGCACAGTAGGCTTCTATCAATCAAACAGAAGGTATTAATCTAAGAAATTTGCTGACACAAGGAAACATCAAGTGCTTGTTATTAAAGAGTGCCAATATTTTGTAGCTTCTCAAACTGGTAATAAAAGTACAAGTATGGAGTACATCACCAGGTTTAATAAAACCAGTAGTTCTTTTCAGTCTGACAGGATCAGAAATAAAACACAGATGAGCCACCAATAAATGACTAACCTAATATCAATCATTCTCTTGCTGCTATCATGCAAAAGCTAAGGACAGATTACATATTTATTTTTCTTCATAGTATGCAATATTTTTATGGCAGAAATGCAAGGCACTGGTGTGTTTATGTTTTATTTTCAGTGTCACTCTGCCTTGCTATCTTTATTAAGCCATAATGCGTAAAAGGATAGCTTTTAATAGTACCAAAAAACGAATGCAAAAATTCCTAATTAAAGTTTACCTTACCAACTTAAGGGATGTATATTTATGGTACTGCATAAAGACGATTCTGCCACCTACCGTATTCCATGGCACACACTGCAATGGGGGCAGAAATACAGAGGCCTGGAAAGTCTTCTCCTCAGTAAAAATCTACATGTACCATGTGAACAGAGGGGAGGGGACTGGTACTGAAAAGAGTTACTATCCCAAGTTATGTTTTGCATTTGCCACATTAATGCTTATATATAAGAAACACAGAGATAGTCTCACCTCCCATTTATCTATTATGATCCACCACAAATTTGCAGGGTCTTTTGTTTCTTAGGCTGAAATAAGCTAAACCCATTTGATTTGGTTCATCCCCTATCAATGAAACCACTATGTTCCTTCTCCTGCCTTGTGCCTCTTACCTGGCCCTGTGCTTGTATGTCCTGACCTTCATGAGCTCCTAGATGGATTTTCCTCTTTACAGGCATAGCCAACATCTCTCCTTCCCCAGGTCACTCCTCTTGCCACTTCACATTTACCCATCTCTCGCATTCTCAATCACAGAAGGGAGGCTGTCCTCAAGTCCATGGGCGCTTTCCTGGCTACATGTCATGCATTCTACTGGCTGGCTAAGTGTCACATGCCAATCAAGGCCTACCTTGCTCAAGGCCTTTGAAGTTGAACTGTTGGCGGCTAAGTGTCCTTGGTCCCTCTTGTAACACCTTACACTCAGTGCTGCCATGTTACATGTGAGGGGCAAAATGCTTATTTATAGGTAGCTACAATAAGAGGGATGCAGGTGGCGTTGTGGGTTAAACCACAGAGCCTAGGACTTGCTGATCAGAAGGTTGGCGGTTCGAATCCCCGCGACAGGGTGAGCTCCTGTTGCTCAGTCCCTGCTCCTGCCAACCTAGCAGTTCGAAAGCACATCAAAGTGCAAGTAGATAAATAGGTACTGCTCCAGCAGGAAGGTAAACGGCTTTTCCATGCGCTGCTCTGGTTCGCCAGAAGCAGCTTAGTCATGCTGGCCACATGACCCGGAAGCTGTACGCCGGCTCCCTCGGCCAATAAAGTAAGATGAGCGCCGCAACCCCAGAGTCGGTCACAACTGGACCTAATGGTCAGGGGTCCCTTTACCTTTACCTTACAATAAGATAGACAGACCTGAACCCAAATGTTCGCTTTGTTTTTCTTAAAACGCCACTGGGCCTTTTACCGTTGTGCTCTTGCATTCCCCCCCCCCCAAAAAAAAAGTGTTGGTTGAAGGTTTTACTGCAGTAGCCACACAGAGAGGAGGGTCATGAGGCAGGGCACAGCTGTGCCCGTGAATGAAAATGCAGATGTGCCAAGCAACTTAATGCTCAAGTGACAGCCCACGATATGACAGAGAGTAGCTCCTCACTCTAAGCAGAATAAATGAGACTGAAGAAATAAGTAACATTAGAAGAACTCAGTTTCTAGTTGGTTATTTGAAGTCTGCCTTCAAGGCTATGGCCCCAGCTACACTTTTATGTTTTTATAGTGGTAGTCTATTTGATCAAAGTAGCATGGAGCATAGAAGTCACATTTTCCCCCTCATGACAAGGCAGCCCCACCTTAAAAATGCCACAATTTATCCTTCTCATTCTTGTTAGAATACAGTACTAAATAAACATTCACAAGAAATTAAACACCACAAGTGCATAAAAGTGAGGGAAAGTACCCTAATTAATTGCTAGTAAATAAGAACAGCTCTACAAATCAAAGCTCTGAAATGCAGTGTAAAAACAGGAACAATGCAGATTTACTATGAAATATGCATTCTGCTCTAACATAAACAAAAGAAAAAACAAGTATGGCACCATTTTAAGACTGTGATTACTCTAGATAGAAATTGTGTGACTTTTATTAGTAGAAATTATTATTTCAAGTTGGTCATAAAACAAGTTCTAAAAATGTTGGCATAGTGACTAATTAGGATATAGCTTAAGAAACAACTGCAGAATTTCTGACAGTGGCTACTTTATCATACAGTGGATAGAAAACAATTCAAAAACTAAAACCTCCTGGCTGAACTTAGCCATCACACAACCCCAAAGGGTGTCAAGTGTTATATGGGAAACAGGGTTTAACATGGTTGACAATAATTGTATTAACTATATTCTGAATACAACAGAAGTAAATGTGTTTCACATTGCTGTTTATCGCTTCTTTATTACCAGCTCCTATACTGTAAGCTTCTCAAAGTCTTGCAGCTTATATACTAGAAAGCTTATTCACCTCTCTTCATTCCACCAGCCTCAAACAACTCTTCATTAAAGTTGATGAAGGAAAGCAATGCTCATCCAACAAAGATCTAGTTCCAGCCTTTACAATCCCTTGACTCATCTCCATTACTGCTGTTGAGTTTCTGCTACTGTTGTAACTACTTTTTCTGGTCACAGGGTGGGCTATATTGCATCCTCTGGTATACGTGTCTGCTTGGTCTACTATGGGATCCAATTAATAGCCTCAGCTTCTTCATGAACTCACACCAAAGGAAGCCCCCAGGTGTGATTTAGCAACACAAAAATCCATACTACAAGTTGATTTTTAATAGCATTGCCTCTGTTTTACAAATGTGTCAATGTGGTATAGTAAGCTAAAGGTAAAGGACCCCTGGACAGTTAAGTCCAGTCAAACTTGACTATGGGGTGCGGAGCTCTTCTCGCATCAGGCCGAGGGAGCCGGCATTTGTCCGCAGACAGCTTTCCAGGTATGTGGCCAGCATGACTAAACCGCTTCTGATGCAATGGGACACTGTGATGAGTGCCAGAGCACATGGAAACGCCGTTTACCTTCCCACTTCAGCGGTACTTACTTATCTACTCACACTGGTATGCTTTTGAACTGCTAGGTTGGTAGCTGGTATAGTATAGTGGTTAAAGTGTCAGAATAGGATCTAGGAGACCAACCTTGAAATCCCACACTCAGTCATGAAGCTCACCTTGGGCTATTCATTGTCTCTTAGCCTAGCTTACCTCACAGGGTTGTTGTGAGGATAAAATGGAGAGCGGAGAGATCCATGATGTACACTACTTTGAGTTCCTTGAAAGAAATGTGGACTATAAATATAATAAATAAAAAAGTAGGTTGCAGCAGCACTTTTTGCCACTACAGCTGAGAATAAATATTTAGAGAGGTACAAATCAGCATGATCTAATTAACCATGTTTAATTTCCATTGACTTCGGTCAGAAAAATCATAAAGATGGGTAAATCTGGGCAGGGCAGTGGTTAAGACTGCCCTGTATGAAACAAAAAAGATGAACTAAAATCTCTCACACTTTATCTTCCTAGCTCCTAAAGAAATTTCCAATCATGACATATCATCATGCATTATTGCATTTAAGTAAGAAATAGTTGTTTATAGGTGATAGCATATGTTTCCAAGAAGTTTACATATAATACAGTATATGATTTCATAAACATTTGTACTAGGTGAAAATATAGTGAACCAAAACATCTAACAGTCATATATTATGTAAATGAAGTCGAAAATATTGGCTAGCAGGTTATTAAAGTTATTTTTCATTAATATTTGAAAATCATTATTAAATTTCTTTCATGCAAGGTTGGCAAGGGCAGCTATACATGAAACAAGTATGAGAAAGGATATTTATTTTGAAACTGATAAGACAGACTATAATCAACATTATATCTGATACAGACTATAATCAACATTTTTGTCCTAAGGAATAAGGATATAATTTCATGATTGCTTAAATAACATCATGGAAGAAATGGTTATTGCAGAGTACATGCATTTAAAGTGCATGTTAAAACTAATTAGACTTGCTTGTTTAATATATTGCTTTGTTTATTTCAGATGCTTTGCCTATCGATTCATTCTAAACATTAAAACTGAAAGAAGCAACAAACGTATATTAATGATCTTCAGTTCTCACGAAGAAGTATGAACCTAGTCAGAGGACATAATGCATAAAACTCTGAAAAGTTTTTTTAATAATAATAGAAATGATTAGTAATCCAAGGTACTGATGAAAATCAGCCTTCAGATGTTATTTTCCCCTTTAGATTGCAAAATGGGAGGGATCCAGAACAGACTTGGTATATTACTCAAGTGAACAAGCAAACTGCAAGATTATGAGTGTGTTCACGCTACCTTCGAGTGTAGTGCATTCACAGATCTTCTCCCACCCCCAGCTGTTCACATCAGCACAGCTTCAATTAGTTTCTGTTTGTGTACCCACCAGGGCAGGTTGATGAGGTGGACATGTCTTTACCCTCTGCAAAGTTGGTCAAACCTTGGCCACAGGTGAACTACAAATGGCGTAAGGATGCCGATCGGTGTGAAACTGGTTTGAGAAACAATGCATTAAATAGTAGCATCTTATAACAAAGTACAGGATACATATGCATTGTGAACAACATCATGTGAACAAGGATTAAAAACCCAGAACTTGAAACATAGTGAGTGTACAATGAACAGGAGTGAGAACATAGCCTAACAGTGCACATATCTACACATGTACCTTGTTACTGGTGGGGTGCAGAGGATTTAGGATGGTGCCTATTTGCCACTACACCAGCTTCTGCCAGTGAGGGAAATGACCTGTAGAAACTTATTGCCTGCTTGGGTCAAGATGAGGTCTTGGCCAATGCAGACTGGTGAAGAGGAGCACTACTGGGGATGGTTCTGCCATAGCAGATGCCTCAACTTTACCCGGGCAGGCAATAAGCTCATCAGGAAGTTCTTTCTCTGGCAGTAGGCAATGCAAAGTCCCAAAATGGGATACTTTGGAGAACCAAGCTGGCCGTTTGGCTCCAATGGGTTGTGAACCCCCCAAGGAGCCTGTTCCTTGTGTCCATCAGCTCCACCACCAGCCTGGAAATGGCACAGTGAAAACTCGGGGGAAACTGTCCCTATTTTCTGCCCTAGATGGTGTGAGTGTTGTAGCAACGGATCTAGTGCCCTTCACCTCCCCAGCCCCTCACTAGGATTGCTCTATAATTTGCATATGAACCTCCCCTGACAAGAGTAAAGGGACTTTAATTTTGCAGAGGTTTATAGAAAGGCTCCATGGATCAAATAAGAATGGGAACTCTTGGTCTCATTATTCACTTCTGCCACTGGTGAAAGGGGCAGGAAAGTAGTCAGCAGCATCCAAGCTTAAGACTTGCTTGTAAGGTTGCTCTGCGCAACCCTGGTGGGGGTATGATATCTTACAAAACTCTCTAGTACTTAGGGGGGGGATTCTAAGTTGCAGTTGCAGTTGCAATTAAATGTGATCAGAGAATTATAGGATTCATAATAGACAATTGATCATAACTGATTTAAGCTCTTGTAAAGCTTGTGAAAGCAAAGTTATGTATTTTGGAAAAGGCAATATGATAATATGTATGTATGTATGTATGTATGTATGTTAAGGGACGCGGGTGGCGCTGTGGGTTAAAGCCTCAGTGCCTAGGGCTTGCCGATCGAAAGGTCGGCGGTTCGAATCCCCGCGGCGGGGTGCGCTCCCACTGTTCGGTCCCAGCGCCTGCCAACCTAGCAGTTCGAAAGCACCCCCGGGGGCAAGTAGATAAATAGGGACCACTTACTAGCGGGAAGGTAAACAGCGTTTCCGTGTGCGGCTCTGGCTCGCCAGAGCAGCGATGTCACGCTGGCCACGTGACCCGGAAGTGTCTTCGGACAGCGCTGGCCCTTGGCCTCTTTGAGTGAGATGGGCGCACAACCCTAGAGTCTGTCAAGACTGGCCCGGACGGGCAGGGGTACCTTTACCTTTTTTTATGTATGTATGTATTTGCTACGTTTAAGGATTCAAGAGGAATACTAGACTGAGCTCATACCATTAGATTTTTAGTATGCCTTCCTTGTAAACTGCTTTGGAGAACAGTCAGATACAAGGGGTGAGAGAGTAGAGATTTCATTCTTGCATGAATATAAAGTTTTATGCTATTGCTGGATTTTATCATTTATTTTTGTATATGGTTTTAAATGTTAAGTCTTGCAAATCCTGCTATTAGTATGTTTTAGAAATAAGCAGTTTTGCAAAACTGTTCTTGTAATTCCGATCCTTATTGACATCTCTTCATCTGGTGTTAGAGAAAATGACGGCAAGCCATGGCTGTAATGCTGTGCACCCATACTCGGGAGTAAGCTCCATTGAGATAAATGGGATTTAGGATTGATCTGTTCGTTGCTTTTTGCTAACTAGGATTGCACAAATTTGGACTACAGGTAAATGAACTGAGAGAATAATCTTGGATAAGGGCAAAGCCTAAATGCCATTTCCACTGATGTCATTTTCATTATTTTGCATGCATGATTTTTATAATACTAGCTGGGTGTTACACCCTTTGCATATATAATGACTGGCCTTGTTTTAACTGGAGACAGAAAACCAAGCATTTTATAACTATCACCGGAGACTTTTAACATGGCATATTTTTACATTCTGTTTGCAATAATTTAGAGTTTCTCAAATCTGACCTTTTCACTCGGTTCGGTAACTATTATGATGGAAGTGCAATTTGTTTAGAACTTGATTTTAACCATTTTACCGCCACTGTTTATTGTGAAAAGCTCTACAATAAATGTCATCAATTGTTAGCCCACTGTTCAAAGACTTGGCAGTCTGAAAGCAAGTTGGTATCTGTACATGTAATATGAAGTGTTGATCAAAGTGATGTAATCTGGATTTTATTAATACTGTTTAATGTATTAACATTGTTAAATCTTCTTCTTCATTTGATTTTATCAATGTTCAATTTTATAATGCTTGCTTTTTCTATGTTTTAGCAGTTCTTGTTTTTATTTGTAATCCATCTGTCAGGGGGAAAGGCAGGGTATAAATAAATAAATAAAAATAATATAGTATATATGTAATTGAGACATGCAGGGGGAAAGCACTTTACGAGTTAATTGCTATCCTCTTATGACTTTTCACAATGAAAAAGTTTCTGGGCATGTAAATTTACAAGCACAAATAAATTTCTGTTCAATACCAAAAAAGAAAGAGAAAAAACCTTGCTTTATTGATTTCTTGGAGCCAAAGCATTCAGAAGGCTTATGTGCCACTATGGAAAAGTAAAAGGGGGAAAAGCTCTTTGAAAAGCAATAAATGATTCTTTTATTTCCTATTCTTTTTCACTTGAGCTGCTATTACTTTGAAAGTCCTCTTACATTTTTAAGAATTATAAAGACACATCCTCTTTTTTTCTCTGTGTATGTGTATGTGTGTGTATGGGGGGATGCAAGGTAGGGGAGAGAGAATATCATGGGTTTATCATGTCCAGCATTATTCTTGGAAACCAAATAAATGTTTTTGGATTCCTTACACTGGATTAATTCTATTGATTTCAGTGGAATTGCATCAGTGTAATAAATGGGTTCTCTTTTGAGACTCCTACATGTATGTTTGCATGTATGTATACTGTATATGAAATGATATAGCACTAAAAGTCAAATGGACTTAAAACTTTTATACAGTAATATCTCAAATCTACTTGTGTTATCTGTTCTCTTTTATATTAATAAAAAAAACTTTACTGTAACTGTTGCTGAGAATTGCTATAATATTAATATTACAGTGGTACCTCTGGTTACGAACTTAATTCGTTCTGGAGGTCTGTTCTTAAGTTGAAACCATTCGCATCCTGGGGCAAAGTTCGCAGCCAGAAGCAGCTACTTCCGGGTTAGCGGAGCTCGTAACCTGAAGCGTTCATAACCAGAACTGTTCGTAACCAGAGGTACCACTGTACAGTCATACCTCGGGCTGAAGTAGCTTCAAGTTAAGTATTTTCGGGTTGCAGCAACCTCAAAGTAACGGTGCACATTACTTCCAGGTTTCGCCGCTTGCGCAGGCGCTTAAAATGACGTAATGCGCATGCACGGAAGCAGTGAAACATGACCTGCGCAGATGCGCAGTCGCGTCTTACATTTACTTCAGGATGTGAACGGGGCTCCGGAATGGATCCCATTCGTATCCAGATGTATTAAATTTCTATACTTGCCCTCATTTGAGGATCACAGGCCAGGTTACAATATAAGAACACAAAATACATACCACGGTAACAAACAAAAACAATACCCCCACTCCCCACCACACACAGTATTAAGACACCATGTTCCTAGCTTTCATTTTCTGAAACAGAGAATTGTAGGATTGGCTCTGGGTAATAACAAGATCAGCAGGAATACTGGAGATAAGTGGTCTCACTAGTAGGACACATCCAGTTGGTGTGGCTGTTTGAGTCTTGTTGCCAGCCTCATTTTTGCTTTGTTTTGTCGTGATATGGATCAATTTTCCCAGACTGTGTAAATGGAGTTCCCAGGCTGCACCTTTGAATAGTTTTTCTAAGCCTTTGGCTCTGTAAATTTAGCCTGCCTCAGCAGTCCTTGAGTGGTAAACCTGGAGACTTCACAAATATAAGCACATGGAGGTGCTACAGCTATAATATTTCCAGTGACCACTTGCCACTATCAATAAGTTAGGAGCCAGCATCAAACACTTAAGTGCTAGCCCTGCAGACGTCTGAATAAAATATGCTAAGTTCTTAGGCAGAAGAGTGCTCAGGCACTTCAGATTTTTCCCAGCCCCGTCACTAAGTTCTGGAGGTAGAGTTAGCAAAGATCAAACTGACACACTCTATTAGCTTCCTTGAAGAGGAAGAAAAGAACATATAAAGAAGGAGCATTACAGGTAAGTGTAATTTTAATCAGTAAAATGCAAAAAAAGGTTGTGACTTTCTGATATGAAATAGTCCTTGACTTTCATAATTCTTAAGCACTTCCTTTTATCATTTTGCTGATGTATGTTCTATTTTAAAATCAGAAGGATAATGGATGTGCTTCTTCAACAGTAAATTGGGTTTTATATCAGAGACGTGTCAGCTTCACGACAGGTTGACCTGACGGTGGTCTTGCATTTGCAGCTCTCCTTCATGTCTGCTTTTCAAGGTGAGAGGGTCACTCTTAAGAAAAGAGCAGAAGATTGCTTGATCCCCAAGGAAACATATTGGAGCCATAACAACATTTACTGCAAGCTATAATAATTTTATCTTCTTCTTAACAGCTTAAAAACAGAGATATGCTGCACTGTCGCATGGACTTTTATTAATCAAGGGCAGTTAAAGTTGGAATGAATACCATAAATTAAAATATGGTTCCTGTTTCTAATGACTGCCCAATACGTGACAACTTTCAAAGGAAAATACACCACCTGCTACTATCTGTAATTAATGCCTTAGTTTAATATGGCACCTTTTTTAAAAAGAAAGCAAGCAAAAGGTCATTTCTCTCTTCTTTTGTTAACTTTAACAATGAAGATAGGAGATTGAAACATAATATACCATGCCAGAAAAACAAGATATGGCACTATCTTCCCCCTTTCAAATGTGAGTAGAGCCCACGACACATTTCTGTGCATGGGGTGAGAATCATCCTCAGGGATTCACTGAGGCCCCTTATCCCTAGCAAATCTCTGCCAATGACACTGTTGTCCATGTGTAGTCTACATTAAGGAGGTCTGGTGAGGAATAGCTGCTAAAATGCTGTATCTGAAGGTATCACCTCACTGGCAATAGCCAGCTGCATTGAGTTGCACTTCCCACAGCTGCCGTCACCAGATGACGACTGGCAAGGAAGAGCAGAAGCTTCAGTAGAGGGGCGTTGGGAACCAACATGGCGCCGAGGTAAGACGCGCTTACCGGTGCTCTTCGGATTGCTTTTAATCTTCTTTTAATTCTTTATATTTTATCTTAACTGACCTATATTTTTATCTTAACTGACCCAGTCAGTCTTTGAAGCATTTTATAATTGCTGCAGCTACATGCTATGGAAACTTTCTGAGAGATTTGGCCCTGCTCCAGATTGCTGCAGACTACTCCTTGTTTCTCTCTTATCAGCGGGTCGGCCTCGGCTGCTAAAAGAGAAGAGAACGCCATTATCCTAATTGGAGAGAGGACTCAGTGGTCTTAACTATTTTATTTGTGTGTTAAATGTTATGTTATTTTAAGAATCGTATAATCCTTGGCCGGAGGAAAGTATGGGTCAGAACAAACGCTTGAGAGACTTTGACGAGCCCCTATCATCCCCTAAACCAAAAATATCAAGGTTGGTGCCACACCGGAATAGAAGAGGGAGTGACAATGCTGAGCATTGCTTTGTGGTGGAAACCCAAAATCGCTTCCAACCTCTAATTGATTTGGAAGCCACGCCAACTTCGACGACTTGGGATTTTTAAAAAGTAAAGCCTGTAAAGGAGAATACGAAAGAAAAACTCTCAACACAGGATGACGGTTTAACACCTGATATGGGGGAGTTCCCCAGTTGTGAGCAGTTACACTTAGTAATTAAGACCCTTCACTGTATCTTCAAAAGGCTGGATGAGCTTCAGTAGACAGTGTGCCAACTCCAGGCAGCCAATGTATCTCTGCTCCCCTCAGTCTTTGTTGGAAAGGGATTGGGCGCCCTCAGTGTTGAGGGGGCCTGGCTTCAGCGGCCGACTGCTCCAGAGCACTCAGCCTTCTACAAACAATGCAATGTTGCGCTCACTTCGCTCACATGATGTTAGAAGTCAGAATATCAAACACAAAGCTATACTTGTAGCAAAAAGAGAGTGAAGTAATTTTTTTACACCTAAATCATTCAAATAATATATTCCAATTCCAATATTAGTACTTTAAAAAATGGCTAAAATGCCAATATAACAGAAGACTGGCCAAATAGCAATGATGGGAGGACAGGGAACTATGCAGTCCAGCCTAGTCCTTGAACAATGGTGGCTCTCTCCAGATTCCTTTAATTCCTCCTTTTTTTCTAGCTTTCATCAGTTACTGTCTGCCCAATTTTAAGCAACAACACAGGAACCACCACCACCTGAGGTAAGATGAATTTGTATCTGAAACTGAACTTTTGTAGGGAAGTGAATCAGCCATGCTCTGTTTTTTCATTCCATTGGGCTGAAAAAGGACCTTCTACCTGTTTTAGCAAATGACTGACACTGTGTGTGTTTTTTCAATAATTTTATGAACTAATACATTAATGATACTTATTATGCTATTACTATATCCTAGCCCTGTAGCCCAAATGTGGCCTAGAATTCTAAATATATAAATCTTAATTCAGTAAAATGAAAAACAAAACAAAAAAAACCAAGAGATTGAATATCTATCATCTTCAGTTTCAGGATGTGGTCAAAATACCCACATCAGAGAATAATAATTCTTCCAATTAAAACAATATTACAGGCTACAAATTAACTACAGTTGTAGAAGATTAAAAACATTTGAAAATTAATATATTTTAAAACAGAGATTAGAAGCCTTGCATATCATTATTAAGGCTGATGAAAACGATTTTAACAAAATTATTACTTTCAAGCTTTCATAATTTACTGAAAAAATTACCTTTGAGGATAAATTTTTCTCTAGATAACCTTTTAACTAAAAGGTTAAGTTCTTTAAGTGACAGTTGTTAAAAGTCTCTCCAGCCCTTTTTTATTATCTAAGCATTGCACACTGTGGTTATCACAGGCATGCATTTCATTTTCACATGCATTTACATTCAGATGTGTCCATTTTTTTTCTGGTAGGCAGTCCTGAAGAATAGGCTTTCAATCTCTCTGCCCCCATGAAAGATGATAACATATTTTGCATATAATATAAATTGTTTGTAATTATGCAGATTGGTAGACAATAATACCACGTCTCATTCATGCGATTGCTAGCAGGTGCTTTATCTCTGCACCTGCCAAACACCAGTAAGGAAGGGGCAAAGGCATGCCTTCCTAACAATTTTTCACTGTCAGAGAAGATAGGATTCCTATACTGCCTGTGCAATTATCTTCTCTTCTCTAATACAGTAATTCATGTTAGAATGAAAGCAAGTTGGTTGGTACAGATACCCATAGAGAGAGAGATAGTAAACTCAGCAAGTGGCCACTGAAAGGGAAACATTTTCTAGGGTTCGGCAGAGGTAAGTCTCCCAATTTCTTAACCATGGTTAAAGAACTGAAAGCTGCTCCTAGAATTGTGTAATCTTCCTCTACCCCAACTCCCAACCCAAACATTTATCACATTATGTCTCCTCACAATGGCTAAGGCTAAGCAGCACTCAACATTAAGCAGTGATCTGAAAATAGTTTTGAACCGTGTTTCAAATCCCTGATTAACAGCAATCTCCAACTAGCATAAACCATATTTAAGATCGCTGCTGACATAAGTTTCAATCAAAGAATGGTGGAAAGACAGCAATGTCTAAGATGATAGCTGCTCTCCAGAGGGCCTGAAAGAGGAATGTTTGCAAATGTTACATGAGTCTAGATCTTCAAGGACACCAGGCAGAAGTGAGCTGCTAGTCTCACTGACCTTTCTAGAATCAGGCTGCACAATATTCAATTGAAGAAAATTGGAGAGGCAGTTTTTTGAGGCAATTGTGGGTAATCGCCACAAGGGAGCACAAAATCCTGTACTGTGTGTGTTTACTTAGGCCATCAAAGAAGAAACCCTTTTCTCCGTACAAGAATTTAATACCAGAAAGATACCTTGAGGACAACATTTATCGTAAGGTAATAACTGAGAAAATTAGAAGCACTTGACTTCTGCCATGTAGCTCCAGGGACATTATGATTAATACATAATCTCTATAGCCTGTTGTTCAATTATTTTTTAATTCATTTGTTACCGAGGCCCTATTACTTAAGAAAGCAAGCCAAATCTGTCATAAAATTTGAGACAAAATAATGAACTCTCTCATTAGTATTTGTAATATAAGTCTCCAGTTTATGAAGCACTGTAACACTCTGTAAAATTTCAATGACTTAAACAAAAATATGTCATTCCATTTCTGCATCTGCCTATAGATATAGAATTCATTTTAAATGAAAGTACTGAAAGAAATATTTAAAATTGAAAATTATTTGGACTTTGTATTATTGGTGAAGGATTCAATAAATTAGGTCAGAGTGGACATTCACTATGCAGAGGTAAGAAGACAAAGAAGGATTAATGGAATCTGAAAATAAATATATAGACCAAATTTATGGATTATCCACACATATGAATTGTTAACATGTCACCATACTAGACTTACAAATTTATTCCTCTATGTTTTGCTTGATTTTTTTATTACATTGTGCTTAGGATTCCCTGGCATGTTCTCTGGATGTGTCCATTTGTTGTTGTTTAGACGTTTAGTCATGTCCGACTCTTTCTGACCCCATGGACCAGAGCATGCCAGGCACTCCTATCTTCCATTGCCTCCTACAGTTTGATCAAACTCATGTTGGTAGCTTCGAGAACACTGTCCAACCATCTCATCCTTTGTCATCCCCTTCTCCTTCTGCCCTCAATCTTTCCCAACATGAGCGTTTTTTCCAGGGAGTCTTCTCTTCTCATGAGGTGGCCAAAGTATTGGAGCCTCAGCTTCAGAATCTGTCCTTCCAGTGAGCACTCAGGGCTGATTTCCTTCAGAATGGATAGGTTTGATTTCTTGCAGTCCATGGGACTCTCAAGAGTCTCCTCCAGCACCATAATTCAAAAGCCTCAATTCTTAGGCGATCAGCCTTCCTTATGGTCCAGCTCTCACTTCCATACATCACTACTGGGAAAACCATAGCTTTAATTATACAGACCTTTGTCGACAGGTTAATGTCTCTGCTTTTTAAGATGCTGTCTAGGTTTGTCATTGCTTTTCTCCTAAGAAGCAGGCGTCTTTTAATTTCATGACTGCTGTCACCATCTGCAATGATCATGGAACCCAAGAAAGTAAAATCTCTCACTGCCTCCATTTCTTCCCCTTCTATTTGCCAGGAGGCGATGGGACCAGTGGCCATTATCTTAGTTTTTTTGATGCTGAGCTTCAGAGCATATTTTGCGCTCTCCACTTTCACCCTCATTAAAAGGTTCTTTAATTCCTCCTCACTTTCTGCCATCAAGGTTGTGTCAGCTCCAGGTCTTGTTTTTACTGACTGCATAGAGCTTCTCCATCTTTGGCTGCAGAGAATATAATCAATCTGATTTCGATGCTGCCCATCTGGTGATGTCCATGTGTAGAGTCGTCTCTTGTGTTGTTAGAAAAGAGTGTTTGTGATGACCAGCTTGTTCTCTTGACAGAACCCTATTAGCCTTTGCCCTGCTTCATTTTGAACTACAAGGCCAAACTTGCCAGTTGTTCCTTTTATCTCTTGACTCCCTACTTTAGCATCCCAATCCCCTATATTGAGAAGAACATCCTTCTTTGGTGTCATTTCCAGAAGGTGTTGTAAGTCTTCATAGAACTGGTCAATTTCAGTTTCTTCAGCACCAGTAGCTGGTGCATAAACTTGGATTATTGTGCGGTTAAAAGGTCTGTGTCCATAACTAATCCTAAAGCAGCAATGCCTGCCCTTGGGATCACCATATGTGGAAAGGTACTGGATATTTAGCCAGCTTCTTAAAGCAGAGCTTTCCAAACTTTTTATATTGGTGACACACTTTTTAGACATGCATCATTTCGCGGCACTGTAATTCAGTTTCACTAGCAAACCAGAGGTTAAACCAACCCCTTTCCAGCCCGAGGGGAAAAGCTCAACAATTTTGGGGGTTTCTTTAAAAAAGTTCAAAAAATTTCAGGGTGTCCTGGTTTTTGACTTTTTGAAATATAGCAACCCTAACTAAAGCCTACTTAAAGCCTTCATTGAAAAGAATGAAGTAGCACTACAGATGTGAGAAAAGCTTCTCATTCTGGGATAAGATACTCAAAGGACTGTTACTGAATTCAATAGAGTTGCAGGAATCAGGCCAGATATAACACTAACAAAGGCAAAGATTACTCAATAACAATTCACTTTTCATTTAAAATTATTCCCATTTAAAATAATCTGTTTTGATCACTGTTAGAAACTGGATGCCCAGGTACTGTTTCAAGTATATATGGCACCTTATCCACTGTATTTTTCCACTGGGTGGAAAACTCACAAAAGAAAGTAACACTTATATTTTATTTCCGTTTACTTCCATTTCCACACACCCCCAACAACATGTTAGCCAAGTACTAAAATTATATTAAGATTCTGCACTTTTCATAGCTTATTTTCTTTATAATAATTGTTGGCATCTCTCTGTTTCAGAAGACAATGGAGAAGTGCACCTTTAGGGTGAAGTCAAGCTGTTAGAAAGTTGCAGCACCTGCTGTCACTGTAGAGACCAGAGTAGAGGAAGAGACATGCTTTGTTGCAGCTGGGGCAGATGAAGGCATCCGGTTGTGCTGCCGCAGATATACCACAGTGTTTCTTCTCCCTTCACTACTCCCAGCGGTCATTTCTCCTCTGGTCACTGCTATGGATACACATCTTGACTGCCTGTCTCCAGGCACTGCAGTCATCTGCATGGGATTCCCACATAGCACAGTTGATGTTGCCAGCCTTCATGTCCCGTTGCCAGTCCTGGTCCCTGAAGCCAGCTCCTCATAGAGCATGTCCTTGGGATCCCCCCATCTTCCATTCTGTGGGCTTGACCGAGCCAGTGCAGCTGTTGCCGAGACAGGAGTGCGAACATGTTGGGAATGTGGGCTTGTGAGAGTGTTACCGGTGTCAGCAGTGAGTTTAATTCTCTGACACAGCTTTGGCCAGTGGTCAATGGCAAATTAACTAGCAATCCATTGGCACTCCACTGGGCGTCACTCCTTGCCTTTTCACAGGGTGCACACTTGTAGTTCACAAGAGCCTCACACTTTGCAGCAATAACAAGCTCCATGTCCTTTATGCCAGCCTCAAACCAGTTGGGGATCTGTTGCTGTGTTGTAGATTGCCTCTTTGATGTTGTCCTACCTTGCTTCAACACCTATCTCTGAAGCGGTTCAATACAGCATGTTCGACAAAACCAGAGCAGCATTCACAAATTTGAAGTATGGATGTTCTGGTGGTGTTGATTCAAGGCCACACTTTATGCGTTGTACTATGGACCCTCTTTGGCTGGAGATGGATCTTGCTCACCACCAGGGAGTTATCCATGTCTCAGTCGGCACTGCGGTAGCTCTGTGTGACACGAGCACAGTTCAGTGCTGATAGCCTGGTGACAATCAAGTCCAACTGGTGTCGGTGACAGCAAAGTTAAACTTATCTGCAAACCAGTTTATCACACTATGCTTACTAAGTCCCACATATCAATACTTCACTATTTGAGAAAATATTAATCTTCCTTGACAAAAGTAATCTAGAATCTGGTTGACAAATTGTGGCCTTTGTCCTATTTTATTTTATTTTAATTTTGCAAAATTTGGTTTACTCTGTAGAAAGAACCTTTAATAACTATATAAAATCTTACCTGCATTTTAGCTGCCTTAGTGAAGCAATTTTATAGCATGGATCATTTGCTAATAGTTTTAAGCAGTCATACCTTGGGGGAGGACAGTATACCAGCAAACTTGAAATTTTCTTCTACTACAAAATACCATCTTAGTCTGAACTTTCACTCCTTCATCATCTAACATCTAATTATTTCAGTCTTGGAAAGTCACCAAAAAAGCTGAGGGAATGCCATCTTCAGCACCACATAATTTCATTGCTGACATTCTGAATTCTTCACAGTAGGGCTTGAGACACGGTTCCCCTTACTAGAGCTGGCACTGAGAAAAAGGGCTTATTTTGTTAGACCAATGCTAGCATTTAATGCCAAAGACCATGATGTATGCTAACTTCCATCATTTCTTCCTCAGACATCTGACAGAAAGCCAAACCAATTCCAGTGAGAATATTCATTCATTTCAGGCTACTCTAAGAACTGAGGTGGACAAATATGCCTCGAGAGTATACAACAGTAGGGTTCCACAAATTCAATTATACCCTTCAGTTATGCACTTAAGCTACTGTGAAGCACTATGATATACAATGGACTTCCAAACTAATTCTGTTTCACTAATATTACACTCTACATGCTACATATGAACAACATTGCTGCCAAACTCCAAGCGTCTCTATTTCCCAGGGATGTCTCTGATTTAGAGAAGCCATCCAGGTTTCTGATTTGATCCCAGAATGTTCCACTTTTCCTTAGGATACCCCTATTTTCACTGGAGAAATGTTGGAGGGTATGGAGTTATTCGATCCACAAGCCATCTGAAGGCATTCCTGTACAGTGGACGCTAGAGTTGTGAATGTGATCCGTGTGGGATGTGTGTTCGCAACCCGCAGCGGCGCATCTCTGCACATGCGCATTGCGATTCGGTGCTTCTGCGCATACGCAAAGTGCGATTTAGCACTTCTGCACATGCACGGCCCCCGAAATACAGAAGTAACCCATTCTGGTACTTCTGGGTTTCAGCGGGCCCGTAACCTGAAAAAACGCAACCTGAAGCATCTGTAACCTGAGGTATAACTGTATAGGAAAGGTTTTTAATGTTCAATGTTTTATTATATTTTTCTATATGTTGGAAGCTGCCTAGAGTGGCTGGGGCAACCCAGAATGGGGTGTAAATAGTAAAATTATCATTATGGAATGGGACATCTCTTTTCTAATCAGAGAAATGTTGGAGAAATGTTCATTGCCCAAATAGAATTGTGCTACACCTCAGCTCTTAGACTGGGCTGTTAGTAAAAAAATAAATGTATGTGTAGCAACCCATTGCTGTGTAAGTAATCTAGCTGATCGAGGCCCAGAATAGTTCTTTTCGACATCTGTATTATGGCCCACACCAACTGAAGCATTGAATGAACACTGACATGTCAAAGTTAATTCACTAAAGAACCGAAGAGGAGAAATGAAGGAGATCCTGATTGTGTGTGTTAAGCCATAT